>NC_042616.1:807383383-807729065 GCF_901001135.1 Rhinatrema bivittatum | reverse complement strand
GAGGTTTGAGCCACTGCTGGTACTAGAGTCGGGGCCGCACCGCGCGCGCGCCCTTAGGCTTCTGAGAAACATGGCGGAGTGCAGCATCTTGCCGGTCCGGGGACGCCGGAGGAGGGCGGCAAGATGACGCCGCGGCAGCCAAACATCCAACAAGCAAAGAGGGAGTTGCCACAGCGGTAAGGTGGGTGGGGTGCAGACGTTGGGCAGCGACGGTCGCAACAGCAACCTGGGGTTGGTCCCAAAAATGATGGGCTGGATTAGAAACTGGCTGAGGGTAGTAATAAATGGCATTCACTCTGAGGAACAAACGTTGATCAGGGGAGTGCCTCAGGAATCTGTCGAGGGGCAGCTTCTGTTCAGTATCTTTGTGAACAGTATTGCAGAGGGCGTAGTAGGAAAAGTATTCTCAAATAATATGCAGGTTTGGAACAGAGTAGACATCCTTGAGGGAACAAACAGAATGAGGAGTGATCTAAGAAAACTTGAGAAGTGGTTAACCGCTTAGCAGCCAAAGCCCACTGCAAAAAGCTGCAGCGTTATGCATTTAGGGTGCGGAAACCCAAGGAAGGTTTGGAGATACTGATGTGCACCAAGCAGGAGAGACACCTTGGAACAATCCTATTTGATGATCTCAAGGTTGCACAACACTATGGGGTAGATTTTATAAACTTACGCGTGCATTTTGTTTGCGCACCATTAAGGAAGCACTATGGTGATTTGATATCAGGACGTTTGAAAGTTTCCTTCCTGATGCAGCCGTTTCAGGCAAAACAGGAGTGTTTTGAGTGGTCTTTAGAACAGTGGCATAGAAACAGAGAAGGATATTTGAATGATTTTAAGTTGCCTTCATTGTGTGAAACCTAAGTCTACTTCAAGCCAATTATTATATACAAAAGCTATGGATTCATTTTAATGCTTCCAAGTACAAGTACGAAATGCAAGCCACAGTCTGGTTGATATGAAGCTTTTAGAAAGAAAATATCATTACAATCGCTTTTAAGAGAGACTTTTTTTGTCGGGATTCATCAGATAAATATTTTTAGAAAAGGTTCCTCTGACTCCTGAGTTTTCCCTGGCAGCCAGGTTTCTGAGTTTTCCCTGGCTTGGCAGCTGAAGTCCTTTCCTCCTAAACAAAAAATGTTTTGTAGTGATGGGTGTGACAAGTGTATTTGGTGCAATACTACATTGGTAGTTGCATTCTGATTTTGATCTTTGCCTCTTTATTTATCAAATTTAGCTTAAAAGCTATCCAGCTAAAAAGGTAGCTGGGTCACTTATTCGGGGATAGTCAGTGGATAAGTTAGCCATTTTAGAGTTGTTTGAGTATTGAGATCACGACTTGTTTTATGAATAAAAGATGAAAATGTTTCTGGGGTGACCCAGTGTAGGAGAGTATTTCTTGAACGATGTCAGCCAGTGATTTCCGTAGGCGCTGGGTTTTTCCCTGAAGTGCTCATGTAAGTGTAAGGGAATAGATTTGTATTTTTGGAACCTGCTCGCATATTCAGTTTTCTCTTCCAGAGAAGCCTGCTGGAGGTGGCCCCGCGCCTTGCCCGCAGTTTGAGCACTTAATGCACATTATCGCTGGATGGTTTGCCCTGTAGTGTCCATTCTGCTTTCTTCCTTCACTATTGAGCATTTCCTCCTTAGTTCCTCCTTGGTCTGTTGCATCATGGAGTTCCTTTTCTTGTATTTAGTGGAAAATGCTGTGATAATTCTCCTACAGGAGGACACTGGAAGACTGGGCATCCAAATGGCAGATGAAATTTAATGTGGACAAGTGCAAGGTGTTGCATATAGGGAAAAATAACCCTTGCTGTAGTTACATGATGTTAGGTTCCATATTAGGAGCTACCACCCAGGAAAAACGATCTAGGCATCATAGTGGATAACACATTGAAATTGTCGGCTCAGTGTGCTGCAGCAGTCAAAAAGCAAACAGAATGTTGGGAATTATTAGGAAGGGAATGGTTAATAAAATGGAAAATGTCATAATGCCTCTGTATCGCTCCATGGTAAGACCACACCTTGAATACTGTGTACAATTCTGGTCGCCGCATCTCAAAAAAGATATAGTTGCGATGGAGAAGGTACAGAGAAGGGCAACCAAAATGATAAAGGGGATAGAACAGCTCCCCTATGAGGAAAGGCTGAAGAGGTTAGGGCTGTTCAGCTTGGAGAAGAGAAGGCTGAGGGGGGATATGATAGAGGTCTTTAAGATCATGAGAGGTCTTGAACGAGTAGATGTGAATCGGTTATTTACACTTCGAATAATAGAAGGACTATGGGGCAGTCCATGAAGTTAGCAAGTAGCACATTTAAGACTAATCGGAGAAAATTCTTTTTCACTCAATGCACAATAAAGATCTGGAATTTGTTGCCAGAGGATGTGGTTAGTGCAGTTAGTGTAGCTGGGTTCAAAAAAGGTTTGGATAAGTTCTTGGAGGAGAAGTCCATTAATGGTTATTAATCAAGTTTACTTAGGGAATAGCCACTGCTATTAATTGCATCAGTGGCATGGGATCTTCTTAGTGTTTGGGTAATTGCCAGGTTCTTGCGGCCTGGTTTGGCCTCTGTTGGAAACAGAATGCTGGGCTTGATGGACCCTTGGTCTGACCCAGCCTGGCAAGTTCTTATGTTCTTATCCTTTGAGGTATTCTGGGTTTCTAGTCTGTTCACCCTTTCACAGAGACACAAACTACCAACCTCTCTCCGCCAGGAAACCTGCCCAAAAATATTCAGGCAAAACCTCAAGACTTGGTTCTTCAAGCACTCCTACACCTAACCGCCCGCACTCCATCACCACATTGTATATTTCTCTCCACGACTACCCCTGCCTCTTATCGTCCTTGCGATCTTATCCCTGTACATCACTTATATATAGCATTATCTCTATATCCTACATGCAATCCTGTGTATATATGCCGCCTCAACGTTTACGAATTTATTGCTCCACTAAGTTTATTTAAGTTTACCCTGTAAAGTCTATTGATAATTTTGTTCCTCCTTAGTTATGTATTACCTGTAAAGTTTGTTCCTCATTTAATCATGCGTTACCTGTAAAGTCTGTTGCTAATTTTGTTCTTTGTAAACCGATGAGATGTTCCCAACGTTCGTCGGTATATAAAAGCCGATAAATAAATAATAAATAAATATCCTACAGGAGTTAGGATAAAAGCTCACCCCCTCCCTCTGCCACTCCATGAAACACTGCTGCACCAACCAGTTCTATAAGAGTCCGGATGAAGCCAGCCCCCTGCTTCAGAAGTTTTGTAAGACAGATCCTGCAATTAAATACCTAAGTTCTCGAGCTGTGCCTCCATTTTATCTCCTTTACTTTTTAATATTTACCTTCCATCTGTGGGTGATATCAGCATGCACTTTGGTATATATTACCTTAATTATGCTGGTTATATTCAAACGTATATGCCCTTTAAGATGGGAATATGCTGATTCAGTTATATGTTTGCAAGGCATTGTTAGATGGATGCAAGTTACTAAATGAGTTTAATTCCACTTAGAAGTATTATGGGTGAGTAGAAATTTGTCTGCAGAGAAAAATATTAATATCCCGGGTGAAGTATGTCTTTCACTTAAACAATGAAAGGTGAATTTGAAAAGCCTGGCGCGCGCACAAGTCAGGTTTACGTGCGCAGCCCGAATTTTCATGCACATCTCACTCTGTTTCGAAAAAGGGGCCGGGCCATGACATGAGCGCGTAAATATGCGCCTGATCGTGTGCCCAGGTCCAGTGCCGTGCGAGTTTATTTTAGGTTTTTATAACAAATTGTGTTCAGGATTGTCATGTACTCTGCATCGGATTGCATTGCGGAGAGATTGTGGAATATACATTTTATAAACAAATAAATACTTCTGCTATGGAGGAGGTATAACTTAAAATTTGTTAAACTAGTGATTTCTGACTGCTTTAAAGGGGGGGGGGGGAGTGTAGGCTATTAAACCGGGTTTGGAGGACTTAGCTCTTAACTGGGCAAACTGGTGAAACGGGCATTGGCGTGGACATGTGCCCGTTATAAAATACTCTGATTTGTGCAGTAGAAATGGGCTTTATGCGGCTAAATGCACGCTCATTTAAAATTGGGCGCATGCCCCGTGTATTTTATAATGTGCACATCCCTGGGTGAGTGCTGACACACACATGTCGATTTGTGCCTGCGTGCCCATTGGAAAGTTACCGTCTGAGCATGTAGTCTGGATTTTATTTTGGGCTCTGCCTTCAACCTGGAAGCTCATTTAACTGGGCTACAAATTGTTCATCCAGTATGATTCTTTGGAGAACTCTGACTAAACACTGTCATTCGCGCTCTCTGGGTCTGCCGAAAAAGAGGTTTCGTAAGATCCAGTTGATCCAGAATGTGACTGCTCGGTTGGTCTCTGGAAGTAAGTTGAGAGAAAACATCAGCTCTGTTGTTAAGGAGTTATCAGGAACTGTTTTTACAATTCTGATTTTAGTTTTTAAGCATTAAATGTTCTCAGAGGACAAGCAAGATAGCAGTCCTGACGCATGGATGACATCATCAGATGGAGCCCGACATGGAAATTTGATTTCAAAGTTTCTAGAAACTTTGAGCATGTCCTACTTGGATATGTGCATTCTGCTATATTTCCATGTGGCCACGTGGGGCCCCCTCAGTCTCATATTCTCCACGGAGCCCACCGGTCACAATTTGTTTTTCCTTTTTGCTTTTAGTGTAGATATGACAGAGGTTTATAAAATAATGAATGAGTGGAGTGGAACAATTAAACACAAATTGGTTGCTTACATTTTCAAAAGTACAAAGACTAGGGGACATGCAATGAAGTCACTAAGTGATACATTTAAGAGACATAGGAGAAAATGCTTTGTACTCTGCGCATAATTAAACTCTGGAATTCTTTTCCAGAGGATGTGGTAAAGGTTATTGGTGTAGCTAGGTTTAAAAAAAGGTTTGGATCCTGATTTTGAAATTCTTGGAAACGGCATTGATGTAGCTTGCTGCAAACTACAGCTGTAGGGAAAGATAATTGCTGCAGAGTAGATTTTTAGATTGGGGGTTGGAGAGCCAGTCGAAGAAGGAAGGGATTATATATGTGCTTAAAAAAAAACCAAAAAACAGAGCGTCAACTCCCTCTCTTTCCTCTTATTTCACCTTTGCTTCACCATGTTAGTTTCACTGCATTTACTGTTCTTCATTACTTGGAAACTATTTTCAGAGTCTCAGTCCTTTGTCTAAGACTATCTGTCATTCTCTTCCATCAGATGCAGCCAGCTGGTCTGTCCTCCATTGATATGAAGCCTAGTTATTGAATGTCAGTAGTTTAACAGTCATCAATCCAAACCGACAAACATTCTTTACATAGAAACATAGAAATGATGGCAGAGGAAGACCAAACGGCCCATCCAGTCTGCCCAGCAAGCTTTCACACTTAATTTTCTCATACTTATCTGTTACTCTGACCGCTGAAGTCAGGGCCCTTATTGGTAACTTTTTGGTTCTAATTTTCTTCCACCCCCGCCATTGATGTAGAGAGCACCGTCTCCGTTTCCCTAGCAGTTCTACCCCTTTTGGGTGTGTTTGAGGCAGATAGGCACTTTCCAAGTATTCCCCATCTCTTCTGTCCTGTAAATCTTGAGTTTCTAAGTGCCTAAGTTTTTTTTCTGCCTTGAATTTGCCTTTTTCCTTTGCACAGAGTCCTTGGAGAGCAGCTTGAGCCTTGTCCAGATTTTCCTTTGTTCTTTATTTGCTGTAGTTATATCCTTGCAGTAATGTGCCGGTGTATTCTAGAGTTATTTGCCAGGTACTTCTGATTGAACGTCTCCAATGTTTATTATAATTGTATAGCAAAAGTTGGAATGGTGGATCGTTCATATCCTCTAAGCCTGTCAATAGTTTATCCATGCCTTTCCTCTTGATGGCTACTATGCGACTCCTTCAGGGAATCTGACTCAGTCAGCAGAATCCTGCTCTTTTGGCTAAGAGCAAGGCTAGCAGGATGGACCTATCATGCACGTATTTTATTGCCATTCAGAAGGCCAGATCTTGCATTCTGTACTGCATTCTACTAATAGCCATATTGGTCCTGGAGAAAAATGGCTTTTTGCTGGGTAGGTGGCACGGGAGGGATACTGTTTCTTATTCCAAGATGATGGTATACATGAGTGTTCAAAGAAGGGTCCTGTTTGGTGTGATCCTGAAAGCTCTTGTACAACAGCAGCTTTGGATAATTATTATTGTTGGGTCAATAAAAGCAATCACAAGCTTTCAATGTTTGCAGTTCTTTGTCAGAGTAAGAGATAACCCTATGGTTGTCTGCAGTGCTTGGGTTTTGCTCTTGGTCGGTATCCGCCTGCTCCTTGTGTGGGCTGGGATTTGGGAGCGAGGTTGATTCAGGGCACTCGCCGAACCTTTGGAAAAGATCCAGGTAAATCAGCTAACGAGCAGGGATGGAAGTAGATCCAAGTTTAGTCTTCATTTTTAACATATTATGAAGCATTTCTTTAAGAAAACAGATTGACTCCGTAGCTTTGAATAAAATGCTCAGTGGCCCTTCGTGAGCATGGCCTTAGGCGTTTTTGTATCATGATGAATGCTGAGGAGTTCTGACATCCCAGAAATGTGCATGGGAGAAAGCGAGTGTCTGAAGAAGTGATGGACACAAAGAGGTCGCTATTCAAAGGGATTTAGCCATCTAAAGCAAAACCTTTGAAAACTGGCTGGGCGAGCTGGTCACATTTAGTCTCTACATTTCATTGAGCAGGTGAAATTGTGGGTGGGCCTGAGGGGTGGGGGGGGGGGCAAGGTTAGGATGGGGGGAGAAAATGAGGTGGTGCGTGCGGATTTTCAGTGCTAACTTGGCCAGGTAAATCGAGGCGATGCAATAGCAGGCCTGCATCTGGCCAACCACCCTCTCTACGGACATAAAAAAAATATTCAGTGCTCTGATCCCTCCACGCCTCCTCGATCCCTTTCTCTTCTTAAAAAAAAAAAAAAGTGGCTGGGCCTGGATTCCCCTAATTCCCCCATCCCCTTTTACTCTACTATCAAGGGCGGCAGGCTCTCGGGAATGCTCCTCCCACCTCAGGAGGGAGAGGGCTGAAACCTGGGGCCACTTCCCCCTTTGTTTTTACTGTAGGGGGGGATGGGACACGCTGGGCAAGCAGCGGCTGTGGGTTTGGTTTTTTTTTTTTAGCAGTAAAGTGTAGAGGGAGGCGGGAGATGGGATGTTGCACACAGGCCTTTAATGTAGGGAGACGGCTTCAGGCTTTCTCTGCTTTTTGGTTGAACGGAGTTAACACTGGTTCTGAATTTTCAGCTCCACACCTAGCCAGTTAGGCTCAGCTATAGAGCCGGTAAATGTACCAAGCTAGCCAATCTGCTCGGTGGTGTTTGAATATTAATCAGCGGTGGAAGGAGTCGGAAGACCACAGATCAAGTAAGACCTTGGACAGCACAGTAAGCCCGGATGGGTCAAGTGGATCTTTTCTGTGGCCATTGCTATGTCCGCCCCTGGAGACTCTGGATTTAGCCCAGAGACTCCGCATATCTAGACAAATCACCGGGTCTCCTGGAAGGAGCATAAAATCTCGGGGCTGGAGGGCACGGGCGCTGCTCTAGGTCTTCTCTCTGCTGGGGCCGCCATCGTTGCCCGCACGGTGCATCTTTCAGTCGGCACAGTGAAGCAGGGAGCAATAGCAGAAGGCCGCTTATGTCCCACACGCTGGGTAGGGACAGATTTCTGGGAACTGTGGGTTAGTGGCGGGTGAAAGGTTAAGCAGGAGCCGCTCCTCTCCCCCCCCGTTAGCGCTCTTCCAGTTCTTGTTCCGTGACCGACAACCATTGTGAAACTCGCACTCCAGCCTCAAACCTCCAGGGGTTTCGGATGTGGGCGTGCATTGTCCTGCAGCTGTGTGCAAAGGCTGGGCGAGGTAAGACCGGATGCTAGAGGCAGGCGTCTGTTAGGTCAGGGTGGTGGGGAGGTGATCTTCAGGTAACTGGAGGACGTGGTTGGGTTGGTGCAGTTATTGGTATCGCTATTGCTGTGAGAAGGGAGAGCCTGTGTGTGTGCATGGAAGAGGGGGAGGATTGATCGAGTGTGCGTGAGAACGAGCGTGTCTGTGTGTGAACGAGGCATGAGAATGAACATTGCGAGTGGCTTATTCTGTGGGAGAAAGTTTGTGTGCAGTGCACACACTGCCCCCCCCCCGCTAATCCGCAAGAATCTCAGAATGACCGGAAGTCCAGAGCTCCTAGGTGTAAAGTGCATACATCTGTTAACTCTGAGTGCAGGTAAAATCTTTAGTGCTGAAAGAACCTGAATGTGGAGGCCTGTGCTTTGCAGCAAGTAAGATGTGGGATTAGGTTTTAGAACAAGGGAGCCATGAGGTCTGAAAAGTCCACGCAGAATAATTCGTCTGTCCGTCTGATAAAGGCATCGGAGAATCCCTGAGGGAATTAGGTAAGAAATGCATCATTGAACCATATTGTCACATTGTTGTAAAAGCGGGAGCTTGCGTGCCTCCTCTGTGCTGTGGTGTTGCTTCTGCTCTGTTTTGGGCTCATATATTCCGCCTTTCTAGTCCACTACGGGTCAGACTGAAGTGGTTTCTGGCAATTCACAAGACAAAAGCGTCCCCACATCCTTAATACCAATGCATCCTAATGGAAAAGTCTGCCCAAAGCACTTGTGAGTTCAGAGGCGCAGGGGGGCAGAGCTGCAGGATGTGGAAGAAGAGCTGGGAAGCCAGGGATTGTTCTCCCGGCAAACAGAAGGTGGCCCAAGTCCACTCCTAAGAGCGCGATGAGCCGGAGCGATGAAAATCTCCAATTAACAGGCTTGCAGAGAAAGGGAGAGTAGTGGGGGCATGGCTCCCTGCCTGGCCTGGCCCGGTAACTCGAGCCTGCCCGCTGCTTGCCTCTTGAACTTTCCAGCAGAAGGAGATCATCTGTGGGGGGGCCGCGAGCGAGAGAGTTCAGCCCCAGGTTTATTCTGGGGTGCGAGAGCTATCTTTACCACTCTTACACTTGTAAAGCTTGGACAGAAGCCTGCAGCTGGCCCGCCCCAGTCATGCCCGGCATGCTGCCTCGGGCACGGACTCGCTCCTCACAGAGGGTCCCTTTCCCACTTGACCAGGAGTTACCGTGAGTTAGGACATGGCCGGTAATTAGACGCTGCCCGTCTTGCCTGCTTCCTCAGCCTCTTTCAATGAGCAGGAAATAGCAGAGTAAGACGTGGAGCTTCTCTTCAGTACTGCACTTGGTGGAGGTTTTACTGTGCTTGCTTTTTTTTTTTTTTGAAGTTTGAAAGAGAAGGCCTGACCCTTTCCATCGATTTAGTCCAGGCGGCACACGCCTTCATTAAAGTTTCATGGGCCGACTCGTGCCATATCCCCCCACCGTTCTGAAGGGTACAATCGGGCATGTATTAGCGTGCAATTCGTGAGCCGCCCTGATATGCTCGTCTGCTCCCAGGCAGTTCATTAAAGCAGCGATGCTGCCTGTGTGTCTCCGAGGGCGAAACGTCCTTTGTGGTCGCTTTGTTGAGCTTATTCCTGGTTCTCTTTCTTTTTGTGTCCGCTGATGTGTTTCGGAGATCTGCACATGACTTGGGAGGATAAAATTTTGCACCTCTTTGCCTGAAGTCATTTAGCTTGTACCGTGACTTTACTTTGAGTGTGTCTCAGGGTGATATTCATAGAAAGGATCTGCACAGAAACACTCTGATTTATGTAGTGTCTGGCTCAGTTGGGTCTCTGTTTCCATGTATTATAAGAGGGAAGAGGGACCTGGAAGATCATTCATAACTCAGTGGGTCTGACTGTGTCCCCGCTGATGGATTGTAACAAAAGTGAACAGACGGAGCTTTTAAAAAGTGATCTGTTGTACAAAAGTGCTGCTTTTGAAATACTGTTTGAGTTTGCAAAGAGTGCAAGAGCCTGTCTGGAGTGGCTCAGGGCTGCCATGTGTGTTCAGGAGCTCAAGAGCCTGTCTGGAATGATTCAGAGCTGTCATGTATGTTCAGGAATGTGAGAGCCTGTCTGGAGTGGCTCAGGGCTGTCTTGTGTTCAGGAACACAGAAGCCTGTCTGGCTCAGGGCTGTCGTGTGTGTTTAGGAGCGCGAGAGCCTGTCTGGAGTGGCTCAGGGCTGTCATGCGTGTTTGGGAGCGCGCGAGCCTGTCTGGAGTGGCTCAGGGCTGTCATGCGTGATCGGGAGTGCGAAGCCTGTCTGGAGTGGCTCAGGGCTGTCATGCGTGTTTGGGAGCGCGCGAGCCTGTCTGGAGTGGCTCAGGGCTGTCATGCATGTTTGGGAGCGCGAGAGCCTGTCTGGAGTGGCTCAGGGCTGACATGCGTGTTCGGGAGCACGAGAGCCTGTCTGGAGTGGCTCAGGGCTGTCATAGGTGTTTGGGAGCGCGAGAGTCTGTCTGGAGTGGCTCAGGGCTGTCATAGGTGTTTGGGAGCGCGAGAGCCTGTCTGGAGTGGCTCAGGGCTGTCATGCGTGTTCGGGAGCACGAGAGCCTGTCTGGAGTGGCTCAGGGCTGTCATGCGTGTTCGGGAGCGCGAGAGCCTGTCTGGAGTGGCTCAGGGCTGTCATGCGTGTTTGGGAGCGCGAGAGCCTGTCTGGAGTGGCTCAGGGCTGTCATGCGTGTTCGGGAGCACGAGAGCCTGTCTGGAGTGGCTCAGGGCTGTCATAGGTGTTTGGGAGCGCGAGAGTCTGTCTGGAGTGGCTCAGGGCTGTCATGCGTGTTCGGGAGCACGAGAGCCTGTCTGGAGTGGCTCAGGGCTGTCATGCGTGTTCGGGAGCACGAGAGCCTGTCTGGAGTGGCTCAGGGCTGTCATGCGTGTTTGGGAGCACGAGAGCCTGTCTGGAGTGGCTCAGGGCTGTCATGCGTGTTCGGGAGCACGAGAGCCTGCCTGGAGTGGCTCAGGGCTGTCATGCGTGTTTGGGAGCACGAGAGTCTGTCTGGAGTGGCTCAGGGCTGTCATAGGTGTTCGGGAGCACGAGAGCCTGTCTGGAGTGGCTCAGGGCTGTCATGCGTGTTCGGGAGCACGAGAGCCTGCCTGGAGTGGCTCAGGGCTGTCATGCGTGTTCGGGAGCACGAGAGCCTGTCTGGAGTGGCTCAGGGCTGTCATGCGTGTTCGGGAGCACGAGAGCCTGTCTGGAGTGGCTCAGGGCTGTCATGCGTGTTCGGGAGCACGAGAGCCTGTCTGGAGTGGCTCAGGGCTGTCATGCGTGTTTGGGAGCACGAGAGCCTGTCTGGAGTGGCTCAGGGCTGTAACGCACGTTCAGGAGCCTCCTTATACTTGTTCCTGCGTGTTGCTCTGACCTTATGGCTGTGCATTCCCCTCCCCGATCCATTTGTTCTTCTAACTGCTGGTTCTGTCTCTATCCAAAGACTTCCTCTCACCCCCTCCCTAGTCTTTCAGCACCCCAAAATCCTGCCCCGTCTCCAGTAAATAAAGGCTGGCTTGGAATCTTGTGTGCCAGTCACCACCACCATATCCTGCAGTTTATACTGCTTGCCTATTCTAGAACTGTGGATAGAGCAGGCTATACTTTTTTAAAATAAATATTATTTGTATTCAAATATTTGTAGGTTGCACTTTCCCATTTTCTGGGCAGCTAAAATGCAAACATACTTAATAAACATTCAAAAAATACAAAGAAACAAGTTTGCAGTGTATTAACATTGGATACCTTTTGCCCCTGATGTAGCTTTCAGCAGACATAGCAAACTAGCCTGCAGGGTGGAAGATGAGTACCAGCCGCCTCTGTGTGCTCATCATCTTCAAAGTAAAGAAACATTTAACCTCCCGGACAGTGGGAAAGGATGCCTCTGATGCACAGTCAGCAGACACCCGTTTTCCGAACAGTAAGCATGCAATCCCCTATTCATTTTCCCTTGCCCCATTCCTGAAGAGAGATATAGGCCATTAGCATTAAAAGTCTGAAAGCTTTGGTGAAAAAAGAACGTCTTCAAAAATTTTTCAAAAGTAACAAATCTCCACAAGGAGTAACTCAGGGAGTGGGTTCCAAAGTTGTGGACCGGCCATGGCAAAGATCATCTTACAGTACTTGGAGAGCCTAACCTGGTGTCTGGACAGTGCATCCAGCAGACACCGACCGGTCTGCCGACCTCTTATCCCTAGTCAGCCGGTAAATCTTCCAGAGGGAGCTAATGCATAATGGTACATCACTGCTGAAGTAGAAATTTGAATTTTGTTTTCCACTGGACTGGAAGCCAGTGGATAAACTGCAGAGCAAGCGTACATGCTTATTACAAGAGGATCCAGTCAATATTCTTCTGCAGAGTTCTGAATTATTTGTAGTGCTCTTAAGGTTGACTTGAGGACACCCAAGTAAATGAAATTGCAGTAATCAAGTTTTATCCAAATTAAGGATTGCAAGATTGTTCTGAAATCTGTCAACTTTAGGTACAGTTTTAGCTTGCCCAAGACTCTTGTTTACTAATGGCACTCTTTATCAATGGTTTAATTTGTGCAAGAAAAGAAAGATTCAATTTTATTATGACTCCCAGATTCTGCACCTGGTCTGCGATTGGAAACTCTCTGGGAGATTTAAGACATCAGTCCTATTTAAAATCAGAACCTCCATTTTTGATGCGTTTAGAAACAGCTTGTTGGCCTTTAGCTAATTGAGAGAGCTCAGGTATAGATGAGATTATGGGAAAAATGAACTGTATGTCATCGGCATGTAGCCTATAGTATACACCAGGTCTGGCTATAAGTTTGCAGAACCGAGCCTTGTGGCTGTGTAGACGACGTATATCAGGACGAAGTATGAGAACCACAATGCACCTGTAACAACCCATTTAAAACTGAATTTATTCTAATTCTGAGACCACATGCGTAACTTCAACACTGTGTAGTAACAATTGAGAATACTAATGTCATGGTCCGATCCTGTATTTGGAACCTCAGACTGTGGTTGGACTTGAAACCTGTCCTTTTCATCTCACATTAAAACCATTACCATAGATTCCAGTTTATCCATGACTGCTAATATCTCATCTGGTAACAAAAAAATTATTTTTATAAACTACAAATGCTAAAAAAAAAACTAAAACCATTACTGTATACTGCTGATTTCTTCTCAATTTTACAAGCATTAATTTTAACAGGTTTAGACTATTGTAACTCACTCTACTTAAGTCTTTCTGATAGTACTACAAGTCCTTTGCAGTTAGTCCAGAATGCAGCAGCCCGTTTACTGACAAATACTAATCAAAGAGATCATGTTACTCCAATTCTTAAACACCTCCATTGCTTACCAATATGTCAACATATTCATTATAAGGTCTTAACCATAAGGTCTTCACAATACATCAGCTATA
Source organism: Rhinatrema bivittatum (assembly GCF_901001135.1). NCBI lineage: Eukaryota > Metazoa > Chordata > Amphibia > Gymnophiona > Rhinatrematidae > Rhinatrema > Rhinatrema bivittatum. Next base: position 807,715,714 of record NC_042616.1, on the reverse strand, counting down.
TGGTTATACTTCTTTCTGCATCTTTATCAACCTCTGCGCCATCTACTCTCCCTTGACAAAAACTACTTAGAGATTCTGAATATTAAAATAACAAGACTAGACCTTCCCCGTAAGCGTGCTTTCTCTGTAGCAGGCCCCATACTTTGGAATTCATTACCAAACTCTGTACGTTTACTCACTAAAACAAAAGAATGCAAAAAGCCATAAAAACCTACCTCTGCTCCTTAGTCTTTGCCGACGCTCAACCATGATACCCACCTCCTTTCTTTCACCTTCCAATTCTACATGTTTATGTATGTTTGTTATTTATTTTGTTCATTTTTTTTTCATTTTATATTGTTTTATTATGATTGTTTTTAAATGTCAATTTTTTAAATTATGTATGTTCAACCTTGTAAACCACTTAGACCTACATTTTGTTTAGGCATTATAGAAAAGCTTTTAAATAAATAAAATAAATAAGATCTGGGACCCATGTGGTTTGAAATGCCTTCTTGATGAATCTGATTTTCTGCTAATTGTTCAGGCATGCATTCTTCTACTTTTTTTTTTAATTAATATTTTATTGGAATTTTAACAAGATACATTAAAAATATTCATAAAGCAAACATATTGGAATACAAGTAAACTTATACATTATCCACTTATACCAAAAGAAAAAATATATATTCCATTTGACTAGTCCTCAAATCGTGGGAGGTTAATTCAGGCAAGACCTAATAGGTGTCAAAAAGAAATCTGTAATAATTAGAGTAATGAGAGATAAATTCAACTAAGTGCTGTATATACCTTACAAAACAATCATATATTACACCTTATCATATCCCCTTATCTACTAAAAAGGTCTCAAAAGGTGGGAAGGGTCTTGAAATATAAAGTTGTTCTCCTGGTACGTAACAAGACATTTGCAGGGGAATTTTAAGAAAAAAAAACTGCCCCCCGAGATAAAACTCTTGGCTTTAATACCAAAAATTGTTTCCTCCAACTGAGTGCTTCTAGCAACATCAGGGAATATTTGAATTTTTTGACCACAGAAAAGAAGATCTTTATTTTTAAAATATTTCTGAAGCACCAAGTTTTTACCTTGTTCACTACAAAATGATACCAGGAGAGTAGCTCTGGTGAGTATATAATCAGTAGAAGCCTCCAAAAAGGAGGTCAAATTAGGGCCATCCCCTTGCAATATATCCAGTTCTTCTTCCCTCCCTTCTGAGCTAATCTTAAATGTAGGAATATAATACATTTTAGAAATAATCATTTCTTTTACAGAGGGAAATAGACAAAACTTCACCAAGCTATTTTTTTGAACAACTGAATAGCTGATAATAATCTTGAGACAGGAAAATTTAGGAAATGAAGATTCCTTATACAAATCTCATTTTCCAAATTTTCAAGATGTTTTTGTAACATTAAACTATCCTTTATAAAGGAATTATTAGATAATTGTAAGGAAGATATCTGAGATGTTGTAGACATTGAAGTGGCTTCCAAATAAGTTAAACGAGTACCGTGTTCATCAAGAACATTCTTAGTTTCAACTGAAAATTTACCAAACTGGGATATGGAATATGATAGTGACTTTTCCATATTAATATGAACCTTCCACACATCAACTAACGTTACATTCTGGGGATCTATAGACTCTGAACCAAAACTTCCAGGTTGAAAAGGCACCCTTAATGCATGAGATCCAGAGTCCTCTTGTGCTCAGTAATTTCTGCTATGCCAGCCTGTGGGATGGCAGCTACTGGATTTAGTTTATGTTGTAATGTCTGAGGATTAGCTTCAGGAGAATCCATCAACATGTGAGGTGATGGCTGTTGGCTAGGACTCACTAAGGACCCTGACGAAAAAGAAATCTCTGGGATAGAATTTCTCATAAATTGACTCACCCTCCGAGCCACTACCGGCAAACCAGGCGATGATGTCAGGACTTTGGTCTTCCTCTTCCTTCCCATATATCTTCTATAAAAAAAGAAGTAAAAAATATACTAGAAGGGGCATGCGGCTTTGACCATGCACCGGTGGCTGCGCGCCACAGCTTCTCGGGCTTTATCTGGTTGTCTGTCCCCGGATGATGTTGTTGGGGTCAGGGAGTGTCCCGCGGCACAATGGGCTCAGATGGAAGAACTCTTAATTCGGTTCTCCAACCAGCCTCCTGGACGGGAGGAAGTTCTCTCCAGATTCCTCCCGCATTCTACCACTTCTATACTCCTGCAATGTGATACCTATCAGCCTGTCTGCATCTACCTGAAAACAGTTCCAGCTGCTTCAGAAATCTGCCGCTCATTTGATTGCTGGCAGATCTTGCAGCGAGCGTATTATGTCCATATTGAGAGCTCTCCATTGGCTCCCGGTTTTGTACCGAATTCAGTACAAAGACTGCACAATTGTATTCAAACTAATTAACAATGCTGTTCACCTTGCTCCATTGCTCTATTGTGTCTCTTTTGTCCGATGCGGACATTAAAATCCTCTCCAAATGGTTTGCTGGACATTCTTTTGGAGAAACAAGCGTGTCTGGCAACTACAAGGAGCAGCGGCACCTATGTTCTGGAATTCACTCCCTGTGGAGCTGCGTCTGGCGGATTGCATAAACTCTTTCAAAAGATTGTTGAAAACGGTTTTCTTCAAACAGGCTTACTTATGAGAGAAGTCTTATTTATACCTCAGGCCGCATTACTTTGAGTTTTTTGCACAACCCCTGATGCTTCGTTATGAGTTGTGTCATTGATGTGATATGTTTGTATTTGTCTGTTTGTATGTTATTGTCAAAATATTAGTTTCATGTAACTTGCAAACTATGTGTGCTGTCTGTAAATCACTTAGAGCTACAGTATTAGAGATTAAGAAATTTAAGAGAGAGTTCCAGAAACATCCAGATCAAACAATCGATATAACAAAACATTGTTATTCTCTCTCTGAAGGCTTCTATTCTCTCCTTTCTATTCCCTCAGCTCCTCTAAGTGACTGCAGATAAAGACCAAAATGGTTCTTCCAGTTTGTCCACTTTGGTAGAAGCACATCCAAATTCCTATATATGGAAGCCAACACCCCTGCCCCTTCCCCATGTAACACTCTGGGAAGATTACCCTATGCCTTCTAGGAAGCACAATACAGTTGTATCACTCCTGGTTTGGGTTCTAACTGCTTCTCTGAGCCAGTTCTTTGTTACTGTTCTTTTGCCACTAGAGATCCTCTGTTCTTATCACATGCCTTTTTTGATTTGTTCTACTATTTTTGTTTCCATCACCTGCTCCAGAAAGGCATTCCAGGCATTCACCACCCTCTTCTTGAAAAAATATTTCCTGATGTTCATGATTCTACTGCTTTGGAGCTTCATTTCATCACCTCTAGTTCTGCAACTTCCTTTCCATTGAAAAAGCTTTGCTTCTTATGCAAACGTCTGTATCATATCCCCCATGTCACCTCCCTAGAAAAGTCTTGTCTCATAAAGCTTTTGGTACAAATCCCACACCATTTTGATTGCCTTTCTCTGGTCCATCTCTAGCCCTCTATATCCTTTCTGAGATACGGCTTCCAGAACTCAACACAGCACTTTAGATGACACCTCAACAGAGATTTGTAAATAGCATTATTATACTTTTTCTGTTGGTTATGCCTCCTGTCCTCTCTCTCAAGACTTCTCGTCATCCCCTCCCTGATCCTTCTGCTTTAATATTTGTCCTGTCGTCACTACTGTTGCATCCTCCAGGTCTGCCGTAGTCAGATGAAGTCCCTCATTGCCTTCATATCCTGTCTCAAGATTTCCTTCTCACTTGTCTGAATGCTAATTTTTATTGTGAGCTGTTTCTCTGTTATTTGTAATTGTGAAGCATTTTTGGGAATACTCTTGCATAAAACACAATATGAAAAAAAGTGTATGCATTGGGGATGCAAACCGGGTCTTAGCAATGTGTTCCAATATTCTTTACTTCTCCTCCCACCAAGAAGATTACTGCAGAAGGCATCTATCGGGAGCATGAGAATAAGTAAGGAGCCAGTCAAGATATCCAGTAAAGGTTTGGTGAGACCAGGGCTGGCCACTTTCTCCAGTAACATCATGAGCAACCATACTGGTTCGCAAGGAGCCAAGACATTGGAGGATAAAAGGCTTTAGGTTGGTTTCTGAGATGGAAAGAAACAATTAGTAATGCTGTAAGATGGGGTGCAGTTCAGTGCTCATCTCCTGACTGGAAGCACTAGGAGCACTATTGTACTACCAGCTGGACGATATCTATAGATGGAGGTGTTGGTATTCCTGGAAAGAGAGGGCTTGGGCTCTCTTGTTCATGATGTATTTACTGAGACATTTCAATTCTTAAACTATTCAAGAGCAGAAGTACAACCTAGTGAAAGAGGAAACTACAAAGGCTGTAACACACAATCTGAAAATAATTCAGTCTTATGTTGGAGCTATTTTATTTATTTATTTAATTTATTTATTTGCTTTTATATACCGACATTCGTTGGTGTACATCACATCGGTTCACAAAACAACAATTGGAATAGTATGACAAGAGGTCGTACTATTTTACATTTAACATAAACTGGTTGGAACTAAGTATACATAGAAACGAGAAATTAGGAACGAACTTTAATAAACGAGTGGCGGTAAGCCTTGAAGGGGGCACATGTATCCAGTATATACAATTAGGCAGGAGAGACGGTGGGTGTTAAAGGGGGGGGTGGGTTAGGTGGGGTGTTGGTAGGCGTTTAGGAATAACCAGGTTTTCAATTTCTTTTTGAAAGAGTGGATGGAGGGTTCCAGTCTGAGTTGGGGGGGAAGCTTGTTCCAGAGGGTGGGGCCAGCTACAGAGAAAGTGCGTTGTCTGGTGGAGGAAAAGTGTACTAGTTTGGGGGGAGGGATGATAAGAAGGCCTGTGTTTTGAGAGCGCAGATTTTTCTGGCTGTGGAGTAGTTGGGGAGGGTCGTTGGTCCACTTGATGTTTTGGTTGTTGATGGTTTTATGAAGTAAGGTGAGAATTTTCTTTTTGTGACCGGTGTGGAATGGGGAGCCAGTGGAGTTCTTTTAGTATAGGAGTGATGTGTGCTGAGCGGTTGATGTTTGTGAGAGATCTGGCTGCTGCATTTTGTAGCAGCTGGAGGGGTCTTAATGTGGAGGCAGGCAGTCCAGTGAGGAGGGAGTTACAGTAGTCTAACTTGGAATGTATGAGGGATTGTAGGATAGTGCGGTAATCGTGGTGGAAGAGGAGAGGTTTGAGTTTTTTGAGGACTTGTAGCCTGTAGAAGCCCTCATTGATTGTCCTGCTGATGTGTTTTTTCATATTGAGATCTGAGTCGAGGGTGAAGCCGAGATCTCTGACCTCATTGGTGAGGGGGGGGGGGGGGTTGGCTGGAGGAGGAGTCACTGTCGGTTCTAGTGGAGGGTTTGTTAGTTATGTGTAGTATTTCAGTTTTTTTGTGGTTGAGGCTGAGGGAGATCTGCGAGAGGAGGTTCTTTATTTGGGTGGCAAGGGTGTCCCAGAGTGCGATGGTGTTGGTTAAGCTTTCTTTGATGGGGAGGAGAATCTGGACGTCATCTGCGTAGATGTAGAAAAGAAGGAAAAGACCACTTTTATTATAGAAGGAAACTTTATTATAGAAGACCACTTTTTATTATAGAAGGAAAAGACCACTTTTATTATAACTATTAGTCCTGGGGGAATTCTGCGCTACTGCGGAGCCAGAGTTTACGCAGAATTTCCCCCCCCCCATGCAGAATTGACGGGGAGGGGAGGGTGAGAGAGCAGGGAGGAGGGTGTGTGGGAGGGGTGTGGGAGGGAGAGGAGGGTGTGAGAGCGAGCACGTGGGTGAGCAGGAGGGTGTGAGGAGAGAATGGGAGGTGAGCGGGGGGGGGGGGGGGGGGTGATGCTTGAGTGTGGGTACCAGAGAGAGGGAACCTATATGAGGAGATTGTGAAGGGGTGTGTGTGTGTGTGTGTGTGTGTGTGTGTGTGTGAGATTGGGAGCTGGTGTGTATGAATAAGGGATCGTGTGTGTGTGTGTGAGGGTGCTGGCCTGTGTGAAGGGATCGTGTGTGTGTGAGAGAGCCTGTGTGAAGGGGTGCATGAGAAAGAGACATAGGTAGCCTGTGTGGGGATGTATGTGTGAGAGAGAAAGGGAGCTTGTGTGGGTGTGAATGCAAGAGAGAGCGCCCTGTATGAGGGATGTGTGTGGGAGAGAGCGAGGAAGCCTGTATGAGGGATGTGTGTATGTGTACTAGAGAGAGAGAGCCTGTGTGAGGGGGATGTGTGTGTGTGTGCGAGAGAGTGAGGGAGCCTGTATGAGGTGTGTATGTGTACTAGAGAGAGAGAGCCTGGGTGAGGGGCAGTATTGAGAACGGGGTCAAACTCTGGGGCTGGCGATAGAGTGGAAAGGGTTGAGCCTAGAGGTGGAGGGGAGAGATACTGGCAGGTGGAGGAGTTGGGGCCTGAGAGGGCAAAGTGGCCAGGAGAGTAGGGAGAGCGAGTGGAAGGGACACCCTTACAGTGAATTTCTAGGGAAATTCTGCTCAAAATATTTAAAATTCTGCATCTCCAAGTAATAAACTTTTTTCTGTATTAATTTAAAATGTAATTACTTAACACAATTTACCTGACAGTCTTTATTTTAACCAATATAAAGTTTGCAGAATTTTAAATTCTTTTGTGCAGAATTCCCCCAGGAGTAAACTAAGTGGCAATACAAATACATTGAATTTTATCCTAATGTGTGGAAAATGTACAAGTCTTAATTTTAGACTCTATACTTCAGAACCAAACCTAAGGCTGCATCTAAAGGATATGGACCTGGGGAATGGAGTTTTTATTGTTCCTATCCTGTTGAGAGTTAGGTGTCTCTCTTGGACAATGAGCGCTCAGACCTGCCCATCTTGAATGGCTGCGTAGCCTCCTGAAGAGCAACGCTAAGGGCCAATATGGCGCCAGTGCTACGGCGTATCTACCTCTGCTTCCATTATGTCAATCTGCTGCTGAGCTGATCTCCCTCCTGCTCTCCTCTCCTTTTATTTATTCAAGTGATCAAGGGCTCCTTGAAGCTAGCCCCAGGGCAGTGTTATACTTTCTTTGACGTGTCTTCCCAAGAGACAGACGGATGCTGTACCGGAATGCGGGTGCCCCTACCTTGTGCCCCCTGAAATTGATCCTCTCTGCTTAGTGTATCTGGTGAGGACAAGCCAAGCCCCAGAAAATGTTTACTTGTGGTGTTCAGTAAAACCCAGGATCACTGGGTTTGGCGGCTGCATGGATTTGTTGCAGGGAGTGGAAGGGCTGCTAGGTGTTGGATTGGGCTTAGAAACTTGTATACTCTACTGGTTGTAATTGATGGACAACCAAAGAGGAAGACAAGTAATAGAAAATGTGTACCCAGAAGTCCATGTGGTGGTCTTTTTTCCCAAGGATGTATGTGTTACATGCAGGATGGTATATGTTTGCTCCAGCTGTTTCCATCAGTCAGTCATCTGCCTTTGCACACACCGGCTGCTTTCCCTTGGCTTCATCCCTTTTCCAGTGCCACATAGCACCAATAGCGCAGTTCTTCCGCACACCACGTCTCTCTCTCCTATTCATATACCCAATCGTTTTCCCCCAAGTCCCTGCCAGCATTACGTACTCCAGCTAGTGTATTTGTTATGGGAACACCATTCCCTCCCGACATGGTAGAGCTGCCCATAACTTGCCAACCACTCTTTGGACCCTCTTGCAGTTACTCTGTTCGGTTGAGACCAATGACAGCGGGCAACCCTCCAAGTTTCAGCTAAATCCCTCTCATGTCTAGAACATAAGGCATTTTCCTGCAAAAAGAATGCCCAATAAACCGACTTGGATAAGTAGCGATATCCTACAAGTGGTCAAGCTTCTGTGACTGGCAGCTGGACTATATCTTTAGCAATACTGACCAGAATGACTGGATGGGCCAAATGGCCTTTTTCTGCGGTCATTCATTGTGCTACTGAATGTAAAATATAGCAAAGCAGATTGCAGGGTACAAAAATGATTGTACGTAATAAGATTCAGTGTCATGCAAACTCTGTCCAGTCCTTCCTCTCAGGTCCTAAGCCCAACCATGAGCAGGATAGCAGGTAAGCACAAGTTTCTTTTTCCTCCTAATGATGAAGACCAGTTTTACTACAGTGTGTTTTCTGCCCACATATGCAACTGAAAAAGAAATCTTTGATGATTGAATGGCCCTGCCTGGAAGATCTCTGGTGCTTATTCCTGTCTTGCTGTTCTGAACTGGTGCAGCAGCTCCCTGAAGGTCCTGTAGGGGGCATCATCTGCCCATTCTTTCTGCCAAGGCTTGCCGAGGGTGACTGCCGGCCTGCTGGTTTTTAAACTCCGAAAAGAGGGTGAATGGATATCTTGCCGAATTCAGCTAGGCCTGTCAGGGGAGAGAAAGGGCCCTGGCAAGCGAGTGCGCAGCGAGTTACCCGACTCAGAGACATGGACTGGAAAAGAGCCAGCCAGCGAAGGCAGGAGACCTGGGAAAGCAGGCAGACTCTGAAGAAAAGAGTGTTCCAGGGAGCCCTCCCCGGGCCTGGCAGTATGGGTTTAATAAAGTGAGGAAGGCACTGCAGCCAGGAGCTGGGAACACGAGTGCCTCCCTAGGTTACTGCTACCCGAGCCCAGTCCTCTGACAGCGAGGTGCTGAACACCGATGGCTAAGGAGCAACTTACCAGGGCTAAGATCGAGTCCCTTGTAGCAGAAGAGTGGCATTTTTTTTTTTCATGTCGAATACTTGGCGCTAAATTGCTGGCTGAATTCCCTGCAGGCAGTGTATTATTATTATTATTATTATTATTATTTTTTTTTAGCAAAGATTTCTCAGCCAGCGTCCACCAAGAAATCCTCACAAAAATAGGCTTTTCCTAGGCTGTTGCGTGCTTAAGCACACCGCGTGCTCATAAGAGTTACCTTAACTTTGTAAGAAAAGAAATGGCAAATTCTAAATGAGTTCTCCAGAAATCATAAAGAGAGCAGTGAGCACAGCCAGCGGTCCTCCGCTGCTTGGTTGGAAAGTTAGCCATTTCCATACGCTCGGACACACGTAGGAAATTTATCCCACTGAGTATTTGGGGTGGCTAGCTGGATTAAAACATAGCCAGTTTAGTGGCAGCAAAGTGAAACCAAAAACAAAGTGCCTGAAATCCCCCTCCCCAAAAGATTTTGCAAACATTGCCTCCCCCCACCCCCCTGAATTAGTACATAAATGCTGCCTGCGGAGCAGCCCCTCATACGCCCCCTCCCCCAATCCTTCAGGATGGGAGGGGGAGCGGGGTTGTAGGGTTCCTTTCAGTTTGCTGCCTCTGAACCGGCTATGTTTTAATAAAGCCAACGTTGGTAAAAGTCACCCGGATAACTTTGTGCCTGCGCTGAGGCATGTCCAGACTTAGCCCGAGAACTCATTCGGTCGGCTCTGAAGATTGGAATTGCCTCCATTTGATCTGGTTCTTGACTTCGCCAGATAAATTGAACCCAGTTAGAGGGGCCAGGTATTCACATTGCGGGGCTTGTCCAGCTAACTCGTAAGTTCTCCCGCCAAAGCCCTTGGAATATGGACCTCGTTAATCACCTACTTTCCAGATAAAACGAACCTGCCTCTGCCTTTTTTACAGTCTGGGGTACTGATGCTCAGACATTAAGAAAAAAACCACAGGATTGCTTCTACGGCCAAGTCCATAAGCAAAGCCCGTCAAGCACAACTGACTGATACACGGGGGTAACCTGCCCAGTGCGGCAGATACGACCATGGGGAGCTTGCCGGATGGACCAGTGGGCATTTTCTGCCATCGTTTCTATGTTACGATGACTTTTTACAGTTTCTTGTTATTTGGCCTAGAATTTCTTCCTTCTTTTGGGCTCCCAGCTTGTCGGAAGCAAGCTCTTTACTGGGACAATGGCATCATGCGCCTGGATTTACAGCTCTTCTTTCATCTAAAACATCCCCTCCCACCTCAGCCAAGATGCAAAGATCACAGCACCCTCTGGCTAACACATCTGGTGCCATCCAGGGATGCCTGAACCTCCCGCCCTCCAGCACTTATCACCGGGCCCTCCTTTTTTTTTTTTTGTAAGTTGGTTTTTAGTTGGCCGACAGAGGTAAAGTAACGAGCTTATTAAGGAAGGATTTTACCTCCATGGGATGAACATGGAATAGATGGGCCAGCATAGCAGAGGGACTTTCTCCAGTCTCTTCTCTTTCATCAGTTGGGAGAAGCGAGGCCAGGGTCACGTCTGGGTGCCTGTTCCAGTCGTGCCTCACCATTTCTTCCTTCAAGTGGAAGTTGTCCATTTCGTTTGCACATGGATACACCTTTACATTCTAGTTGGGTCCTTGAGGATGTACCCGAGGAAGCTCTTGATCTGCAGAGAAGCAGAACCTGATGTCAGATTCGGACGGCCAGGCCCGTCCAGTCTGCCCGTTCCTGATGTTGCACCACGGACTTTATCCTCACACCTAAGGATCCTCGGTGCTCATTCTGTTACTCCACCACCTCCCCTGACCATGTATCCTTCTATCTTTCTTGAAGAAAGATTTCTGTATGTTTTTATGAATCCTTGCAAAAGGAAGTAAATTGGGCAAACTAGAAGGGCCTCATGGTTCTTATTTGTCATCGTGTCCCATGTTTCTGAGGTCTCTGAGCTTCATATTGTGACTTCTTGTTCTAGACTTTCCTTTTCCTTAAAACAAGTTTTTTTTCCATGCATCTGATTTGAGATCTTTGAATTCTCTCGGATGTATATTCAGGGCCATGAGTGTCATTTGATAGGACTTGTGGGGCAGACTCTGAACCCTTCTCTGTGCTGCCTCTGCGCTGTCAGTTTGCTTTTGGAGTTTAGATCTCCAGAATTGACACAGTTCTCAGTTTGATGTTAGAGATTTTTTTTTTAAAATGTCTGAAGATATGACACTTGTGGATGTTTAATTGTCCCTCGCGGAGATTTGTGGGCCAGCAGTTTATACATTTTCCAAATGAATATTTAAAAGCTGTAACTGATTCAAGCTACAACGTATTCTTTGCTCTGAGAGTCCATTCACTTTGTTTCCATTATCATAGAATCATTTTTCTGCCAGCTTTGTCAGTGTGGGTGTTTCTCTGATTCAGTGTCAATGTTATTCATAATTTTAAATCCAGTTTCCATACATCTGCTTCTTTTCTAAGTGCTTTAGTCTTCTCAGTTGTGTTTTTTTCACGAAACTCAAAAAGACTTTTGCACCTTGTTGAGACGATCATAATTAATCTGGTTCTGTTTATGGTAAACATGTCTGAGGCCATCTGTAAGGAAGCTGAACTACTTCTGTGTAGCTAGCAATGTAAAGAATAGATGTTTGTGCAAACGTGTGAAAGAGTGAGTCTGTGACAGTCACGGGATGAAAAGGAAGCGCCTTGGTTACGGTTACCTCTGAATAATGAACAGTCCGCTAGATGTGCGCTGGGTTTTATTCAGGGCTTAGGACTTTTCCCATTCCTTTTCCAGTTAGCAGTGCTCCCTAACTGCTGAGAACATCAGCTTACCTGTTTCCTGCTATGTTGCTTGCTCTTTGGCTCATTCTTGGATCTCCGTTTTTTGTCCCAAAACACTGCTCCTACATTTCGTTTGTTTTGTTTTTAAACCAAGCACGTAACCAACTTATTTTGCAGAGCTGGCGCTGCATGGGGGAGAAGGTAAGCAGAAATGCGATGACAGCATCCCAGCAAGCCTGGCAAAAAAAAAGGAAAACCATCCCGAAGCCCGCTTGTTCCCTGTACATGGGCGTCTTGTCTCTCCCTCCCCGCCCCCCGCACCCTCTCAGCAGTATTGCCTCCATCCGGCTTTGCGTTGGGGGCTTTTCCTGCATGTGCGGGCAGCAGATAATGCAGTGCCTGCCTGCCTCTCTACTTAGAGTTGGTAAATAAGGCCCGGCTCCCTGTGCAGTAATGAAGTGGAGATGAACTCCGAGTTCCTAGAGCTGCGGAGGGAGCTCCCCTCCTCCCCTCTCCGTCTCTGCCGACAGCAGATGGATGAGATGTGCTGACGCTGGGTGCCACACGCGACTCTCCTGCTTTGCAGAGAAATTCATCTAAGGAGCCTGTAATCTGTCATCCGCTCACACTTCCTAATAGATGGAGGCCGTCCCGTCCCATCCCGGCTGAGGATTCAGTATTAAAGGTTTAGCATTATTTCCAACGCCCCCCCCCCCCCCCCCGCACCCAGTTCATTTTCTTCTGGGCTCATTTAAAAATTGTAAATGTTGTACTAAAAGAGGAAAATATCTGCAAAGTGAGCACATCTTGAAAAAATAGTTTTGTCATTGTACAGCGCCGTCCTCTTCTAGGGGAACTGACTAAAGGACAAGCCTGACATGATGGCATGGGTGTGATGGATGGACAGGTTGTAACGGACACCCCTTCTTTATGTGAGAAAATCAGATAACACTCTAGACCGGCTTTTTTTTTAACATTTTGCAATAGGATTTTTCGGAAAAGAAGAAACTTCAAAATTGCAGCTCGAGGTCCGTAATCACATAGGCATCAAATTCCAAATTAAAAAAATAGAGCAAAGCAACAAGATTACTAGGAAACTCATGCAAACCTAGGGAAAAAGGCCGAGAGAGTGAGCTAGAAAAGAGAGAACGGAGAAATAAGAATGGCCGCAAGTTCCTGGTATTAGATCAGTGAATGTAAAATGTACGTGTCATCAAAATCAGTTCAGTATCTAAAAGGAATGAGCTGGAAGACACAACGCAAGGAGCGAGGGGAAAGCTAGGGCTTTTCCATCACTCCTGGAACCTAAATTAGAGCAGAATAGCATTCGCTGTAGACCCATCGCTCTAACCCCAAAGCTGTGTTTCTTCTTCTGAGTTTGCCTGGAACAAAAGAGAGCCTGCTTCTGCCCGGATTTATTGGAAAAGTCCCTTTTCACACCGATATCGGTCTGTGCCGAGAGACATCATGAATGCAGCAAACTCCCTGACCCTTTTCTTTGCAGCCAAGCTGTCTCTGCCAGTACTTCAGCTCATCAGGCTTGCACTGCTTTCCTGGAATTAAAACCATTTGAAAGCTTTAGGCCAGCTGAAATATCTGTCAAAACTACAGGCTGGTGGTACTCCTCCTCCTCAGTTTGGAGAACCAGTTCTGTAAAATGTAGCTACCTGGAAAATCATCCAACTGTGTGCCCAGCATCGGGACCAGCACTGAGGTTCCTCTTCCCAAGCACCCCCACCAGACTTAATATTCCTGTAGCTCAGTTTAAGAACACAAGCCTCATTTTGTTTTTGTACAGCTGGGTTTTTCCCCTTTCATAAAGCACTTTCTTGTGCTCTAATTGTTTGTTTTTGTGGATATCTTAATTATTTGGCTTGCCTTACAGATTCAGTGTCCTTCGTAACATTACCTGCTATATCAGAATTAATTGTAAGGTTTTTTGGGGTTTTTCCCCAATCAGATCAAACCATTTGTTAATTATTCTCTCCAGATCTTTTATAGCACTTAATACAATTCCTAGATTCACCTGCTAAGGTTATCCAGCAAACGATAGCTCAGATTCTTTCTTTCTTTTAGCTTATAAGCCACTTTTCCACCTAATGAAGGGTCACTTTCAAACATCCACATGGAGATAAAATGTAAGTGTGGGTAGGTTTGCTTTGAAAATCCTTGAGAAATTGGCTGAGTGCGCACCCCAAGTTACAACTGCTCCCTCGAGGGCGTAACTTGTATGGGTGAGCTTCCAGGTGTTCATTTTAAAGCCTAAAAGCAATCCTGACCCCAGGAATGCTTTTATGTGCACTGGGCCCTGATTGATTTTCAAAACAGCAAGGTTTATGCATGCAAATGAAGCTCAAAATGCCCAGAGTGGATGTACAAAAGTAATCATTGAGTAAAAATCAGAAACGTGTAAAAGAATATCCTCTCCCCAGAACCGTTAACACACACCACCCCGACGCACAAGCAAAAGCAAATTAAAAATAGCAAAAGAGCGTTAAAGTAATATTTCAAGAAACCACTAAGAGAGACGCAGGTACCGTAAACGTTTAAGATTGTCCTTAAGCAAAATCACATTGCAATAAATTGCAATAAGGACAAATAATCAACAGCAGGAAGCATAATACACCTTGCATTAAGGCCAAGACCCTCCTCACCAGCCAAACCCAGGTCTTCACAGATTCCCTAAAAATGAAAGAATCTTTGATTTCTCTAATGGCTTTTGGCAGGAAATAGAGAGCTGCATATGAAAAAGCCTTATTTTGCATGTTTTGAAGGTTTATCTTGTTTGACTTCCATTTATCTCATTTGGCTACTCTTGAACACTGATGCGGCTTTCAGAAGCAGCTTGGGTTGGGAAGCCCAGGATACGAGCCCGTATTAGCAGCACGCACTTCCCCAGTGAGACTTCAGATGTGCTGGAGGCAGAGCGTACAGCCGTGTCCTTTCCTTTATCTTCCTCAGCATTGCGTTCAGTAGTGGCTTCCTCTCTTGTACCTGCTGATCGAGTCCCATCCTCATGATGACCCATTGGGGCTGCACTGTTGGTGTCTCCTGCCCTACGGGAGATCCCAAATCTGGAGCAAGGTTCTGACTTTGGTGGCCTCGATGTGGCATTTTCCTCTTTGGTAGCAGAATTAGTGGGTCTGAGAAGCTGCCTAAAGTGGCTGTCTTGCCCCAAGGACTTGCAAGATTGTCATGGAGACTTGATTAGCAGAGCGTATGGCATTCCATAGGTGTAACTCGTTCACGTACGGCAGGGGTCGGGAACCTTTATGGCTGAGAGAGCCTTGAACGCCACATATTTTAAAATGTAATTCCGTGAGAGCCATACAAGACCTACCAAATTAATTTACTACAACCCCCTACTCTCCTGACGCCCCCCCCCCCCCAAAGACCTGCCAAAAGTCCCTGGTGATCCAGCGGGGGTCCAGGGCTCGCAGACAAATCTTTAATAAAAAAGTAAAAATCTAACAAAAACCCCCACCCTCCTGACACCCCCCAAGACCTCCAAAATTAATTTACTACAATCCCCCACCCTCCTGCCCCCCCCCAAGACCTGCCAAAAGTCCCTGGTGGTCTAGCGGGGGTCCAGGGCTCGCAGACAAATCTTTAATAAAAAAGTAAAAATCTAACAAAACCCTCCACCCTCCTGACGCCACCCAAGACCTCCAAAATTAATTTACTACAACCCCCCCCCAAGACCTGCCAAAAGTCCCTGGTGGTCCAGCGGGGGTCCAGGAGTGGTCCGGGAGCGATCTCCTGGTCTTGGGCTGTCGGCTGCCAGTAGTCAAAATGGCGCCGACGGCCCTTTGCCCTCACTATGTCACTGGGGTCGACCAATGGCGGCGGTAGCCCCTGTGACATAGTGAGGGCAAAGGGCCATCGACGCCATTTTGATTACTGGCAGCCGACGGCCCTTTGCCCTTACTATGTCACAGGGGCTACCGCCGCCATTGGTCGACCCCAGTGACATAGTGAGGTCAAAGGGCCGTCGGCGCCATTTTGACTACTGGCAGCCGACAGCCCAAGTCCAGGAGATCGCTCCTGGACCCCCGCTGGACCTCCAGGGACTTTTGGCAGGTCTTGGGGGGGGGGGGTCAGGAGGGTGGGGGGTTGTAGTAAATTAATTTTGGAGGTCTTGGGGGGCGTCAGGAGGGTGGGGGGTTTTGTTAAGATTTTTACTTTTTTATTAAAGATTTGTCTGCGAGCCAGATGCAGCCATCAAAAGAGCCACATCTGGCTCGCGAGCCATAGGTTCCCTACCCCTGACGTACAGCGTGTGCTAGTCTTACAAGAGTGGTGATTGCGATTAGTAAGGATGGGTCCCTGGTAAAGGTCAGGATTATCGTCAGTGGGGATTCCCTGCCAGTCCACCATCCTCTCTGAACGTGCTTCCTTTTCCCCATGGGAGGTGGAGGCTGCCCCTTGACCCAGCCCAGGGCCTTTGTTCGTTAGGAAGTTACCACTGGTTATTACAGCCCCCCAGTGCATGCTTAAAACATTATAGTTACTTGGGTTGTAACAGTCACAGCCCCCGGTTTACTATGGCAGATTTTTCAAGATTCTGTGGCAATTAAAGAGAAATTTTGCATGTATTTGCAATTTAAATTTTTTTTTTTTTACTTTATAAAAATACAGTTTTCTGACATTTCTGTATCCAGTTAATTTAATTAGTTCTTTATTATAGAAAAAGGAATATCGGTGATTAGGGCTAGGAAGGAGGAGGGGAAGGAATCTGGGAATGGGGAGATCTCAGAGGAAGGAAATGAAGAAGGGATTTTAGGAAGGAGGAGGACCAGAGGCACAGAGGGGAGGATAAGGGAAGAGGAATCAGGAATAGGGAAGAGGAGAGGAACTGGGGATGGAGGTGGAGGAAAAGGAGGGAAGATGGGGAT
Organism: Rhinatrema bivittatum; assembly: GCF_901001135.1. Taxonomy (NCBI): domain Eukaryota; kingdom Metazoa; phylum Chordata; class Amphibia; order Gymnophiona; family Rhinatrematidae; genus Rhinatrema; species Rhinatrema bivittatum. The sequence goes on along the minus strand of NC_042616.1, from coordinate 807,699,352 downwards.
AAGGGTGGATGAGAGAGGAACCCATACCCTCTCATCACACTTCCATCCCCCCTCATCACACTTCCATCCCCCATTTTCCTTATCCCCCCTCACACCCCAGTAGCCCCTCCAAACTCCTCCCTCCTCTTGCACCCATGAAGATCCCGCACTCACTCCAGCCTCCTCACTGGCTCTGCCATTTCCTCCCTCACATTCAGAGTGGCACTCTCTCCCACCCCTAACAATCCCTGTCTTCTCTTCTTTCACTCTTCCTTCCCTCACCCCCGTGATCCTCAGTCACTCCTCCAGCCAGCCCAGGACCCCCTCATTATCTCTCATTTACTTTCTCCCCTCGTTCCCTCCCCTTCCCTCACTCACTTTTCCACTCATCCCATTCCCTCACTCACTTTTCCACTCATCCCATTCCCTCACTCACCCATCCCCTCATTCTTCCTTGTTCATGTCCCATTCCCATCTTTCACGGTCCATTTGCTTTTCCCCAACCTTTCTTGGTTGGCTTCTGTTCCCCCCCAATCCCCTCATTCTCCCTTGTTCATCCCCTCCCCACTGTCATCTCCCTTGCTCTCATTCTCTCCTTCTCCCTGACAATCCCCTCATTTGCCCTCCTTCCCTTCCCTCAATTCCCCTTGCTCATTCTCATATCCCTCCCACCACCGACAACAATCCGCCCTCCCTCCCTCTCCTTTACTCCAATCTCCCTCCCTCTTTCATTCCCCTCCCTCCCCACGGAGCCCTTGTCCCTGAACCTCCTTCACTCTCGCCCCCGACTCAGGCACTCGCTCTCCCTCTCCCCGACGCATTTCACTCTCTCCCCCTACGTCAGTCACGTCCGCTCCTCCCCCCCACGCAGGTTCACGCCCGTGCTCCCCCCCCCGACTCATTCACTATTCACACAGTCCCTTCTCCCCCCCCTACTCATTCACTCCCTCTCCCCCCCCTACTCATTCACTCCCTCTCCCCCCCCCCTACTCATTCACTCCCTCTCCCCCCCCCCCTACTCATTCACTCCCTCTCCCCCCCCCCCCCCCCCAATGATTTCCCCCTCACTCGCTCCCTCCTGTCGAGGAAGGAGGAAGACGGACCACCTTGTAAGGCTTCGGGCCACGTCCTCCTGCTCCGCTGCTGGGCCCGGAGTCACACTTTGAACCAGGTAGTTCACCGGGCCTGTGGTTCGAAGCCCAAGTCAGGCCCCAGCAGCAGAGGAGGAGGACGCAGCCTGAGGCACTGGACGCTCCCTGGCCATCCTTCTGTCTCCCAGCAGAAGGGCGTGAGAAGGGATCGGGGCAGCAGCGGAGATGGGCGGGCGCGGGAAAGGAATCAACGCTGCGTCCCACGGCCACCGATGACTTCTCTTCTGGGTTGAGGGTGGGGGAGGCCAGGGCTGGAAGAAGAGCGACGTGCCGTGAACCTGCCGCTGCCAATGCCAGGTTTCTTCTGGGCGGGACCCGGCCCCCAGCCTCCTGTGGCAGTTTGGCCAGGGCTGCCTAATTCTGCGGCTCTTACCTTGGTCACGGGAGCCCTGAGCACAGTAACACAGTATATGACGGCAATAAAGACCAAATGTTTAAGGGTCTTACTGTCATTCCATGCCCTCTGCTTAGGGTTTTAACTGCTTCTCTGATATTTACCAGAAAAATGAGCCAGTGTTTCCCCATTGATAGTCTCCCATTTTTCCTTAATATGATAAGGAAAAATAAAATAAAATAACGAAAATGAAGGGCCCGAAAGATGCTGTCCAGAGAGCTCTTAAGGTCATTGACCTGTAGGGTTTCTCTCTTCAGCCTCTACTTGCAATCATCCTTTTATCGAGCCAGCAAAAGGAGAGGACCCAGAGCTCTGCACTCCAGATCGGACAGAGAGAGAATTTCATCTCCCACCGCCACTTTTCCCTAGCAGCAAATTGCTCAATGCTTTCTTGTAAATGCGGTCCTAGTAACTCGGGCGGGTTTAAGTCATTTTTACCCCTGCTTGGCCAGCAGTAACGGTTAGACCCAGGCATGCAGCTTTTGAGCTCTCTATGCCCTGATGTTTACAGCGCGGGCTCGGATTTAACGTGTAAGGTCAGAGCAGTGTGCGTTTCTCACCCCGCTATCAGGTCTTATAGCTTAGAGACGGCCAGATGCAGTGACTATGAGAGAGCCGTGTGTGGTACTGGGGCTGTGGGAACCCCACAGGAGCTGATACATGGCCAAAGTCAACCATTAAGAAAAGGGATACTGCGTTCATTAGCTCGGGCTTCCTGCGCAGTTGCTACAAATCTGGAAGCACAAGTGGTGTGACATGTTGATGTCCCAGCGTTTAACCCCTCCCAGCGGGAAAGGATGCCTGCGCGTATTAATAGCAGCTGCACTGGTAGCCGACGCCAGCTCCTGTCGCACATGGCGCTCTGCAGGTGGCCGGAATGAGTTCACGTGGCCCTCGCGGGCTCTCACCGGCCTGCGCGCGCCAGTGGGAGTGGGCCGCGCTGATTTGCACGGTGCACAAGGCTCTCCCGGGACCATGGAAATGCATTTAATGTGAACAGTGCTCTTGGGCTTAGAGAGGAGGGGGGAGGGCTGGGTCAGAGATCAGGGGCTGGATTAGGTACAGCCAGCTGCGCAGGTAACTCACAATAATCCTGCTTGACATGAAAGGAAAGCAGCAAAGGCTTGTGCAGTTTTCTTGTGCATTCCTATCTTATTCTTCTCAGAAAAGAGTATCTTGCACCTCGGTTGTTTCAGGTTTCATCTGTCAGTAACTGACTGCCCTTTAGCACCTAGCGGTGACATCACTTAAACACGGTTTCTTTTGTTTAAATGCTGGTAAAGGAATCCTTTCACCTAAATGTGACTCTTACCTTCCCTCTGACTTGGCATTGCTTAGTTTCTTGCACATTTGCTGCTGGTAGTATTTCATTTCAGACTTACAGCTCATCAGCATTTACTCCATGCTCTGAGGAACCGAATGCATCGCAGGATAACGCAGGCTCTCATCAGGTCTTCTGCTCACCAACCCTGCAAGCTTTTCTCCCCCCTTCATTCTTTTCTCCCTCCTTCCTTCTTTTCTCCGCCTTTCCTTCTTTTCCCCGCCCTTCCTTCTTTTCTCCGTCTTTCCTTCTTTTCTCTGCCTTTCCTTCTTTTCCCCGCCCTTCCTTCTTTTCCCCGCCCTTCCTTCTTTTCTCCACCCTTCATTCTTTTCCCTTCCCTTCATTCTTTTCCTCGCCCTTCCTTCTTTTCCATGCCCTTCCTTCTTTTCCCCGCCCTTCATTCTTTTCCCCGCCCTTCATTCTTTTCCATTCCCTTCATTCTTTTCCCCGCCCTTCATTCTTTTCCATGCCCTTCCTTCTTTTCTCCGCCCTTCATTCTTTTCCATGCCCTTCCTTCTTTTCCCCGCCCTTCCTTCTTTTCCTCGCCCTTCCTTCTTTTCCATGCCCTTCCTTCTTTTCTCCGCCCTTCCTTCTTTTCCATGCCCTTCCTTCTTTTCTCCGCCCTTCCTTCTTTTCCCCGCCCTTCATTCTTTTCCATGCCCTTCATTCTTTTCCATGCCCTTCATTCTTTTCCCCGCCCTTCATTCTTTTCCCCGCCCTTCATTCTTTTCCCCGCCCTTCATTCTTTTCCCCGCCCTTCATTCTTTTCCTCGCTCTTCATTCTTTCCAGATTCTCTACCACACCATCTTTTATCCCTCTCTCTCCACAGCCTGAACTCTGTGCTCAGTCTTTTTCATCTACACCATCCTTTTCCACCTCTGATTTCTCCAAGCTTATTAGCTCTTAGCCTGCTGCTTCCCTTGTGGAACCTTTTCCCGGCTCTTCCTTCCCTTTCTTCTGTCCTTTCTCCCTTACGGTCTGCTTTCAGCTATTGTTCCTAACTTCTATAAGTCAGCTGTTGTCTGGCTTTCTGTTTCTAACTAGTGGCCTGTTTCACTGCTGTTTTTCCCCTCTGAAATTCTTGAACATGCTGTGCATTGCCAGCTTTTGCACTTTATCTTATCTGCTAATGTTACTGACTCTGTGCAGGCCGGGTTTAGATCATCGCATGCCATGGAATCTCTTCTCTCCCCCCTCTCTCACCACCTTCACTCATCTGCTGTTCTTCTTCTCTTGAATCTGCTGCTTGCTTTTGACACCATGGAGCATTCCGTTCTCTCAGTTCCTGGTTTTTTTCTTCTCTTGGGTTTTCATAAGAACATAAGAACATGCCATACTGGGTCAGACCAAGGGTCCATCAAGCCCAGCATCCTGTCTCCAACAGAGGCCAAACCAGGCCATAAGAACCTGGCAAGAACCCAAACACTAAGTCTATCCCCACGTTACTGTTGCTAGTAATAGCAGTGGTTGTTTTCTAAGTCAATTAATAGCAGGTAATGGACTTCTCCTCCAAGAACTTATCCAATCCTTTTTTAAACAGAGCTATACTAACTGTACTAACCACATCCTCTGGCAACAAATTCCAGAGTTTAATTGTGCGTCGAGTAAAAAAGAACTTTCTCCGATTAGTTTTAAATGTGCTACATGCTAACATGTGCTACATGCTAACTTCATGGAGTGCCCCCTAGTCTTTCTATTATCTGAAAGAGTAAATAACCAATTCACATTTACCCGGTTTTTTTTTTTTTTAAATTGAAAATTTTATTGTGGTTCACGCATATATCCAAAAACATTGAACAGATTACCAGATGTAAAAGTCATTTAGCAGAACATGCTTTCCATAGTGACATAATAATAATGCGCCAGAATCATACTCTAAACTAGAAGAAAATAAAAGGGAAAAGCATATTCCGCTGTCTCCTGTATCATTAATGAGGAAAATATTGGATATTTATCGAGGTATTCTGGAAACACAGACCTAACCAAAATTTGAATATCCATGACCTTCCCCCAACCCAAAACACCCCTCCCGCATCCTTCTAATATGGAAAAGAAATAAAGTAAACCACAGGTAGTCTCCACAAATCATAGGGAGATCAAACTTGCTCAGATTTGTGCAGACACTTATTTTTAGCAGCTGAGATCTTCCTTGGAATACATGCCCTCTGACGTCTAGCTTTGGTGTCACCTCTTTGGGGAACCGAACTTGGCTATATCACATCTAGCAGCAACACAAATGTGCCTTGCCAACGAATGCACAGGTTTCTTTCCTTAGAAATGGGGACAGTGAGCCTGCTGAAGGGAGAAGAGTGATGATTGGAGACCTAAGAATGACCTCAGTCAAGTGCATCACCTCTCCCCAATAAGCTCTAATGAATGGACAGTCCCACCACAAGTGGCAACCCTTCACGTCACGTACTTATTCCCACCTATGATAACACTTTCAGCTTTATTTCTATCCATTCCAAAAAATGTGTAAATAAAAAAACAAAACCTTTCTTATCATTAATCCTCTTATATACCCATATCTGATACTTTCCAAACTAAAGCACTTATCATTGATGGTTGTTTTGTGAGCTGTGCACTGGCCTTTAATAAAGATGCGACACATTCCCCTGAAGGGGGCAGACGTTGCTGAAACATTGTTAATGTCAGGAAGGCGTAAATTCTCAGCACCTTGCAGAGAGTGGGCTGGTGGTTTGAAAATGATAAGATATAGGTATATAAGAGGATTAATGATGATGCTTTTTATATAAAAAAACTTTTTTGACTGAATAAAAATAAAGATGAAAGTGTTTTCATAGTTGGGAATAAATAAATGATGTGAAAATGATGGGCTCAGTAATATGAAGCTGGTTGAAGCCCATTGTGGGCAAGAGCCTGTGGATCATATGTCGGAGCCCTTCTTTTAATGTTTATCTGATACTTATTCCCTTTAGAGGGTTGGTTTACCTTGGTTCATTTTTTTGACTTTGGGTGTCATAAGTCCGAGGTGTTTGCTCTTTGTATTTTTTTTGAAAAGTCCATTACCCATTATTAAGGAAGAGTTGCAGAAATTCACTACTTATTCTTGGGATAAGCAGCTTTTGGAATCCGTCTACCCCTTGGGATCCTGGATTGGTCACTGTTGGAAACAGGGCACTGGGCTTGATGGACGTTGGTCTGATCCATTATGGCAAATCTTGTGTTCTTTTTAATGGAAGAGTTTATCAATTGCCTAGCATTCTGTTCAAATATTTTTACTGTATTAATGTTGGCAAAAACCAATAAAATAGATTTAAACATATTGTCTGGCAATGCATGTGATGACAGATTCCAAGTGTCTTCCAAAATAGTCAAAAGTTGTACATTTTGCTGTTTAAACCACTAGAAAATGAATTTTCGTGGAAGCAAATGTTCATTGTAGTCAAAATGTCAGAATGAATAGTTTCAAATTGCCCATGTTATGCTGCGTGAAATGGATTAAAAGGCACTCTCCCTGCTGATGGAGGTTCCAGTCTAACATCCCCTGGGAGCACTCGCCATGGGCTGCCACCTCTTCTGGAGGCTGTGCAGGTGAGGTGTTGTGGGGCGCTACTGAGCCACCCAAGCTGAAAGCCAAGCCCAGCAGCTACAAAGGCGGCAGGACCCTTTCACCTCTAGGCCACCAGGTCACATGTGGCCGGGGATGGAAACAAAAGTCATTATCCAAGAGCCGTTTGGTGGTGGTCCCAGTGCCGTTCCCGCTAAAACACTATCACAAATGCCAATAGCGTGCACCCTTGTCTAGGAGTTCATCTTGCCTTTCCTAAATCATTTTCCATTGTAAATTGCATGCAGTACTGATACAGGATGGCATTCGAGATTGCAAAGAAGTTTGCCCTTCGACGGACTGATCTTGTGCCACAGGATGGGAGGACTCTCTTGCTCAGAATTCAGCCAGCCTACCAGACCATAGGTTTGGATCTCTGCTGGGAGCATCCATTTTTGTGTGAACAGTAGAGCAGCGGGTGATATCAACATGGCCCTCCCTTCTGACAAGCTGACTTCAAGGACGGTTTTTTGTGGTGTCGTGCAGAGCTGAATACTTCCAGCAGAAGGAAAACCCCCATTAGCCTAAACTAGCTCAGGTTTTATTCAGGCAGGTGACTGGTGAATAGGCTGCCTTGAAGTCTCAACTGGGTGGAGGGGGTGGGCAGAGTCTGAGGACCACTCTGAGCCCCCCCCCCTCCCCAGAGCTAAGCAATGCCAGGATTAGCAGCTATGTCATGAAGCAGATGGGGTCTTTTTGTAGGAAAGACAAGCATCTAGTTAGGCAATTGGATGGATGTTTAAAGAACCGGCACTGACCCAGCCTCTCCTTCGTGTGCTGGGCTTGCTGAGTGGCATTTGCCAGCTGTGTTTGCTTGCTGAGCCTATTCCCGTGCGAACTGACATGTCAGCGAAGTCAGAAACTGTGAATTGGTGGAAGTCCAGGTCTCCTGGTGGATAGGCTGGAAAGGAGCTGAGAAGCCATCTCCGTCCAGCTCCTGCTCTCTGCCACAGGTGAGAGGTTGCCTGATTGAAAACAGGAATGCCCGCAGGGACTACTTAAAGAGTGGTTTGTGGGGATTAGAGCGCCCCGGGTATGCAGTGCTGCAAGACTTCCCCGCTTCCTGGAGTGAAAGTGATACGCGGGAGGGATGGGGGATACGCTTTGCTTCCCCCTCGGGTCAGATATTAATAGCTGATTTTTGCCAATACTTAAAGAAAAATATAAAGAAAAGAAAATACCACGCTAGCTCTTCTACCCGCCCTGGGCAGGTGGAGTTTCAAGGAAACAACGGGCACATGTAAAAAGCATCTCTCTAGAAGAGTTCAGGAGGCAGGAGAGGGGAGCCGGCAGGTCTGCATCAGGCTCCCTGGGAGAGGCAGAAGCTGCACTGCCAGCAGAGGGCGCACTCGCTGCATGGGATCCTCGGCCATTGTCTTGGGGTGGGGGGGGATGTACAAGGCATCCTCTCTCCGGCCCTTGTTCTCAATTACATTTCTCTATAGCTTTCTCTCTTTACCACTTCCCAATCAGTGTATTCCTTCTGCGCGTCTCCATTTCATACAGTCTCCATTTCATATAGTTCTTGAAGGTGCCACTAGATGTAACTGTAAGAGCAGGGCATGTTCCCACCTCCCCCTCCAGCCTTTATCAGAGAATTCCCCCTCTGGCATGCTTCATAGACAGACATGCTGGGTCAGACCAAGGTCCATAGAGCCCAATATCTTGGCCCCAGCTGTGGCCAGTCCAAGTCACAAGTACCTGGAATATCCCATAAAGGTAGACCTAATTCCTCTTACTCGCTCTCAGGGATAAATTGTGGCTTTCCCAAGTTTACCTGGCTAATGACGTGTTATGGACGTTTCCTCCAGGAACTTGCTGTCACCTTGATCATGTCCTCTGGCAACAGATCCCACAGCTTGACAGTGCGCTGAGTGAGAAAGTGCTTTCTATGATCTTTGTTGAATCTGCTGGCTGTTAGTTGCATGGAGCGTCCCCTTCTTTTAGTATTAAAACGAAAGAGTAAATAACCATCCTTTATCTACCCGATCCACCGCACTTATGATTTTATAAACTTCTCTCCTGTCCCCTCTCAGCTGTCTCTTTTCCCAGCTGAAGAGCCCGAGCCTGCGCAGCCTCTCATCACAGGAGAGATCTTCCGCCCCCTTCATCATTTCTGTCACCCTCCTCTGCACCTTTTCTTGTTCCGCTCTGTCTTTTTTTTTGAGTTGGGGCGACCACCATAAGAGTTGGGTCGCACCATAGAGAGAGAGAGGCAACATAGTATTCTTCATTTCTTTTGGATCATTCGTTAAGCGTCTGTGTACTTTTTGGGTGTTTTCTGTTTGTGTCAATGAGATCCAGTGAAGCCTTCTTACTGTAAAAAGAGCTCAGCTTTGTCTCCTGGTTCTGCTCCCCTTCAGCTACGTAAAGAACAGCTTCTTCACTGAAAGGTTTCCCAGGAGAGCTGGTGGAGGCCAAACCATGAACGGAATTCAAGAACGCCTGGGCTAAAAGACAAAGACGGAGACCAGGAAACTCATTTCTGACAAAATCCTACCTCCAGTAGGGAAGGGGCATTTTCAGAATGTGAGCACAGCGGCCCATTTACTTTGTGTATAATCTTTTTTTTTATTTTATGAACAAGCCGCAGCATACAGCAGTATACAAGTTACAGGTTGAGAACAGACTTCCTCTATATGGCCCATTTACTTTCAACATGCTGACATGTAGTGCTGCCCTGGGCTTAACTGTCCTCACGATCCTTGTACACAGATACATTGAAATTGTTAGCCAGACTATACATTGCAGTCTTGCTGACATTAATTCTTCTCCATTTCTGTGTTGCCTGGTTTGAAATCTCTCTGTTTTCCCAAGCTACAGATATTGCTAATCTGTAATAAGTAACTGTGTTTGTTAATTTAAAAAAGGCTGTTCCCTCCCACCGTGCCCCACACCTACCTGCTCCAAGAGTGTTTTCTTTTTAAATAGTTCATACAAATGACGGCAGAAAAGGACCAAATGATCCACCCAGTCTGCCCAGCAAGCTTATGCCAGTATCTGCTGCACTGTGCAGGTTACCCCTGTGCTTATCAATTTCCCAGACTGTAAAATTCGGGGCTCTCCGATGCTGTTTGAATCCAATTTCCCTTAACCCTTGCAGTGGAAGCAGAGAGCAATGTTGGAGCTCCATCAAAAGTATCAGGCTTAGAGATGAAGGGAAGTAACAGCCGCATCAGCAAGTTACCCCCATGTTTATTTGTTCCCCAAACCGTAAAAGTCCTTGTTGGTTGCTATCTGAATCCAATTCCCCTTTTCTCACTGCCATTGAAGCAGAGAGTAATGATGAAGTTGCAATAAAAGTATCAAGGCTTATTTGTTAAGGTTAGCAACTGCAGCTCCAGTAAGTTACCTCCATGCACTCTTTTCTTCATTTCCATCCTCTAGCCTTATTTATTTATAACTTTTTTATACCAGTTTACACAATAACTGCAGGTTGAAATTACAATAAACAGGTGCAGGGTATGGGACTAGAAGGAACATGAGCGATAGGATAGGGAAACAATATAAGAAGTGTAACAAGTGGCAAAAACCTGGTAAGCAAAGTAAAAACTGAGTGACCTAACTTTATACATAGGCTCCGGTCAAGCATTAATGCAGCAAGGAATATAAGTGTGAGTGAGTATTTGGGATAGGCCTGTTTAAAGAGCCAAGTCTTTAATTTGGATCTGAATTTGATGAAGCAAGGCTCAAGATGGAGGTTCGAGGGTAGTGAGTTCCAGAGGGTAGGACCGGCAATGGAGAGGGCTCAATCCCTAGTAGATGTTAGGTTTGCCTTCTTGAGGGATGGCACGTGGAGGACACCTTTATTAGATGCTCTGGTGGGGCGGTTAGAGAGTATGGGGCGGAACGGCTCGTGTCTGAAGATGGATTTGTGGATGATCGAAAGGGTTTTATAGTGGATGCGTGAAGATATCGGGAGCCTTAAGGGATCCACAGTGTTTATCCCAAGCCACCTGTTCCAGAAGGACATTCTAGGCATCCACCACCCTCTTTGTGAAGAAATATTTCCTGACGGTTCTGAGTCGTCCTCCCTGGAATTTCATTTCATGACCCCTAGTTTTACTAATTTCTATCCAATGGAAAAGGTTTGTCAATTGTGCATCATTAAAACCTTTCAGGTATCTGAAGGTCTGTATCATATCTCCCCTTCAACCTCTTCTCATAAGTCATTCAATGGAGACCCACCATCATTTTGGTCATCCTTCTCTGGACTGCCAAAGAAGATATGTGACAAAACATTTTTCAGATATTTAAGAGAAAGAAGGAAAGCCTGAAGTTGTATAATGAAATTAAAAAGTGGCAAGGAGCAGTATGTAGAGATAGACAAAGAAATGGCGGAAATATAAAACAAATCCCTTGGTTTGGTGTTCACTAAAGAAGACTCTGGAGAAGGCTCATTACTGGTTGACAAGACCGTAGAAGAAAATGGGGTAGACACAATTCCTTTTACAGAAGAGAATGTATGGAAAACTGAAAGTCGACAAGGCCATGGGACCGGATGAGATACATCCCAGGATACTACAGGAACTCAGAGATGTCCTGGTGGGTCCACTGAATGGACCTGTTCAATAGCCCACTGGAAATGGGAGTGGTGCCCCAAGATTGGAGAAGAGTGTGTTATAATTAGAGAGGTTTGGGTTGACCCTTGGACACTGTGGCAGCTGACCACGCCCTTGGGGGGAAGTCCTGTGAGGGTCCACAGGTCAGGCTCAGCTCTGGACACACAAACACAGTTAGTTCTTTATTTAGACAGTTTGAGAAGCCACCAGAGGTGGCAGTAGTGAGTAGAAGATGTAGCCCGGCTGGGCTAGTATTCCCCAGGGTGCTGAAACAGCGGTTTCTCCGGTAGCAGTGTAGTAGTGGATAGACTGAGAAAGTGAATACAATAGAACATTTACAGAGTCCCAAATATGGAGAAGCCCCGAGATAGGGAGAGCTGGCCCTCGAGGAGTGAGAACCAGATCCATAAGAACATAAGAACATGCCATACTGGGTCAGACCAAGGGTCCATCAAGCCCAGCATCCTGTTTCCAACCGTGGCCAATCCATGGAGGTAGAGAGACTTGTTGGCAAAGTACGCACACAGCGGTTCCACGTAGGAGATGGCACTTGTGCTGGAACGGGGGCAAGCCCTCGAGGAGCGAGTACCTGGTTCCAGGGAGATAGCTCTGAGGACTGGATGATGGTAGTACTCACTGATGGTGTCTGTAGCGAATTCTTCCAAGTAGAAGAGGAGATAGATGCAGGAAGCGGGTCAGGGAACATGGGCCCTTGAGGAGCGAGTACTGGTTACCTGATAGCAACCTGAAAGAAGCAAAGATGCCCCAGAGGAGTGGGTACCCCGTTAGCAGAAAGAGTCCAATGGAAGTTGGAAGGCAGAGTAGTGGGGTACAGCGAGTGAATCCCATCCGAAAGATCACCCTTGCTAACTCAACGGCTAGCAATAAAATGTAGGCTTAAATATCTGGGCAGCGTGACGTCATCACAGGGGGATGCCCCAGAGGAACGCACCAATGAGAAAATAAGAATGAGGGCCGCGCGCGCCCTAAGGTACCTGAAGAGCATGGTGAGAGGCAGCACCCAAGCCGGTTCAGGGAAGCCGGAGAACACGGCAGGTGGATGCTGCGGCAGCTAGGCGTCCGTGAAGAGCAGGAGGAGCCGGAGAAAAGGAAAGGTAGGCGGAGTGAAGCCGTCGGGAAGTGACGGTCGCAACAGAGTGGTTGTGATCCTGTTTCATAAGAGTGGTAGCAGAGAGGAGGCTGGAAACTACAGGCCAGTTAGCCTCACCTCAGTGGTGGGAAAATTAATGAAGACGCTGATGAAAGAAAGGATACTGAACTATCTATAATCCGGTAAGAAGCTGGACCTGAGATCGCATGGATTCATTAGGGGGAAGGTCTTGTCAGACAAATCTGATTTGATATTTTTGATTGGGTGACTAGAGAATTGGATCAAAGAAGAGTACTCGATGTGATCTACTTGGATTTCAGCAAAGCATTTGATATGGTTCTGCATAGGAGGCTTGTGAATAAAATGAGAAGCTTGGGAGTGAGCGCCAAGGTGGTGGTGTGGATTACAATCTGGTTGACTGATAGAAGACAGCGTGTAATGGTAATGGAATCTACTGTGAAGAAAAAGCTGTGTTAAGTGGAGTGCCACAGGCATCAGTATTTGGATCGGTTCTATTCAATATCTTTGAGAGTGACACTGCGGAAGAAATAAAAGGTAAAGTTTGTCTGTTTGCGGATGATATTAAGAGTGGACTTTCCTGAAGGAGTAGAGAGAATGAAAAGCGATTTAAGAAAGCTTGAAGTGTGGTCGAAGATTTGGCAGCTGGGATTCAATGCCAAGAAGTGCAGTCATGCATCTGGGGTGCGGTAATCCAAAAGAGCTGAATGTGATGGGGGGTGAAAGACTTATGTGCACCGCTTTATAAGCAGTTCTATTTAACAACTACCTGGCCGCAATTGCTAAACTTCTTGCAAGTGTCACTGATGGATATAAATTATTTGCTGACGACAATCAATTTTTTATAGCTTACATTCAACCTGGGATAAACACTGGAGCATCTTCATCTTTGCTTCTCCTCTGTTAGACAATGGCTACATCAAAATAAAGTCTTTCACAATATGTCCGAAACAGAGTTTCTATTAATTCAGAGGAGACCCTCGACTTTTCATCATGATTTTATCTCAATTGACAATCTGAGTTTTCTGATTAAAGTTCCCATTAAAAGTTTAGATGTCCTAATTGATTCTTCCCGCTCTTTTCAACCGCACATTAAATCCAAAATGAGAACAGGATTTTTGAAGTTCCATATACTAGCAGGCTTGAAACATCTTCTATTTAGCCAGGATTTTCATACTGTTGCTCAAGCTTCACTTGTCCCTCACATTGATTACTGTAATAGCCTTTATTTAGGCCTCCCGTTAAAATCTGTACATCCCCTGCAATTGTTACTCAGTGCTGCTGCACGATTAATTACAGGGACAAAAAGATGATATGAGCATATTACCCTGACACTGGATATGTTGCATTGGCTTCTGATGCAGGAGCGGATTCAAATGCATGCCCATGGTCTAATGCTTTGTTAAAAATATAAGCGCCATCTCGTCAGCTAAGATCCTCCCAACATGGTCTGCTTGACGTACCCTCTGCTAAGCATGCCCATCTCACAACAGCAGGGGACTCTGCCTTCTCGACTGCGGTGCCCACGTTCTGGTATTCCTTACCCATGGAACTCCGAATGTCGGATTGAATTAAAAAGTTTAGACTTCTTTAAAAAAAAACAAAAAACTTTTTGCGAAAACAAGCATTTTATTAAGGAACCTAGCAGTGACTCTCCTTTGCAAGGTGGCAGCTCAAACCTTATTATGTCTGTCTTATTGTACATGTTTTTATGAATGTTTTATTTTCTATTTTGTACATCGCTTAGGCCTTTTGTGTGTTAAGCAATTAATACATTTTAATAAAATGAAATGAGATGGACCAAGAGAGGAATCTTGGGGTAAACGTGTCCGGCGATTTGAAGATGGAGAAGGAATATGACAAAAAAGAGAGAGAATGGAGGTGATCCAGAGAAGGGCGACCACAATATTGTGGGGTTAGTATCGGAGAATTTATCAGGAGAGGCTGAAGGAACTAAATATAAATACCCTGGAAAAGAGGAGATGCTGGGGAAATATGATACAGACCTTCAGATACCTGAAAGGTTTTAATGATGTACGAACTTCAAACCGTTTTGATTGGAAAGGAAACAATAAAACTTGGGGTCATGAAATGAAACTCCAGGGTGGACTCAGAATCAATGTCAGGAAATATTTCTTCACGGAGAGGGTGGTGGATGCCGGGCATATCCTTCCAGAGGAAGTGGTGAAGACAAAAACAATCAAAGAATTCAAAGGGGAATGGATCCCTAAAGGCTCGATGCTGGAAATGAGATAAGCATGCAGGGGGGTAATTTGCTGGTGTGGTGATTACTACCCTTAACCAATAAGTCTTGATGCAACTGCAACATTGCTCTCAGCTTCAAAGGCAGGGGGAAAAGAGAATTGGATTTAGACAAAAACCAACGAGGGCCCCAACATTTTACGGTCTGAGGAACTGATAAGCATGGGGGGGTAACCTACACAGAACAGCAGTTACTAGCTGTAACAGAAGGCATGGGATTACTGCCTTTAACCAATAAGCCTTGATACTTTTGATGTAACTGCAACATTGCTCTCCCCTTTGACGGCCTGGGGGAGTGGGGAAGAGGAATTGGATTCAAATAACAACCAGCATGGGCCCTGACTTGTATGGTCTGTGGTACTGATACGCAGATCTAAGGGAAAAAGCCTAGGACTGCTTCTATGCCCAAGTCCATAAGCAACACTGATCGAATTTTCAATAAGATTCATCATCTAGTAAAAATGTTGCTAGCAGTTAATTGTTTTTTGGGTTATTGTAAGATTTGGGAATAAATGAATGGGGAGCGGCAGTTACTAGCCTTAAGAGAAACATGGGGGTAACGTGCATGGCATGACAGATGCTACCATAAGAAGCTTGCTGGGCAGACTGGATGGAGCATTTGGTTCTTTTCTGCTGTCATTACTATGTTGTTATGTTTCAGGCTGATCCAATATCGGCTCGCGTAAAACGGGCACCCACGATTGAGCACCCACTCTCCTAACACACGCCTGGCCACCTCCCCTGAGCGCGCGATGCATTGTTTAAATGAGGACTCACTCTAAAAAGGACGCACTAGAGATAAATTGTGCGTCTAACGTGTCCATGGCATCGGGTGCCCAGGCAAAGTGGCTGCGTACTGGTTAGGAAAACGTGATCGCCGGCAAAATGTTTTTTTCATGCTGCTTCCTGTGCTTCCTCCTACTTAGTATTGAGATGATCCTAAGTAGGAGGAACCTCAGAAAAGCAGTATTTTGGGCTTTTTTGTGGCTTTGTGAGGGGTTTTTTTCCAGACGGCTCGGAGCACGTTAAGTTTTCCGTGTTAAAACGTGTGCATTGGGTGCACGGTGATATTTTTGCATCTGGGTGTAGAGCTGATAGCCTCATCTACAAGCAGTTACATGTGATGAGCGCTATAAGCTATGCGCTGATTTGGATGCGCTAATCCCCTTATTGCATCGGCTGTTAGCTTTTTAGTCTGTGCACTAGGCTCCGTGCGTGCTATAGCATCAGCCAGTAAGAGTGCCGCATTGGTCATCATTCATATCTAGCCGCACTATGGGATCTTGCCATATCACAAATGAGCTGGGAGTCAACCTGTTGCTTTATTATGCTTCCACTAGTTATCTACTGGTTTTATTATGTCTGAAAGCTGTTAAACTGTAGATAAAAAATACTGCAAATGTTTTACATCCGATGTCTATGAGTCTGTTTGCTAACAAACGCTGAAGTTGCATTGGGTGCGATGTGACTGTAGAGTCTGTCATTGTGAATTTTGGGATCTGGGCAGATTTAACCCTGAAACAAGATGCTGCATCGAGGCTGAGATAAACCTGGTAGCAGTTCGCAGGAGTGTCTAAAATGTAGTGCCTGGTCTCTGCCCTGATCAGAGGAGACACTTCTGATGTCGGGGGCCCGGATCTGACCAGGCAGAGAAGCTGAGGTCGGGGCCCTGGCCCTGGCTGGAAATCTGTTGCCACTGCTGGCAGAAACTAGGCTGAGACACTGGGACCCCGGGCTGCTTCCTGTACCTAAGCCTAGAACTAGAGGACCAGTGGAGGGGGAGGAGGGAGAAAGGAAAGGGGGCGAGAGAGGCCCTCAGGGAGTGTAAGAAGTGGGGAGGGCTTGGCATAGTGCTTGGAAGGGCGGAGAAGAGAGCACAGGAAAGCAATAAAACGAAAAAAAAAGCACGTCTAAGAAACAGGCAAGAAAAAAAGCAGAGGTGAAAAAGAGAAAAAGTTCCCTGGTTGGTAAAAATAAAAGTAAGTGTTTTGGCTAGCACCAAATTTTCTAAAAATGCCTGCACCCCGGTCTGTAATCATAGTAGAATTTGACTGCTGGAGTATACACTGTAAGGGCACTTTCTGCAGGTAAAATCATTTAATCCATGTTAATCCCCTGTCCGAGCACTGTCCGCTGTAACGTGCCACTGGCCACGGTAGTCACGCCAAGGCTGGTGTCCCCTTCCCTCCAGACTGCGCGGTCTTCCTATAAGAACATAAGAAAATGCCATACTGGGTCAGACCAAGGGTCCATCAAGCCCAGCATCCTGTGTCCAACAGTGGCCAATCCAGGCCATAAGAACCTGGCAAGTACCCAAAAACTAAGTCTATTCCATGTAACCATTGCTAATGGCAGTGGCTATTCTCTAAGTGAACTTAATAGCAGGTAATGGACTTCTCCTCCAAGAACTTATCCAATCCTTTTTTAAACACAGCTATACTAACTGCACGAACCACATTCTCTGGCAACAAATTCCAGAGTTTAATTGTGCGTTGAGTAAAAAAGAACTTTCTCCGATTAGTTTTAAATGTGCCCCATGCTAACTTCATGGAGTGTCCCCTAGTCCTTCTTCTATCCGAAAGAGTAAATAACCGATTCACATCTACCCGTTCTAGACCTCTCATGATTTTAAACACCTCTATCATATCCCCCCTCAGTCGTCTCTTCTCCAAGCTGAAAAGTCCTAACCTCTTTAGTCTTTCCTCATAGGGGAGTTCCATTCCCCTTATCATTTTGGTAGCCCTTCTCTGTACCTTCTCCATCGCAATTATATCTTTTTTGAGATGCGGCGACCAGAATTGTACACAGTATTCAAGGTGCGGTCTCACCATGGAGCGATACAGAGGCATTATGACATTTTCCGTTTTATTCATCATTCCTTTTCTAATAATTCCCAACATTCTGTTTGCTTTTTTTGACTGCCGCAGCACACTGAACCGACGATTTCAATGTGTTATCCACTATGACACCTAGATCTCTTTCTTGGGTTGTAGCACCTAATATGGAACCCAACATCGTGTAATTATAGCATGGGTTATTTTTCCCTATATGCATCACCTTGCACTTATCCACATTAAATTTCATCTGCCATTTGGATGCCCAATTTTCCAGTCTCACAAGGTCTTCCTGCAATTTATCACAATCTGCTTGTGATTTAACTACTCTGCACAATTTTGTGTCATCTGCAAATTTGATTATCTCACTCGTCGTATTTCTTTCCAGATCATTTATAAATATATTGAACAGTAAGGGTCCCAATACAGATCCCTGAGGCACTCCACTGTCCACTCCCTTCCACTGAGAAAATTGTCCATTTAATCCTACTCTCTGTTTCCTGTCTTTTAGCCAGTTTGCAATCCACGAAAGGACATCGCCACCTATCCCATGACTTTTTACTTTTCCTAGAAGCCTCTCATGAGGAACTTTGTCAAACGCCTTCTGAAAATCCAAGTATACTATATCTACCGGTTCACCTTTATCCACATGTTTATTAACTCCTTCAAAAAAGTGAAGCAGATTTGTGAGGCAAGACTTGCCCTGGGTAAAGCCATGCTGACTTTGTTCCATTAAACCATGTCTTTCTATATGTTCTGTGATTTTGATGTTTAGAACACTTTCCACTATTTTTCCTGGCACTGAAGTCAGGCTAACCGGTCTGTAGTTTCCCGGATCGCCCCTGGAGCCCTTTTTAAATATTGGGGTTACATTTGCTATCCTCCAGTCTTCAGGTACAATGGATGATTTTAATGATAAGTTACACATTTTTACTAATAGGTCTGAAATTTCATTTTTTAGTTCCTTCAGAACTCTGGGGTGTATACCATCCGGTCCAGGTGATTTACTACTCTTCAGTTTGTCAATCAGGCCTACCACATCTTCTAGGTTCACCGTGATTTGATTCAGTCCATCTGAATCATTACCCATGAAAACCTTCTCCATTACGGGTACCTCCCCAACATCCTCTTCAGTAAACACCGAAGCAAAGAAATCATTTAATCTTTCCGCAATGGCCTTATCTTCTCTAAGTGCCCCTTTAACCCCTCGATCATCTAACGGTCCAACTGACTCCCTCACAGGCTTTCTGCTTCGGATATATTTAAAAAAGTTTTTACTGTGAGTTTTTGCCTCTACAGCCAACTTCTTTTCAAATTCTCTCTTAGCCTGTCTTATCAATGTCTTACATTTAACTTGCCAATGTTTATGCTTTATCCTATTTTCTTCTGTTGGATCCTTCTTCCAATTTTTGAATGAAGATCTTTTGGCTAAAATAGCTTCTTTCACCTGCCCTTTTAACCATGCCGGTAATCGTTTTGCCTTCTTTCCACCTTTCTTAATGTGTGGAATACATCTGGACTGTGCTTCTAGAATGGTATTTTTTAACAATGACCACGCCTCTTGGACATTTTTTACTTTTGTAGCTGCTCCTTTCAGTTTTTTTTCTAACAATTTTTCTCATTTTATCAAAGTTTCCCTTTTGAAAGTTTAGCACGAGAGCCTTGGATTTGCACACTGTTCCTTTTCCAGTCATTAAATCAAATTTGATCATATTATGATCACTATTGCCAAGCGGCCCCACCACCGTTACCTCTCTCACCAAGTCCTGTGCTCCACTGAGAATTAGATCTAAAATTGCTCCCTCTCTCGTCGGTTCCTGAACCAATTGCTCCATAAAGCTATCATTTATTCCATCCAGGAACGTTATCTCTCTAGCGTGACCCGATGATACATTTACCCAGTCTATATTGGGGTAATTGAAGTCTCCCATTATTACTGCACTACCAATTTGGTTAGCTTCCCTAATTTCTCTTAGCATTTCACTGTCCATCTCACCATCTTGACCAGGTGGACGGTAGTATACCCCTATCACTGTAGTCTTCCCTGATACACAAGGGATTTCTACCCATAAAGATTCAATTTTGTATTTAGTCTCATGCAGGATGTTTATCCTGTTGGACTCTATGCCATCCCGGACATAAAGCGCCACACCTCCTCCCGACTGCTCCTCTCTGTCATTGCGATATAATTTGTACCCCGGTATAGCACTGTCCCATTGGTTATCCTCTTTCCACCATGTCTCTGAGATGCCAATTAAGTCTATGTCATCATTTACTGCTATACATTCTAATTCTCCCATCTTACTTCTTAGACTTCTGGCATTAGCATACAAACATTTCAAAGTTTGTTTTTTGATTGTATTTTTATTCTGCTTTTTAATTGATAGGAATAAGTTAGAATTTTTTAGCTCAGGTGAGTTTTTAGTTACAGGCACTCCTTGCTGCTGCTCGCTGCTGTCTCCGGGTCGTGGCCACACATTCCCTAGGCGCGTGCATCCTTCTTATCCTTAAAGGACCTGCGGTGGGAAACCTTCTAGTGCTGGGTCTGGATGATGTCACTGGGCCTCTGTATTTAAGAGCCGGCCTTGCCTCTCATCAATGCCTCAGCCATGGGTCTCCAGTAGGTAACTTCTGTTCTCTTTTTCTTGTGTGCCTACCTTGCCCAGCCGTGTTCCTGTCTTCCAGCCTTGCCTTGCTGTGTCCTGTCGCTCCTGCCTTGCATAGCTGTGTCCCTGTGCTTACTGCCTGGTTATTCCTGCCCAGCCTCTCTGAACTCCCCCCTCGGACTGTCTTTGCTGTTGCTGACCTGGACTGCCCTGGATTTCTGTTCGTCTGCCCTGACACCTCCTAGATTTCGTCTCTGCTCCAAGCTGCCTGCCCTGACCGTCTTCTGGATCTCGTCTTTCTGGCCCCAGAACCCAAGGGCCAGTACTGGTGAAGGCTCCGGACGATCTGACCTTTCCTGGGGGTGTATCTGCTACCACCTGCAGGGGTCTGAACTGTGTCTCCATAGGTCAGGCAATATCAATCCTGCAGTGGACAAGGGGCTCGCTCTTCCTTGAGCGTGCCACCTGCCCTGTATATGGGAGGGATTCCTGGGTCAGGGTTCTGTCAGAGGAGAAAAAGCTCTGAGGTCCAGATCGCAAAGTTAGCCGTTTAAACTTAGCTGCACTAGTGAATATAGCCGGCTCTCTTGCAGCCACATTAGCCGGCTACCTTTGAACATTGGAAGTAGCCTGATAACAGCCGGCTAACCCGACTCCTGAAATGACCCTGCCCCAGCTGGCTACACGTTAGCCAGATAAGGGCCCAGTTCTTATTTAGCTGGAGAATTTTGGAATATCTGGCTAAATGCTTTGGAACAGGAGCCTCTTAGGTGCGTAATTTTGGTTGGAAAAAGCAGGAACTTTTTCCTCTGCTCATTTTCAAATTTAGAAGTACCTGAAAACCGGTGCAAAGGCCATGCAGTCTTTGCAGCAGCACGGGCAATTTGAAAATGGTCTTCTGTGCTACTTTTACCCCTTCTCTAGTGCTACTGGATGCATGCAGCGCTGTGAATAAGATTTCCTTAGGGAGTAAAAACTCCCAGGGTTGGTTATAAGGTCACGCTAACTCCATGTTCGTAGGCTAAGAGCTGAATCCTCTCTGTACCCGGAAGGTAGAAGAGTGACTGCTCTGCCCAGCCGTAGGGCCTCGGTGGGTGCCATGGGAGGAGCAGGGAATGAAGCTAAAGCCCCAGCTTGTGGAGGAAGATCTGCCCATTCAGCCGCTGCTAACTCAGGTCAGGCGTAGGTGACAGAAGGTTGCAGCTGCCTCAGCAGTTTCTTCCTGCCCCCTTGGGTTTTCAGCTCAATCAGAACCAGACCCTTTGGTGGCTGTAAGGCAGGAGCCATCGTTCACTCAGGCCATGGCTTCCTTCAGACCCTGCTACCCCCTGGAGAGCTGTGAGCGCTGCCTCTGTGCCACCCCCAACCCTGACTGATCTGGGGAGCAGAAGCCGAGCCTAAGACTCAGTCGGATCCCCCTGCACTGCCACAGGGTCTGCTCCAGAGCCAGCTTTCCATTCTCACTCTCTTTCCTCTTTAACCACACTCGCTCGCTGTAGGGGGAGGTTGCAGAGAATGAAGCAGGCAGGGGTAGTTTGAGCAGCAGCAGCCGTTTTCCCCTCCGCCACGGCCTGTTCGGCTCCGTGCAGAACTCGAGCCCCGTTGGCCTCGGCAGCCAGAAGATGCTAACCGGACTCCACGGTTCTCAGAGCTTCTCCTAATGCTGACGTGAAACACTGCCGTCTAAGGAGCAGGAGCAGCGGGAGGGAAGGCCGTGGTCATTTTGCTACCCACTGATGAAATTTGGCTAAACGACCTATAAATTAATTAAATTAAATTAATTTATAAAAATATTTCTAGCCCACTTAAATAAATAGTTCTAGGCGGTGTCCAAAATTACCTGACATTTTGAATCTGAGTCTATCTGTGATCTGTGCTCGTCCTTCTCCCGTGGATTGCTTTGGTGAGAGGCCCTAGCTTGAAAGTGCTGCACTGCTTGGAGTGCGCGCGGCCTGTTCGGGAGACCGGCTGGCGGTGGAGGTGGGGAGGGCAGTCTGCCGCATCCGTTGAGTCTTCAGCTCGATTTGAAGCCTGGGTGGGTAATTAAAAATAAATGTGCTAGTGGCTGTAGTGAGCCGAACACCCGTCCGCTGGGGACTGAACTGAGAGCCTCCACTTCTGGCAGTCGTTAACCAGATGTCAGATGGTATCCTGCTGTCTGACATGACTTGTGATTGCTTTGACCCTGTGACCTAGAGATGAGAGGTTGGATGCTCCCCTCCCAGTTCCCGCAGCCTGCTAGAATGCCCCACTTCATGTTACCCATTAAACCAGTAAACTTAATTAATTAGCCAGGTGGCCGCAGATTTCAGCCGGCACCATCTCATTCCTGCAGTTTTCTCAAGACTAACAGTCTCATTCTACACAGCATCTTGGGCGCCTTCTCTGGATGGCTTTCGCTCTGTCTTTATCCTTATGTGCAGAACTGGACACAGTACTCCCTGGTAAGGTGGCACCAGTGACCTGTGCAATGACACAATTCATTCCTTCTTTCTACTAATCGTGCCTCTGCTTTGCTGCCTTGGATTGTCATCACCCCAAGGTCTCTTTCCTGGTCTGTAGTCATCACTGTTGCAGCTCCAGGCATTAGATTTCTGCACCGAAAATGCTCAACTCTGCTTTTTTATTTTTTAAAGTGTTCCTTGCAATTTGGTTTTGTCCTTTTATCATGTATGTTTTTATCGGTGTGTGATCCACCTTGAACCCTGCGTGCGTAGAGTGCGGAATATACATTTTAAATAAATGCTAAAACTTAGCTGCCAAGTGATCCGGCAGCTTAGTTTTATGGGATACAGATCACCCCAAGTGATCTCTCACTTGGGGTGATCTGTATCCCATACAGGAACTTCGGTATATAGAAAGTTAAAATAAAATAAATAAATAAGGTCATTTCTCAGAATGCTTCCTTTTCTGTTTTCTCGTCCAGGCATAGCCATTCTGTTGCAGATCTTTCTGCAAAAAGACAAACCTTTCCTCACGCTACAGTATCGCTCTCAAAAATATTGACCAGAACTGGCCCCAGGCTTTTACCCCTGAGGAACTCCTAATTTTTTCTTTAGCGTGAACCCCATTAACTATCACTCCACATCATCTGTCCCTCAAACAGTTTCTAATCCAGTCCATCATCTTACGTTTCACTCCTAGACTGCTCGGTATATTTATGAATCTCCGATGCGTGACCGCATCAAAAGTTTTGCTGAAATCAAATTACACTGCATCCATCGCCTGCCCCTATGTAATTCTCTGGTCACCTAATCGCAGAAATCATTCTGATTAGTCTGATACAGTCTCCCTCTGCCTGAAAGACCCAGGCTGTTTGACTCCTGCAACCTGCTGCACTATCCTTTCCTTCAGAAGAATTTCTCACCACTGTAGTCCGACTTCCTGGCCTGTGGTTACCACTTTTATAAAGAGACATCTTCTGCCCTTCTCCGGTCCTGCGGAGCCATTCTTGTCGCCAGGGATCTATTGACCTCCTGAGCTCCCTTACTCTCCTACATCGTGCCCACTGCCCAGTCCCTTGGCTTTGTCCTAGTTCAGTGCAAACGCTCTCTTCTGTCCTTCTCCAAACAGAAGGATTTAACATGTCACACATCAGCTTTTTTTCCTCATCCCTCTCTTGATTTTACAATCCCACCTCCACCCCTCCTCCTTCACATGACCTACCTGAAAGAAGTCTTGTCAGCTTGCTTTCCCCTCTCTTCCTCCACTCGTGCACTTGCCATCCTGTCTACTTTCCTCACCTCTTTCAACGTAATCACGTGTTTGGTGGCTAGATACGAGAAAGCTAGAGTGGCAGCCGAGAGAGGGGATCTTGCTTGCTCATCTACTCAAGATGGTGGCGTTCCAAGGGAGAAGACAAAAGAGTGACCATCCTGGGCAAGGAGCGATATCTCTGCCCGGCAGCTGGACAGGATAGCTGGGCACCCTGGATGATGGCTCAGCTGGCCTTCTTTTCTGCTGTCATCTACTCTGTTCTTCCCCGGGCTCCTCTTTCAAAGCTTCCTTGTGTTCTTTCTTTGGAATGCAGCTTTTGTCTTTAGTGCGCCCATCTCTTTTGAAAACCCTATCGGTCAGGTCTTCCTCTCCCTTAACCTAAAGGTTTGCCGCTTTCCCTGTCGCTCCTTTTAGTTTAGCCCCCACTGTTCTTCCACTTCCTCCCACCCTGCCAGCCCCTCCTTGAGTTATTTCCCTATTTTACCGAAGCTCAGGACTTGGACTTCCATGCGCCTCCTCTCTGTCTTAGCCGTTATCTCAGACCGTGCCACTTGATCGGTGGGGCTCAGGTGGGCGGCCTGCCTGGGCATTAGGAAAGCTTTTCTTGGTAGCGCTCCTAACATCGCGGCTTCCATTACCACCTGTCTGAGGAGCTCCCCTTCACCGGAGCCCAGGATCTTTATACCTCAAACCCGTTCTGCCAACGGGACGCTCCAAGCCACGTCTGGCAGGTTAAAATTAGGGATGTCAAATGGTCTTAGTGCTAATATTTAGCAATTAATGGTTTTAGAAGACTTTAATCAAATGAAGATACTCAGGGCCGGAGGGGATAATAAAACTCCTCCAAAGGAAAACTTGGTGGAAAGTATTTCTGAAATCAGTTTGTCTCACCTGACTGAAGGTTTTCTGTCATTGCCCTGTAGGGTTTGAGTTTTCCTTAGATAGGTTTCTAATTCCAGAGCTCGTTCTTAGGCAGAAAGATGAACCCTTTCTGTCTCTTATAGTCATTATATTTCCATGCAAGCATGTAGCAAGAGACGGCCTGAAGTGCAGGATTTTGGGGCAAATGTTACCCTAGGATTCTGACTCTTAGGGGCAAGAGTGTAAGTGTTTAATGAGCCTGAGCAGTTAAAAAGCCTCGTTAGGTCACAGATGGGGCAATTTTCATATCTGCCCGCATGGTTGAAAACTCTGGGGACTGCTTTTTACCCACGGGCTTTGTTTGCATCCGTTCTCAAAGGAAAAGTCCGAGCATAAGTTCACTTTGAAAACTGTTCCTAAGAAAAATAAGTACCCGTGCCCCTGCCTGAATCGCACTGGGCCTCTGCTGGCAGAATGCAATCCATAAATCGAATGAAGAATTAAAGAAGCACCCAGCCCTCCCCTGAACTCCAGCCACTCACTGTCAGGCCAGCTCAGTGGATCCCGCGTGCTTTATAACTGCAACTTGCAAACGGCTTCCTCCTCCTCCTGCAGAGCTAAGAATCGGGTTTGTAGCCTTGCTCGCAGCGGATCCTGGTAAGCATTTGACCTTTTGTGCTACCAGGTTAATGCCTTTGATGACTGAGCTCCCCGGCAGAAGGCGTTTTCTGTCCTGAGCAGCGGATCTGGCTTTTATTGTACAGAGAGTGTAGTTTTGCAAATCCGTTACCACTTCAGATGCCTTTTCTGGAGGATTTCTCTGTTTCCCGGAAGGCATTTGTAAGTAATTTTTTTTTTTTCTTCCTTTGAGTCGGGATTAAATTCAGTTTCCTTCTGCTAAAGCCCAAAGGGGAAGCGCCCTGCTCTTTTCCGAACAGATGCAAATAAGACGCGGTTTTGTAAATGTCTGTAGGGCACTTGCAGGCCTCGGGCCTTCTTGGTGCATGAACTGTCCCTGTCGCCTGTTTCCCAGGGTGGATGATGATTCTGCCTTGTGGAGGTCTCCTGTTCTGAGCAGAGATCGGCCGGCTCGTACGTACAACCCGGCATTTGTTTCAAAGCTTTTAAATATCCCGAGAGGAGGAACGGCAAACCTTTTAGAGCTCTCTCCCCCAGCTTCTCTCGCAGATATTTTTTCTCTGCCTGTGCTAATGTGGAGAAATGGATACACTGTATTTAACTGTAAATGTTCCCCTGGACCTGCCGGCATCTTTAGTGCACTGGCACTCGCTTATATATATGCCCCAAGCCATTAATATTGTTTTGCCTATAATATGAGCACTGAAAGTGAATTGGCATTTTCGGTGTTAGTAATTAGGGTTGCAGTAACCAGCAGTCAGTGGCATGGGTGCTTGTGGTCGTTGTACATCTGCACATCCCCCCCCCCGCTACCATTGAGCGCTTCAGTCCACACTAACGGGGACGTTCCCCTCCAGGACTCGTTCTGTAGTGCTGCAGGGTAGTGTGGTACAATTGTTTTGGGGGAGGGAGAATAGCAGGAAATGCTTCTGTGATGAAAGCGTGTCAGAAAACCCACTTCTTAGCCCATCTGCGAGGTGCTTGGAGACTTGTCCCACTGGTTGTCTAATGAAGCAGCGCGAAGGGATGCGTGTTGGCCAGACACTGTTCACATCCGCTTATCAATATCAGAAACTGTTGAAAGCATCATGTCACAGTGTGAAAGGGAGTGGCTTAGGCCGCGTGTGTGCATGTGCTCGGTAACTCCGCAGGGTCTCCCAAGCACAGCCTCTCTTGCTCTCTTATTTACTGCTCAGCGAAAAATGGATCATTCAGCTCAAGCTGTGTTCATCCTGCTCCTGACCAAGCCATTCTCCGATGCTGCCTGAAACCGGGACGGTGCAAAGGTGTACAGATGAGATCTTTGGGCTTCGTGTATGCCCTGAACGAAGCTGCTCAGCTTTCCGATGCACTATGTGGACTGCCTCGAAGTTTCGGGTTCTGACCTCCTGTGTATTTCATTTCATTTCTGTTTTTATGTGGCAGAAATACAAAATGTGGAAACCCAAAACGGAGCGATGAAGGTTTGAGATAGGCCAGAGGTTTTTAGTTTGGGTCAGAAAATAGAAAGAGAAATGGCATCCTGGTGTAACAGGTCGCTGCTCTGCTAGGCAAACTTGCAGACATAGTGGGACCGATAAGCTCCTAAACTCAGTCTAGGATCCTCAGTTTTCAGCTGAAAATTCACATAACATTTAAGTGTCTAGATTTTGGCCTAGTTATTTGCTAGATTTACACTCCTAAATTAGGTACACCCCCCCCCCCCCCAAAAAAAAAAAGCTAAATAAATAATTCAGAAAATCAAAACTTTAACCCTTCTTAACGCCACCCCTGTAGCCATCTACTTTTTATGATCCTAAATTTAAGAAGCTAATGAAACTAGGATCCTAAATTTAGGAGCTCAGCCCTAGTACTTCTTTAAAAGGGCCAATTTAAGTGCCTAACTCTAAAGATTAGGGGCATACACCTTTTGAAAATTGGCCCCAGTATCTTTATTTATTTCTTAGGCCTGAAACTTCACAGATAACAATACAGTTTCATTCTTCAGGCAGGATATGCCAGACATGTACAGCAGATAGTTTTATACTGGCTGGCATGAGACTTCAGGCATTTCTATAACAAATAACCTGTCCAACTTCACCTCCTTATTATGTAACCAACCTGTAAACCAGACTAAAAAATCATCTTCTGTAATTGAAGCAAGGAGAAAATTATATTATTTGAATACCTTCATATATCAGTGACCGCTGCATTTACTATACTTTTAGTATTGCAGTATAACAGTTGTTAAATTTATAATCAGTAGTCTCACTTTTTTAAAAGTCTTTTTAAATGCATATAATTCATATAATTGAAGTTTCTGAACTGTTACTAACACCGTCTCCTTAGCCCAGCTTCTCTCTTATGTCTTAGAACCATCTTAATGCCTTCACAAATAGTATAATTTTCTCCTTATTTCAATTACAAAAGATTATTTTTAGTCTGATTTACAGATTGGTTATATAAGAAGAAGGAGACGTTGGATAGGTTATTTGTTACGAAAATGGTTGCGGCACTTATCTAGATAGGCTTAGTTAAGAATAATGACATAAAAACATAAGCTGCCATACTGGGTCAGACCAAGGGTCCAGCAAGTCCAGTATCCTGTTTCCAACAATGGCCAATCCCAGGTCACAAGTATCTGGCAGCATCCCAAACAGTAAATAGGTCCCATACTGTTGTCACACGGTGATAAGTAGTGGCTATTCCCTCAGTCTGCTTGGTTAATAACAGTTTATAGACTTCTTCTCCAGGAACTTGTCCAAACTTTTTTTTAAAGTCAGCTAGGCTAACTATCTTAACCATATCCTCTGGCAATGAATGCTAGAGCTTAATAGTGCATTGAGTGAAAAATAATGTTTCCTGTTTGTTTTGAATGTGCTATCTACTAACTTCATTGAGTATTCACTAGTCTTTGTATTTTTTGAAAACGAAATATCCGATTTACATTAACTTATTCTATTCCACTCATGATTTTATAGACCTCTATCATATCCCACCTCAGCCTTCTTTTCTCCAAGCTGAACAGCTCTAAACTCTTTAGCCTTTCCTTGTAGGAGAGCCATTCCATCCCCTTTGTTTTTGGTTGCCCTTCTCTTTACCTTTTCCAGTGCAACTATATCTTCTTTGCGATGCAATGACCAGAACTGCACCCAGTATTCCAGGAGCAATGCAGACTGTCTCGCCATGGAGCAATATAGACACCTTATTATATTCCCTGTTTCATTCTCTGTTCCTTTCCTAATAATTGCTAAGATTCTGTATGCTTTCTTGACTGCCGCCTAACACTGAGCCAAGGATTACAGAGTATTGTCCAAGATGAGGCCCGGATCCTTTTTCCTGGGTGGCAGCTCCTAATATGGAACCTGACATCGTGTAACTACCGGGGGTGTTACTTTCCCCCCTGTGCATTACTTGCACTTGTCCATATACTTTTCTGTATTGCATGTTTGAAATCTCTCTCTGTTTTTCCAGGTTTTGATAATGCTAGTCTGGGGCAGGTGACTCATAGTGCATTGCAGGGGATCATCAAGAACTTCCTTAGTCAGAACGGATTGCAAGCAGACATACATTGCTACCTGTTCTTGGGGCCAGTTAAGTTGAAAAATGGAAAGGTAGCCATACTATAGATTGCTTTCTTGGTGATTTTCTACTGAATGTATGTATTGCATGCTTTGAAATCTCTATCTCTGTCTATTTTTCCAAGTTTTGATATTGTTAGTCTGTATTCATTTAAAAAAGGTTGGTATCTACAAGAGTTGTTTGTTCCCTTCCACCCTGCCTTATCCCCCACGCACCCCTAGGGTGATTTCTTAAATAGTTCATCCAAGGACTTTGGTACTTAATTCTAACTACTTAAAGTATCTAATAACTTGTATGTTAGTCAGTATTAGCAGAATGTCTTTAATTCAGTGTAAGAATTGTGGTGCTTATGTCCCAAGGCCTGACTATTGGAGACTTCAGAGATGTCCAATTTGCTTTCAGCTGTCTACAATGAAAAAGCAGTTGATGCATCTGAAAGAGGAATTGCTCAAGTTTCAGAAACCCTCCCCTCCCTGGCAGCATCCAGACTAACTCCCCCAGCTCCCACAGAGGATTAAGAAATGGTTTACAGTGGGCTCTGGTAGAACAAGTCTTGTGACTATACGACACCCAATTTCGTGATGCCCTAAATCAGTGGTTCTCAACCCTGTCCTGGGGACCCCCCCAGCCAGTCAGGTTTTCAGGATATCTATAATAAATATGCATGAGAGAAAATTTGCATACACTGCCTCCTTAACATGCAAATTTTCTCTCATGCATATTCATTGTGGATATCCTGAAAACCCGACTGGCTGGGGGGTCCCCAGGACAGGGTTGAGAACCACTGCCCTAAATCTTCTCTTATGTTAGTATCCTTTGAAGACACCTTCCTCTGAACCATGCGCTGCTGAGTGACTGTCCATTTTCCCCCATGTTCTAGTTTCAAAGCTGCTCTATTTCCTTTTTGAAGGTTAGTGCCAGCAGCCTGGTTCCACTCTGGTTAAGGTGGAGCCTATCCTTTCAGAATAGGCTCCCTTTCCCAAACTGTTGCTCTGTTTCTAATAAAACTGAAGCCCTCTTCCCTGAACCTTCGTCTCATCCATACATTAAGACTCCAGATCTCTGCCTGCCTCTGGGTCCTGTGCATGGATCAGGGCGCATTTCAGAGAAGACTACCCTGGAGGTTCTGGATTTCAACTTTCTACCTAAGAGCCCAACTGTGCCTTCCAACAGCTCCCTCCCACACCTTCCATTGCTGCCCACTTGTACTATGACAAACAGCTCCTCCCCAGCACTTTCTAAAATCTTATCTAGGTGATGAGTTAGAGCCGTTACCTTCACACTAGGCAGATGGGCTACCAAGCAAGCCTCATATCTCCAGTTATCTACATGCCTTATAATTGAATCACCAGCTGTGACGGCCAACATAATGCTTCCCTCCTGGGCAGTAGCCCTTGGAGACTCATCGGTCCTTGCTACAGGATCACGTCCTGCTGTACTAGGGTGATGCTCTCTGACCAACTGACCTTGCTCATCCAAAGTAGTACAGGGGCTGCCAGACTGGAGTTGAGACTTGGCTACTATGTACCCCAAGGTGTCTCCTCTATATACCTCATCTCCTCCAGGTCTACTACCATTGCAGCCTCCAGAGATTGGACTTGTTCCTTGAGAGCCAGGAGCTCTTTGCAAACATACAGCCTCTCATCAACCATTAGATAATCATTCATGTAGCACTCGGTACTAAAGACTGGAAGGCCCCATCTCGCTGCCTGACTGCTGTCCACATCTTAATATTGTTGATTTATTAGATAATTTAGGTTGCGGTGGAAGTATGGATGTACAAATCAGAGTCCTTGAAATTTATGTAGTGTATTTAATGTTAATTTGGCAATCACCAGCAAGGGTACAATTAATCTAATTGATAAGAGCTAGGATACTCCCTTGTTTTAGATAAATCCCTGACTGATTTTTGATGTGAAAATGTCTCTTGGCCTCTTATATGGGATAAGAGTTTATAAATTAAAGAACGACTTTAGGGATGGGTGGGAGTGAAAGAAAGACACTAAAAGAAATTACCATTTCTAGCTTTTTATCAAGGCACAACCTAAAAATTAATCTACCCCACAATTTCACCTCATGCAACAATCCAAAACTCTCTTTAGAGCTGTATCCTGTGACTCTGTGGCAGCCCCAAGTTTCAGGACCTCTTGCAGGACTGTGTCCACCTGAAATGGTAGCCCTTAGTTTCTCATAGTCTCCCTCTAACTGACCCTTGCTCCTGTGGCGGTTCTGGGCCTCTCTGGCTGTTCCCTGGGCCTTGCAGGCTCTCTGCCCTTCATAGACTCTTATCTCCCTGACACTTTCCTTTCCTGTTAAGAGAGATCCTGGTCTCTCTGAATAACATCTTAACTAAGCTTACCTGTTGTTCTTCTGCTCTCAGCACCTTCTTCCTGACTGGCTTCAGATTCAAACTTCTGGGAACTCTCTCTCCCATCAGCCCTGTAGTTCCTGTCCTCTTTGGAACTATGACTCCCAATGATCTTCTGCTTCTTATTTTCCTGTGAACTACAACTCCCAGAGGTCTCCTGTTACCTGTTTTTCCGTTTTGTAAAGTGACATCACAGAGTCCTTTATGCTTCTGTTCCTGCTTGTGTAAGGAGCTCTCCTCATAACAATGAAGACATCTGATGAAGGCTTATTCCATCAAATGGTATCCAGAAGCAAGAATGCCCAAAAATAAGAAGTGATTGACACATTGCAGGGGATGCAGAGAAGTGTATGTGTTTGGGAGTAAGAGGGTCAATAGGCCAAACAAAGAGAGGTGAGGTAAGCTCTGAATTTACAGGTAAAGTTTAGAAATGAACGCAGGCAGCCAGTAGAAAGCACAGAACAAGGAATAGGGATATGAGAATGGGAGGTGGAAAATGCGCTGCCGAGTTCTGTAAGAACCATTGTGGGTGAAGTGATGAATCGGAAAGATCAGGCAGAAGGCTCTTAGAGTAAGTGAATTGAGGGTAAAAAGCAGCATGAATTAGGATATGGTAAGCTCTGAAAGATATAGAAATTTTGTGAAGTGAATCAGGCAAGGGCAGAATCATAGAAGCCAAATGTGGTGGGTAGCAATAGATAGGAGGAGATGGTTAAAGAGGTTAAAGCTGTCAGTTTCTTGGAGAGGAATGAAGTGGCCTGAATAGACTGGAAGGGTCCATAGTTGGTAGAGAGAAAAAAATCCAAAGATAGCTGATGCCTCACTCTTTTTAGGAATTGTGGACCCTTGGCTCGAGGTGGGGTTGATGCTACCTGAAGGGTTGGGCCCCACAGGTCCCCACCGTGGGGAGGCGAGGTTGGCCGGGAACAGAGGCGAGCTGGACCCTCACCTGTGCTGACCCTCATTCCCCGCAGGTTGAGCCCTTGGGAGCCGGGGCCGGTAGGACTTAGGAGCACCTCTGTGTGGCGGGTCCCGGAGAGGGTAAGCGAGAGAGTGTCAGAGAGGTTAGGCACAGTTTGAGACAAGAGCACTCTCGGAGGGAGGAAAAGAAAGAGTCTCAGCGAGTGCAAGGCCACTGCAGCGCTGAAGGGAATAGAACAGGACCACGTGGGAGTGGCCTTGAGGAGAGGAGGTGCAGCTGCGGAGACACGAACTGTAATGAGCAGGAGGAGAGCTAGAGCAGGGAACCCACTGTAGCTGATGCCTGAAGAGTAGCAGTGCAGGGGTACTGCCTGGGACTCAGCGATCCGGTGGCAGGATCTTCTGTAGCAGCAGCATGGAGGGCTACCCTGAGGAGCGGGGCTCCAAGGCCCAGTTGAAGGTGCACTGCGCTGAGCCAACTCCCGAAGAGAGAAGGCCAGACATGCGGTGAGTTGGGCCTGCCGCGGCCGGTGGCCATAACAGCTCTCTTCCGCACTGGAGAGATTTATATCTAGATAAGGAGTAGGGGTTGAGGGAGGGCTTCCTTAAGACCCTATTTAGACTTGATGGCCTTAAAATCTGTGGCGTATGCATTGGTACTCTCACACATTGACTACTGTCATGTGATGTTTTTAGGACTTTCAGCAAAATCAATGCGGAAACTACAAGTGATTCAAAATATGACTGGTATCGGGAAGCCCCAGAAGAACTTTCGCAGGTCCGTTACTGCGAGACCTCCACTGGTTTCCAGTTAGTGAGAGATGTAAATTTAAAATGTTGACAATGGCATTTAAAGTCATGCAGGGTGTTGGAGGAATTCCTCCAGTCAATGCGGCTTAAAGTCCCTGTGTTATGGGACAGCTTGCAAACTTTTAGCCACACTGAGGAAGGGTAGTTTCAGCCAATTAAGCAGGTAGAACACATTTTACCCGTGTACGTTGCTTTAAAAATTGACCTTGTATTCTGTTTTTTGGTAATGTTGTGGAGGAGACAGAGGAAATCACAATCAGCGCGGGGAAGGGGGTATTTAGCAGAGACAAACCAGAGATAATCCAGAAAATGGATGGAGGGGGACAGACACCAAGAAAGGCAGAGAAAGGGGGTAAAACCAGAAGAAGCAGGAAATAGTCTAGGTGCATGAGAGCAGATGTCCAGGGGCCAAGAAAACGACTGGCAAGAGTTCTTGATAGGAAGAAAGGACACAGAAAATAGAATAGAGAAGATGTAGGTTGGCGGCTCTGTGTAGATCTGGTAAGGCTGCTAGGCACTATGCAGGAGGCTGGAATACAGCAAACGAGACGGATCTTCGCCCATGGTTGACCCCTTTGTACCTTAGCCTACGCAGGTTGGAAGGAGGATGTCATTATCTTCAAAACGTTGACTCCTTCTGCTGATGAAGACCTCGAGTAGGAGAAACCTGCCAGGCTTTGGACCCGCATTCTGATCTCCCCATTCTGGTGTGCTCGTTCTCTCTTTGAAGCGTTGCTATTTTGGTCCTGGACATGGTGGAGACGTTTTCTCATCCTGCACAAGAGGAATGTTATTTCTCAAACACTTGCTTGGATTTGAATCAGAATATTATTAGGGAGTATAATGTAGATGGCCTTTCTTCTCTGAAGGCTTCTCAGCCATGGGGAACGTAAAGATACTGCTGTTGAGTTGTCAGCCTGAAGACTTGTTAGACATGGATGTGTCATCATCTGTGCTTATAACTAGCTGTTTGAGTGACAGCTCAGCAGCAGAGAAATTCATTTTCCAAGGGGTTAAAAAAAGCATGCATTTCAAATTATAAGTTGTCTGCTCTTTTCTTTTTTAGTAACTGGCAAATTGCTTTCTTTTCTTTGAAAAAGGAAATGGGAAGGCTTATTTAGTATATTGGTAATATTTAGGGCCAGCTTCACTAATAGCCAGAGGCAGATGAAGGTTTGTGTTTGTAAAACTTTCAGTAGTAATGGAGAGCAAATAGTGTTTGATCGTTCTTCATTCTTTCAGTTATGAAATGAATGGTGGAATATATCTAACACAGGATATCTATGAGGTCCTCATCTGTCTGGTAGAACTAGAACATAGTTTAGCATACCACATTGACCACTGTTGGTCTGATTCTGGCTAAATATATCAATATTCTTATATGGGATAGTGGAGACCTGCTAAAGCACTTCCTTTGTATTACAATCCCAGGCCTCACACAGCCCTGCTGATGCACCTCCTGCCTCACCCACAGCACTCTCTTCTACCACAAATCCAGGCCTCATGCAGCACCCTGCTATGTACCTCCTGCCTGACTCTCCGCGATCCCTTCTTCTACAGATCCAGGCTTCACGCAGCCCTGCTATGCATCTCCTGCCTGACCTGCAGCGATCCCTTCTACTACAGATCCAGACCTCACGCAGCCCTGCTATGCACCTCCTGCCTGACCCGCAGCGATCCCTTCTACTACAGATCCAGGCCTCACGCAGCCCTGCTATGCACCTCCTGCCTGACCCGCAGTGATCCCTTCTACTACAGATCCAGACCTCACGCAGCCCTGCTATGCACCTCCTGCCTGATCCGCAGCGATCCCTTCTACTACAGGTCCAGGCCTCATGCAGCCCTGCTATGCACCTCCTGCCTGATCCGCAGCGATCCCTTCTACTACAGATCCAGGCCTCACGCAGCCCTGCTATGCACCTCCTGCCTGATCAGTTCTCATACAATCTTAAAGAAAAAGAGGCAGTGCGTAATCTTTGAAAAAGGTTATAAACTCTTTGGGGTTTATTTATCCCTGCTTGGGATTTTGAAAAAGTTTTAGCAAAAATATATTTGCTGTCTTGGGCAAATAAAACTAATTGTATCTTAAATCTGAAAAATAGTGCCAAGGGCTTCCAGACAGCTCAGGTTTTATGTCTTCCCTGCTCTCTCTCCTGTACTGCATGATCAGCTTTGTTAAAATAGATATGAGGCTCCTGCTCCCTTTTGAGCATCCAAACTCGGTCTCCCTGAGATCATGGTCTGGAACTGGGCGGAGCCTGCTCGCAGCACGATGCCAGTGCAATGTTGGGCCGGCAGCCAAAAATGCTTGTCCACACATTGCGTGGCCCAGTGCCCCATTTAAATCACTTACCGACCCTGATGATTGGTACGAAATATGCAATTCACTCTTGGGGTTTTCCATCTGTAATGCAGCAAGGAGCTGATGTATACATTATCGATAGGGTAGACCGATATCCCGTACAGGTTGCGCAGTTCACTAATTCTAGTTCTTGGTGTTGGCGAGGATGTTGCCATGTTGCTTCATGCCTTCGTGTGTGATGGTCCTGGGAATTTGTGGAACAACCTTGGAGGGAGGTATGGGGAGTTTTCCATATTAATGAATGCCTTGCAGGGAATGTCTCGGTGTAGGATCCTTTCTTTTTTGGCTGTAAAAGCTGTGATGTGGGGTTTAGATCGTTGTGTAGAGAGAGTGTTTGTTTTATTCTCTTGCTGTTATACGATATGGTATATTTTCTGTACCTCGTCGGTCCCGTATGGTTCCTGTTTGGATCCCTATGATGTAATGTGATATGTTGCATTCTAGATCTTTATGCTCTCTGAAAGTTTGAGTTAAATCGAGTTATTAAAAAACAAAAACGTGCACACCCTGACGCAATAGGAAATAATGGGGGAGAGATGGCTGTCTCAGGACTCACAGAAAGCACTATTGGAATAAAAACTCAAAGCCGACAAAGTGAAACAGCAGCAGTGGAAAGCCTTGGTTTACAATAGTCCCGCATTCCTGAATAATAAAGAGCTGCCCTGCTGGTGAGAGCAGAGCTCATCTCTCTCCTACTCTGCAGAACAGCGCTCGACTTCTTTTTTTTTTCCAATATAATTTTTATTCAAAACACATTGATTATAAGCCATAATACAATAACATGTATATAGTTAGAGAACTGCGCAAATAATACAAAGAAACAGATAATGCACATAATCAAGGCATAGATTACAGATAATCACTGCACAACAGGAACATAATGGATCAGGAATATAGGGAATATAGGGAATGTACTAGAATTATAATAGAATACAAGCGCTCGACTTCTTCACAGGGGGGCGAGGTGGCGAGGTGCTCCGTCTGCCCATGCCTGCCGTGCCGCAGACGCCTCCAACGTCCCATGGCATGAGGGCGCTTATGGAGCACACACCCCTTCACGCCTAGCGGACGGTTGGGGACCTTCATTTCCCCTTCTTATTGTTTGTTTATTTTTCTCGGGAATTTATCAGGGTTTGTTATGAGAAGAAACTACCGACAAAAAAAAAAAGAACCAGTTACCAAACCCCTAATCAACGTAATACCCAGCAGTGGTTGGACACCGCGTTATTGGTATATGATTATACGGAAGAACAGTGAGCCGAGTCTATGGCCGGGTACGGTTTTCTAGGCTACCTTTCAAGGTTTATTATGTCAAGAACCAAAAACAGAAGAAAATCACTGGGGAAAAAAATGGCTCATTATTTTTCCAGGTAAATATCGGAGTTTATTTTGGTGGATAGAAGCCCCTATCAGATTTCTCCACCCACCTCTACCTCCATCCCCTGCCTAACATGGCCCCTCTCTCTCCTCCCACCCGACTGAGAATCTCCCTCACTCCCCCCCCCAGCATTCATCCTTACTGGTGATGACTCTGGGTTTTTTCTCGCTCCCTTGGCTTACTGAGGCTCCCTTGCTCTGCAACACTGCACTTCTATCTTTATGCAGGACCAGGGAGCCTGCCAGAAAGTACTTTTGGTGGACAGGGCCTTCTTGAAATGCATTCATAGCATTAGACAGCAGGCACTTTGGCTGCTTGAGGGTGGTGAGAAGGCAGGACTTGAAATATGGCATGGGCAGCATTGGAGGGCAAGCACTTTTACTGGTGGAGGGTGGTAATTGAAACACAGCACGCGCTCTGGCCCACACTGGCTTCCAACAGTGCCTGAAGACCTTGAAACACTGCATCTACAGCTCTGGAGCACCTTTTTAATCAGCCTAAAATTAGGGTGAAAATTGGTTTAAAGCGATTGTCATCTTTGGGAAAAATCCTGGAATGTATGGGTGAAAATTGGTTTAAACTGAAAAAGGAAGGACCCAGCAGCTGGTTCTTGGGTTTAGTGCTGGCATGCTGCATTTGGACCCTTCCCTGTCCTCAGCTTCCTCTCTTCCATCAGCACAGCGGCCTCCTCTGGCCAGGGAGGACCATGCTGGGCACTTATGTCGTGCGCAAACAGAGACCTTGTTAGCTTTCATTGCAGCAGGAGAAAGGAAGCCTGCAGTGCTCTCTAGTGAGCCCCGGGGCTGAAAGAGTTTGCTGTGGGTGCAGAGAGCTCACCATCCTTTAGTCTTCATAAGACAGTAGATGGGGTAGCATAACTCAAACACATACCCAGCTCATCTGTCCCACGTGGAAAGGAAAGCACCCCCTTGTAAGGGAAAAGATACTGCCCTGGACACTGGAAAAAAAGCAAGGATCAGGGTCCGACAGCCATCACCCCTTCCTCCCCCCAGATATTACAGTAAGTGGGACTTCGGCCACTCAACGGTGCAGCCAGGGGGCCTTGTGTTAACCAAAAGCAGCTTTGTAACCACTCCTTTGAATTAGGTTTGGAGAGAAAAAAGAAACTAAACCTGATCAGATCATTGCCCTAGGCTAGAACGGAAGCTGCTGGAGGTCCTGCAACTCTTGGCCTGGAGTAAGTATACTGGGCTATGGATTCAGGAGGGTGATGAGACATGGGTGTGGCTTAGTCTCGCCTTTGTTTTTTGTGCTATGCTGAATGCCTTATTGATCACCCCTAATATCTCCTGCAGACTAGACCCTTTCATGGCAGTAGGTATTTTGTGATATCCGTCTTTCTTGAGATCTTGTCCGCTCTCCTCCCCAGAGTTCAGCAACCCCCATATTCCAGCTGCTATGTGACCCTTTTTTTTGCAGGGGAAAATTGTAAGAATTCTTCTTAAAGGTAAAGAAGGACTGAGCGCTAATATCCTCCTACGTGACCTTGAGTTTGTCTCTGGTGCCTTCAGCATATCAGACCGCCAGTACCCGGATGTAATCCGCGATGAAGTGCCTAAAAAGTGGAACCTGAACCAAATAAAGAGCATTTTGGAAGAAAAGGTGCATGGCCTGGTGTGGCATTTGGCTTTTGCCTGTTCCTTTGAATCGAAATGTTTTGTTAAAAACGTGTGTGTGTGTGTGTGTGTGGGGGTTACAACAGCAGCTACCTCAGGTGCCCCCTGTCTTCCCATTTAAATTCCTGGAGATTTGCTTGGCTTACAAGTGCCTCTTTTAAACTTCTCACAGCACAGATGTCCAAGCCCGAGCTGATATCCAGCAGAAAGAAATAACCCCACAAAGTTCTCCATTAGAAATATGTATCTGGTATAATAAGAAGCAAGTGCATGCACCCCTTTCTCTCAGACTACGGAAAACCCTGTTGTACTGTCAATAAAAGATGTATTACCTGACAGCCTGCAAGGGAAAATGAGGATTTATCAAATATTAGCACTGCTGCTTGGAATTGCCTGTCATCTCGGCGGAAGGATAAGCGAGATTTTCCTTTTTCCCCCTCTCGGTGCCCCTATTTGGTAATTCTGAGAAGGTACAAGACAAACTTTGGGTTCTGGCTGTCACTCAGCATTTGGAGAATTAGCTGTTTATCGAAGCTGAAATTGTCCCAGGCTAATGCTGTAGCACGGAGATGGAGTCCACCCCCATCCTAAATCTATGGAAAGCACGAGCTCCGTCTGGCTGGCAAACCGCGAGCCTGATTCTAAGGTTTGGGAAGATCAGGGCCAGCTGCCCGACCACTGGAGCAGAGGTCCACGTATGCACCAGTGCAGATCGTGCCTCTATTTATTTGTTATATTTTATAGTCTACGGATACAAACTATGTTCTAAGCAAACTGTTAGAATGCAATGACAGTAAAATAAAACTGATACTTTTAACATGACCTAGACATCAACGATGCACCATCAGCAACCAGAAAAGCTATTTATTTATTTTTGTTTATTTTTATATACCGACATTCGATCTGAGATATCACATCAGTTTACATTCAGGTACTGTAGGTATTTCTCTATCCCCAGAGGGTTTACAATCTAAGTTTGTACCTGAGGCAATGTAGGGTAAAGTGACTTGCCCAAGGTCACAAGGAGCGTCAGTGGGACTCGAACCCTGGTCTCCTGGTTTGTAGCCCACTGCTCTAACCACTAGGCTATCAATAATCTGCTTATAAAATGGAGGATCGCCTGTCAGTTCAGCTTTGTTAGTCAAATATTACTCAAAGGCAGGAGGAAAAAGAAAACCTTCAGCTTTTTTCTAAAAGTAAGGTGGTCTTTCTCCTTTCGTAATTCAAGGGGCAAAGCAGCCCATAGCATCGCACCTGCTATAGATAGGGCTCGAGGGCGAATCTCCACGAAAGAACATTTCTGAGAACCGAGGGAAGGGGGCGTGCTCTAAGATATGGCCAAAAACAGGCTCTCCAAATAATTAGGAGCCTGCCTGTGCATTCCTTTAGAAACCAATGTCAGGGGGAGTAGCAGGGCAGGAAAGCAAACACCAAATCATCCCTGGGGGAAGGAGCAAGATGGCGGCAAGCTTCTAGGGCAGCATGGTGCTGTTCTTATTGCCTCTAACCTGCTTTTCGGATTAAAAGAAAATAATGCCTCCTAAACGTAAGGGCCGAGTGAGGGTATTTCCTTCTATACCATCAGCTCTGCCTGGACAGCGAACCATCCCGGAAGAAAGGAGGGGACGCTAATATCCCGGCTGATGGAGCGGCGTTGGGAGCGCCTTTTGCATCTGGGGAAACTTCTCTTAGCCCTCCAGATCTACGGAACCCAGTGGTGCCAGGACCCTTAAACCTCACCGCAGTGATGATACTGGAAGCGGAACCAAAGAGTACTGCAGGCGTTTTGGAGGGAGCTGAAATGGTGAGGCAAGGCCCAGTAACAGCGACGCCATCTGAGAATCCGGAAGCACCAGGAGCAACAGTGTTGAATCCACTGGACCAAATTGGAGGTGGTGAGTTGCCTCGAGTGGAGGAGGTTAGGGGTCTAGGCGTAGAGAAAGATCTAGGAGGATAGCTGGGGGACCTGGTGAATAAGGATTTTATACAACTGGACACGGTTACTCTTGAATCCCTGCGGAAACTAGTTGCCTCATATGGCCCTATGTTTCAAGGGCTAACGCAGCTGAATTTGTTGACTGGGAAGCTGTTATATTCGTGGACCCTTGGGCTGGTTGGAACAGAAGATGGAGTGCTGTAGAGGTCCACAGCGAATGTCCCAACCAGGAGGCGGTTCGGAAGCTTGGTGCTGGCTGACGCTCTGGTCTACGGTGAAGTCCTATGCGACCAAGGACTAGACCCTCACTGGACGGATGGACAGTGTTGGACCGGGGAGGAAGAAGACTCTTCGCCCTGGAGACCGGCACTCCCCCGGGAGGAGCCCTTAGGAGTCCGGCCGCTGGGACTTCAGGAGATTCACCCTGGAAGCCGAAGTCCCCCCAGGAGGGGCCCGTAGGGACACGGCCGCTGGGACTTAGTCGACTTCCTGATGTTGCGGGTGGTCCGGATGCAGGCGCCTCCTGCAGGTCGTGGTTCCGGACGGCTGGCGCCTCCAGCAGGTCGTAGGAAATCCAGGAGTCAGAGTCCAAGGATGGTCCGCAGCCAGTCCAGGGGTCGGTATCCAGAGAGCGATCCGAAGCCAGTCCAGGAGTCAGAGCCAGAGAGCGATCCAAAGCCAGTCCAGGGGTCAAGTCCAGAAGAATCCACAGCAAGGGAAGCAGGCAGAAGCGGGACGAAGATAACCAGGAACGCAGCAATCACAGGACAAGTCCAGGAACCTTGTTGCAAGGCACAGAGGAGATCTAATGCAGGGTACTTGTACCCTGAGGCGTCTGACGTCATCCTCTGTGCACCTGAGGGTTTTCCCGCGCTGGCCCCTTTAATTAGGACTCCTCCCCGTGTGCGTCAGGGGGCGGGGCCAGCCGCGTCTGAACGTCGGCGGCTCTCCCGAGGAAGGAGAGACGCGTTGGAAGGCCTGCAGGCCCGGGGGCTGCTGCGTCCGACCCGGGGACGACTCGAAACGGCCCGGGCCGCCCCCGAGGTAGGTGGAGGACCCGGGGCACGGCCCGGGACCGCAACAGAAGCTGGACAAAGTTTCCCTAGAACATTAAAAGTTACAGCAAGAAAATACCAATAAGATAAATGAAATACAAAAGGAGGTGAAGTCGACGCAGGATATCTGTAATATGCTGGTCCAAGACAAACAAGCTGTTAATAGAAAAGTGGAAAATTTGAGAACAGACTGAGAAGGTTAAATATAAGGCTTCTGAATTTCCCCAAAGTGATAGGGGAACAACCTTGATTAACTTTGAGGAAATATTTGCTGGAATTATTAAAAATACCAACTGAAAGTTTACCCTCCGTAAATAAGGTCTTTTTTTATCATAAAGTAGATCTAAGGGAAGAAATCCACCACAGCTTGATATGAATAATCTTAAGAGTTCTTGGAATTGTCAATTGAAATCTATGTGAGTTTGGTGATGAAGTTTTACTTTCAACATATGGGAGAAAGTTTTATGGGACAACGCATTCAAATATTCCCGGACTTATCAAAAGCAACACAAGAGAGGAGGAAAGCCTTTCTCTCTATGAGACAGGAAGCTAATTTGTTGGGGGCTAAATTTCTTCTCAGATACCCATGCAAATGTGTGGTTCCCTATAATCAAGATGCATATATTTTTAATGCCCCAGAACAACTTAGAGTATTCCTAGACTCTAGGAAAAGGGTAATATTAACATCCTCCCCCATAGAGGCTCCAGGTAAAGTTAGATCTATTGATTAAATGAGCTGGTAAATATGTTAGATGAAGGATTTATATTTCCTCTGGGACGCCCTATTATATAATGCCCCTCCCCCACAAGAAAAGATTGTGGTCTAAAAAAGAAAGAAGATTTGTTATTTGTATGGATGAAAAATTTCTTGCAATATGTTTCTGTTTTCTGAACAAAGATTACTTTGTTAATTATGTAAGACTGCATAAATAAGAAACCAGTGTCAGGCCCTTAAATGAATTCTGCTTCTAGCCGGAAGCCCGTGTAGGTCTTTCAGTCTTGGTGAAATATGTGCAGGGCTGGGAGCTCTAGACTACCACTTCCCAGCACACCTCGCATAGGTTCCCTTTCTTGTGGCACACCAACCACTTCCTCTTCTCTTCCCTCACCCCCATCATCATCACCTTCCCTGTCCGTTCACCTCCCCATCATCCTCACCTTTCATCTTCCTCCACCTGACATCATTTCCTTCCCTCTGCCTCAATCCCTCTCCCTTACCCCCTGGCATCATCATCATCATCATCAACTTCCCTCTGCCTCTATCCCCTGGTATCTTCACCATCCCTCTCCCTCCACTCACTCTGCCCCTCACCCATGGCATCATCATCAATTTCCCTCTGTCTCTCACCCTCCATGCCAATTACCTTCTCTTCCCTTTCTCTCCATCCACTGGAATCACTTCCCCTCTCCCTCACTTCCTTGCATCATCATCTTCCTTCTCCCTCACCCCCTGGCATCATAACCTTCCCCCTCTCTCTCTCCATTCCTTTCCCCCACCAACATCATCAACATAATCTTCCATCTGAGAGGAGGAAGTGACGTCACTTCACATGCTGGCTCTCTAAAAGCGGGGGCTCCTCGTTCACCGGAGCTTTATCAGAGCAAATAGCGTTATTACCCGAGTGAAACGCTGACAAACAATAAGCTTCCGACAGCGGAAACCTCCCTGCTCATGGCGGCGAAAACCCCCCCCAGTAGATTTTAAAAAATTCTCATACAGTAAAAACGGAGAGGATTTCGACTCCGGTCACAAAATGGTGGCGGAAGCTGACGCTGAGAATTCAGGGGATGGAGAGGGAGATGCGAGGAGATCTGAATCGGAGCCCCCATCTCGTGCCGAACTGCACTCCTGGTTTACTGAATTACGGCAATACATTAAGAACTTTAAAACAGAAATTATAGCTACATTACAAGAAATACAAGAAGAGTGCGCCAAACTAGGCCGCAGGATAGATGAAGCGGATATTCGCCTGGATGACCATGAGGAAAGGTGGAGAAACCAGCAACAAAGCCTGAAAGCCGTGCAGACTGATCAAACTGACTTGGCAGATACACGTGAAGACCTGGAGAACAGGACCAGGCGCTGTAATCTGCGATTCAAAGGTGTGCCTGAGAGAGAGGACTATGCAAACTGTATGTCAGTAATGCAAAACAATTGCAGTATAATATTGAGTGAGGCGGACTCAGTCAGCAACAACTCCCATCCCAGCTCGCAGATTGAATGAGCACATAGATCTCTCGGGCCTAGGATAGGGAATAAACCCCGTGATATAGTTGTCTGTTTCCATTCCTTGCCTACAAGGAAAAAAATAGCATCAGCAGCAAGGAAACAAAGATTCTGGCACTGGGAGGAAAATGACATAAGAACATAAGAACATAAGAAAATGCCATACTGGGTCAGACCAAGGGTCCATCAAGCCCAGCATCCTGTTTCCAACAGTGGCCAATCCAGGCCATAAAAACCTGGCAAGTACCCAAAAACTAAGTCTATTCCATGTAACCATTGCTAATGGCAGTGGCTATTCTCTAAGTGAACTTAATAGCAAGTAATGGACTTCTCCTCCAAGAACTTATCCAATCCTTTTTTAAACACAGCTATACTAACTGCACGAACCACATTCTCTGGCAACAAATTCCAGAGTTTAATTGTGCGTTGAGTAAAAAAGAACTTTCTCCGATTAGTTTTAAATGTGCCCCATGCTAACTTCATGGAGTGTCCCCTAGTCTTTCTACTATCCGAAAGAGTAAATAACCGATTCACATCTACCCGTTCTAGACCTCTCATGATTT
The DNA here is from genome assembly GCF_901001135.1 of Rhinatrema bivittatum. Classification (NCBI taxonomy): domain Eukaryota; kingdom Metazoa; phylum Chordata; class Amphibia; order Gymnophiona; family Rhinatrematidae; genus Rhinatrema; species Rhinatrema bivittatum. Next base: position 807,655,507 of record NC_042616.1, on the reverse strand, counting down.
TAAACACCTCTATCATATCCCCCCTCAGTCGTCTCTTCTCCACGCTGAAAAGTCCTAACCTCTTTAGTCTATCTATGCGGACTTAGCGGCTTCAACATTGCGGAAGAGACTAACTTTTAAACCTATAACTACAGCGCTGACCTCTGCAAAGATCAGATACAGATGGCTTTTCCCCTTCGGCCTGTGGTTTCAGCTGGAAGGGAAATCATACCGGACCCGCTCGGTGGAAGAAGCAGCGCAAGCCTTGAAGAAAGCAGGTCTGGCAGTGGAGCTACCCGCTCCTATCAACATTACATCTACAGGTCCTAGACATGAAACTCCAAGGTGGCAACGAATTACTAAAGGCGCTGCAGACTTCGGAGGAATAATGAAGATGAACCAAGAGACACTACAACCACTTGAACTACCCAGCCTTCCAGAGTTAGCTCGAACAGCACGTGTGTTCCCTCATATTAGTATCCTTAGAGGGTTCTATCAAGGATTACGAGAGAACGTTTAATGGACTAACTAAGGGGCAGGGTTTGCTCAATCTCTTCTTAATTTGAATTTAATCAGTACTTATCAGGTAGTTACCTTTTAATGCTCCTGGGGATGGGAGGTTCCATTTATCAGCATGGGATCTTCCTCCACTAGCACTTTCCCAGGTGGTTAGGAGGGTGGGGGAGGGGGGAAGGGTACTTAGTCTTTACACATGTGAAAGTTTCTTCACAGCAGGAGAAGAAGGAATATTGTTTATTCTCTGAACAAATATATCCACCGGATAGTGGAATCCAGAAATATGCTTAACTACAAGGCCTGGTTTGTATACAGATGTACAAGGATTAGCCTATATGAGCCTGGAGGGGATAGAACAGAGGTAGCATGACCACAGTTAAATTTGTATCCCTTAATGTCAAGGGATTAAATTTGGGACGTAAAAGAAGGCTTCTATTTCAAGAGTTGAGCCGATTAAATGCTGTTGTGATATACCTCCAGGAAACACATCTGAGAAAACGATATGAGGAACTAATGAGATCTGATAAATACCCTCATTAGTATTGGGCAGTGGTGACAGCAGCTGCAAAGTACACAGGTGTAGGAATTCTAATTCATAAGGATCTTCACTTCGAATTGATGAGCTCATATTCGGACCTTAGTGGCCGCTATTTATTATTGAATGTGAAGCTTGGGGGGGGGAAATCTGACACTTATTACTGTTTTCGGCCCTACCTCACAAAAGGAAGCCTTCTATACCGCCCTATACACTATGATTGCTGATAGGATGGAGGGGAGTGTGATTCTTGGTGGTGATTTCAATACAACGCTCAACCCCCATATTGATAATTCTACAGGGTTTAGTTCAGATACCGCCCGAACAAGACAGGCCCTTAAAAATTTAATTACCCTGATATTGGGGATCGATGTATGGAGATCCCAATATCCGACATCAGGATGCTACTTAGAAACATAGAGACATAGAAATGACGGCAGAAGAAGACCGAATGGCCCATCCAGTCTGCCCAGCAAGCCTCACACATTTTTTCTCTCATACTTATCTTAACTCATGTTATTTATTTATTATTTGTTTATATACTGATATTCGATCTGAGATATCACATCGGTGACATTTGATCTGAGATATCACATATCATTCGATCTGAGATATCACATCGGTTTACATTCAGGTACTGTAGGTATTTCCCTACTCGCACCCACATGATTCCTACTCCCGTTTAGACATCTTTCTATTTATTTATTTTATTTGTACAATTTTTATATATTGTTGCACAGAAACAAGTTCTATCTCTACGGTTTACAGTAATCACATTTTAAGAACATGATAAAAAAGGAAAAAGAAATAACAATATATCTTAAAAATCGAAAGAATTAAAATTCAATCAAAAACTATTTAAAATAGAACTAAAATTAATGTTAAAAAAGATAAGAACAGACTAAAAGCAGAAAACATAATCATATAAAAGGCCTGGATTAAACTTCAGTGACTATTTCAAAAGTTTGTTTAAAAAGCCATGTTTTAAGATCTTTCCTAAATCTCTTCAAGTTATCCTGCAGCCATAGCTCTTGAGGCAGTTTGTTCCAAAGGGACGGCCCAGCAATAGAAATTGCACGTGCCCTAACTTCGCTTAAATGTGCAGACCTTACTGTTGGAACTGTCAAGAGGGCTTTATTGGCAGATCTTAGATTGCGTTGAGGGATATGTAGTTTTATCGTAGAATTTAACCAGGCAGACGTATCGCTATATAATATTTTATGAATAATGCATAAGGTTGTATAAGTTATTCTACTTTCTACTGGCAACCAGTGTAAATCCTTTAAAATTGGAGTGATATGGTCCTTTTTACTAGATAAAACTAGAATAAATGAGGTACAATCGGTGGAAATTGAACCAATAGTCTGGTCCGATCATGCTCCAATCTGGTTTCAATTACAATTACATAATTATGATAAAGGTCAATGATTTTGGAGACTCAACGAGACTCATTGTTGGAAGACAAGGAGTTTCAGAGTCAGATTGTTGGGGAGATCCAGGAATATCTGCGTTACAACGATACTGGGGATACTAACCCAGGGAACGTATGGGAATGTTTAAAAAGTGTTTTAAGGGGGACTTTTATTGCTAGAGCTTCGTATGTGAAAAAACAAATGGAGAAGGAACGACAAAGCTTGCTATTATAAACTTTGGAACGTAAACATATGAGGGATAGTACACCATATCAGTCGAAGCAAGCTATCCAGGAGATACAGGATAAGATAACTGTGCTTGATTCGGCTTTAATTGTGCATCAACTAGAACAATAATAACAGAGGTTTTTCGAAGGGGGAATAAAGCATGGAAATATTTGGCACAAGCAGTTAAACGTCGGCAAGCGCTGGCTACTATTTATTTATTTATTTATTTATTTAAAAGCTCTTCTATACTGTCGTTGAGTTAGATAACCATCACAATGGTTTACAAAAAGGCACGATAATGAAAAAATATGAGTGGTATAGATTACAAATTAACCATGTGCCATCGTGGAGCGGTAACAAATTAATATAAAAAATATGTTGTACGTTAAGCTTGTTTGTTAGGAACATATTAGGCGGATTTGATTTAATATTAAAATGCATTTGTAGGTTACAAGTACTAACTTCTAGTTTGGTGCGTCCTTATCATTCAACTCTTTTTTTTTTTCCTTCTCTTTATCTTTGTAAAAAGCTTGTTTAAATAGCCAGGTTTTCAGATTGGTTTTGAATATTTTCAAATTTCTCTGCAGCCTTATTTCAAAATCGGAGCAGCCTTGGAGGGAACTTTTTTTTTGTTCCCCCCACCTTTCCCTCCCTTCCCCTATCTAACCCACACCCCAGCCCTACCTAAATCCCCCCCACCTTATTTTGTTGTTACGCCTGCCTCTGGCAGGTTTAACTTGTGCGCGCCGGCTGTCTGCCGGCGCGGCAGGCCCCGCCCACACCCCGCCCATTTTTGCGAGTCCCGGGACATGTGCGCACCGCCGAGCCTATGCAAAATAGGCTTGGCGCGCGCGGGGGGGGGGGGGGGGGAGTTTTAAGGGTTACGCGTGTAACTCTTTTAAAATCCGCCCCCTAGTGTTTAGGAATAATTAGTGAAAACTAATCTGTATCAGCTTAGGAGAGGAGATCCCCCCTCCAGTCGAGCTGGTAGGACTGGCTTATTTTGGTCCTCCTTTCAGCCTGAGGACAAGGGAGAAGGATTTCTTTTCTCACAGGTGAAGGGTCCTCAGTGTCCACATCAAATGCAGTGCGGTGTTTCTCTTCTGCTCTCAAACCCAACTGGAAGTGAAATGGTAGTTAAAAGAAGGCTGTCCTCTCTAGAGGACTGATTGAAAAAGTTACTCGTAAGAAACAGTTTAGATACTCATTTTCTCTACAATCTTCTAACCTGGAAACTTACAATAGCACTTAACTCTTTATAAGGTTTTTGCAGCCTCCATGGTCAAAGAACATTTTTGAGATTTTTTTTTTTATGTTTAAATTTATTTAAAGAAAAATACATAAAATAGGAAATTACGCATGGCACACATTTGGTTCTATACAAATATGCAAATTGGTTTAACTGGTTTCACTTTTATATCATTTCATCACCACACATTCAGTCACTTAAACTTTTATAGTTGATTTGTAGGACCCATACGCAAGGAGTTTGTATATCAGTAAAACTCACAATTGGTCATACGTCTCATTACTTTATTTATAACTCCAATATTTTTTGGTATTTACTTCAGTTTTTGTAAAAATCACTTGCAATTAGAATACTGCCAAATCTTAGGGAACTTCACTGTTAACAATACATCTCTCATAGAAAAGTCCAGAATGATCAAAAGTATCAATGTCAAACAATCCTTCCATATATTTATATGTAAGGGTTTCCGCCCATCTGTTACTGTTTAATTGTAAACCGATGCGATGTGTGAACGGTCATCGGTATAAAAGAGACTTTAAATAAATAAATAAATAAATATATTTTCCAGGTGTAATGATACTTATCTCATTGAAGACAATACTCAACTTTAAAGTCCCGACACGATCGCATTTCGAACCCGAAGGTCCTGCTTCAGGGGAATTGTCTACTCCAAGCTTTGTAACACCAAGTTAAATCTTCCCTTCTTGGTATGAACATGGCTTCTGTAAATCTTATTTTCACGGTCTGAACTCAGATCCGCCAATTCGGTTCTGACATATTCTGTACAGATTTCAAAGTTTATGATTTTTATTTTTAATAAAATGTTCAGACCATAACTTTCCTCCCCCAATGATTTTCTCCTGTTTTTCTTGATTATATTCCCAGCTGTGAACCTAAGAAAATCATAAAGCATTTTTGGGGGTTATTTTAAGCACAACAAGGGCTATCTAGTTACATTTACTGTTAATGAATATGTTTGAGATAGACTTGCATGCACCATGCATATTCATTGTGGATATCCTGAAAACCTGGCCTATTTGCGGATCTCAAGGACCAGAGTTGGTCACCCCTGCCATAGACCAAGTTATCTTAATTCTCTCACAATTTACTATTTATTTAAAGGTTTTTTTATATACCACGGCAGGTTTGGAACATAATGCAGCAACATGCTTTACAAAGAAACAAAAAACGTACAACAACAACGTTTGAAATATAAAAGTTAAATATACAGCAATGTTTGAAAATACATGGTAACTGTCTTATCTCTCTCCTCTCCCTAACTTTGTAAAGTTCTGAAATGGGACAACCACCGACAAATTGTTGATTACAGTCTTACCATGCTTTTGACCTTTTTCAATCTGGATTCTTCCCTCTATACTGCACCAAAATGTGCTCATCCACTTTTGGTTGTCTCCAAATTTCTACTATCTCATCACTTTCTTCTATTCTTGTACTCCTTGTTCTCTCAGCTGCTTTTGACATGGTGAATTACGATATTCTCATCATCATTATTGTTAATTTCATGCATTTCCATCTAGAGAACTCATAGTTGCTTTTCCAATGCTTCGGGGATACTACCTGCAAATGGCTGAGTATGCTCTTACTTGTTTCACGGCTCTTTTAGCATTCTGGTCAACAACTCGCACTCCTCAGAATTTGAAATAATGTCTTCAAATGGTTTAATTTTGTTCATACCCTGACAGGAGTGAACCTTGCTTGTAAGCCAGGGTCTGTTGCATATAACCTCCATAATACTTACAAAAGAGTGTCCTTCTGAAATTCTTTAGGTGTTGTATGCACAGGCAACATACGGTGAGCATCCCCAGAGTTCTCTCCTTGGTCAAAAGAACATAAGAAATTGCCAAGCTGGGTCAAACCAAGGGTCCATCAAGCCCAGCATCCTGTTTCCAACAGAGGCCAAACCAGGCCACAAGAATCTGGCAATTACCCAAACACTAAGAAGATCCCATGCTACTGATGCAATTAATAGCAGTGGCTAAACTGGCTATTCCCTATGTAAACTTGATTAATAGCAGTTAATGGACTTCTCCTCCAAGAACTTATCCAAACCTGTTTTGAACCCAGCTACACTAAATGCACTAACCACATCCTCTGGCAACAAATTCCAGAGCTTTATTGTATGTTGAGTGAAAAAGAATTTTCTCCGATTAGTCTTAAATGTGCTACTTGCTAACTTCATGGAATGCCCCCTAGTCCTATTATTCGAAAGTGTAAATAACCGATTCACATCTACTCGTTCAAGACCTCTCATGATCTTAAAGACCTCTTATCATATCCCCCCTCAGCCGTCTCTTCTCCAAGCTGAAAAGTCCTAACCTCTTCAGCCTTTCCTCATAGGGGAGCTGTTCCATCCCCTCTATCATTTTGGTTGCCCTTCTCTGTACCTTCTCTATCGCTCTTCTTGGTCTACACCCATTTCTTGGTCCCATGGTCTCCTCCTTTGATTGTTCCTATTATTCCTTTACTATCAGCATGCAGATGGTTTAAGTGTACTGGCAAACATTGCTCCTCCATCTATATTACTGATATTCTTCGTCAATGCTTAGTCATGTAACCCATTCTGAGGGAAACAAAAATCAGACAACTCCCTCAATTCTGAACTCGTGGTTTCTACCTCTGGCAAAGCAATTTTAGCATTGATGAATCCTGGAGAGGTGAATGGAGATTACAATAATTTATAAATTAACATCCTGTTGAAGATCTGACATGGAAGGTCCCTGTCTTTGATCTTCTACTTGTCCCATGGACATCTCTAAATTTTAACTGTACAGGTCACAGGACACCTCATTCACAAATGGAAATTAAGATCATCACCAGAGTATGATTGTGGCTTTCCGGAACAGACCATGGAACATTTTAGAACCCAGTTCATAAGAATGGAAGGAATCTCATAGAGAGACATTCTGCTGCCTCTTGGGCAGTTAGCTAGCTTTGTCATCTCAGTGTAAAATTATAGTCACAGCTCTGTTGATACATCAGCCATATGCAAGAAGCAGAAGCATACATGTTTTTTCTTTCTGTTCCTTACTTTCATTCACACATTTCGTTTTGCCCCAGCTGCCATCCTGCCTTTATGCTGGATGAGAGTCCTTCCACGCCCTCATTGTTTCTTGTTATTCCCCAAGCCTCCCTCCCTGGGTTTCTCATCATTGATTCCACCCCCTTGTCTTTCTCACCGTTTGCCAAACGTTTAGGCATATCGCTTAACCCTTGTCTTTTCCTCTCTCTCTTTGCTCCTCCCTTTGTTACCAGCTCTACAACATCCAGAACAATTCAGTCTTCTCTTGCCTCTGACTCTACGCCCGTGCTCTGTTCTTTTCCTTCTTGAACTACATACGCTCCCTGCTGTCCAGCCTCTCTGATTCTCCTCATCCTGGCGCACTCTTCCAGCCTTCTCTATTCTGTCGTTTATCTGCATCATATGCCCTGGTCCAAGCAGCCTAGGAAAACAGAAGTACGTGTATGTAGGTACACGCATAACCAATCAGTGTGCTGAATTGTCCAGGTCTGAAGTCTTCTCTGACAGTTCTGCTCTTCCAAAATATTTGTGTTGGCAGTTGGAATTTTCTTTCGGCATGCTGGACAAAAGAGCAGAGAAGACAAAATGAGTTTCAAAAGTCTCCTTGGGGGAAATAGTGGTTCTATTTTCCCTTCTTCCCCGCCATTTCAGGCTATGCAGAGCAATGGATAAGGGGGAAAAATATTGCACGGCAACCCACCCATAGTAATCTATAGCAGCTGTCACCTCGGCAAACTACTCCCATCTCATACAGATAGGTTAAGTGTCAGCGTGCGATCGATGACTCTCGTACAGTAATTATAAAAACTAGCGGGTTGTGTTGGTTGAGTGAGTTTACGAAGAGTAGGATCTCAATCTTTCCTTTAATAGGTCTCTGACAGTCGACAGCGGCAGAGGGCTTCGCCTCAGTCTGACAGTGTTGTCATTAAACACCAGGTAGTACGGGACAAGCGAGAACAAGGCTCCCGAGTGCAGGAGAACATGAGGCTTTGACAGGAGTTATTTGTTACCGGCAAGCTCCTCAAACTCCTCAGCCTGCAGTATGGACGGCTGTGCACAGTGACTTATTGCCCCTGTCTACGGCTGTAGTTGTGATTTGATAATCGGTAAATGTTTGTCAAAGATGAATTCTCCACTTGCTAGGCTGGGAAAGCAAATGAAAAGGACGACGCAAGCAAACGGATTATATGGATTAAGCATCAACAAGCCGAGGGTTCACTGTCACTTTAAAGCAGCGCTTCTACCTGTCGACTTTATTGGTGTTCAGTTCGCCTGCAGGGGTGCAGTATGAGCCTCAGCGAGCTCTCCCCCAGGCGGGAATCCTGCTTCTGCTGGCTGTGCCTGGCATCCCCTTAGTGACAGGATAGGGTACCTCTGCTCTTTGGAAACGAAAGGAAATGGGCCTTCACAGTTATTTGCTCTGTGTTTTGCACACCAGGAGCTGTTTCCCATTGTCCTGTCTCGCATTGCTGGCCTCTTAACATGACTATTGGGGTCTGTGACAGGGCCAAAGCTTGGGGTCAGAGGCCAAACAGGCGTGTGGAAATCATCCTTGAAAACCCTGCCTCGTAAAAGCTTTTCTGTGGCTGAATGTTTGGACCTGGCCATCCTAAAAGGTGGCCGGTTCCGTAAGCTTCCTTGCAGGGCACGCTCATCCTTCAGGAAGGAAAGCTGAGGGAATATTCTGTTGCGTTACCTGACGCACACAGGCGCAAGCAGCTTCTCAGCAGAGCATGTGTCACACGGTCACTGGAACCACCACATACCAGCAGGGATTTTAAGCAACCTTTCTTTCAATTTTTAGAAATAAAAAGTGCTTATGTCTTCTCTTTATCCATCTCTCCATCCGTCTACCCATCCATCCATCTCTGGCACTGACATCACAGTGAATCAACTGAGCATGGGTGGTGGGGGGAAAGGCCACCAGAGTAGGGATCCAGCAACAGAAATCCCGCTGGGCAGCTGAAGATCTAATAATACATTTCCCGGGGGCAGCAGTGCTGGGGTAAGGTTCCTCCGCCACATCCACACCTTCCCATGCACGCTCCACTCCACCCCTTGAGCAATTATAAGACATGCATGTGCACAGGGAGCTCCTGTAACACCCGCATTCAGGTCCTGGAGACAGAAAACATGCTTCCTTTCAACTTGGCTTGTTGTTGTTGAGGAGTCATGGGACCACCAAGAACACAGCTGTGATTTATTTTCTGTGAAAAAAGATGAGTTTGGTTATTCTTCATTGAAAGGCATTGGGCTAGATTAACTTCCTGGCCGGTCAGAATAAGAATGGTTGTCATTTTTCTTGAGCTGGGCCTCCCTGGAGAAGATGCTGAGCAGGGATTATTTTAAGCACCATCTGAAGTAGCGCAGCTCGGACAAGAAATTTCATTAGGCACACTGAAGATTGTTCTCCTCCCAAGGCATAGCCAAGGGCTCCTTAACAGTTCAATTGCAGCTAATTATGCTCACGCTAAGAGCTGGAATGGCTCAGACTGCTGTGCGTTGGCAGCATTACGAGAACCCCTGGTGCCGAGAGCTAGAAAGAAGTCCGATACGGGTTTCTCTGATGCTCCACGTCTCAACAGGTTGAGAGTCTGTTTGCATATTGAAGGGGAATTGAAGAATTCCATGTGACCAGGCATGGAAATTAAGATCCCAGCGTTGTGCGTCTTTTATCGGAAAGTGAAAATTCTTCAAGGACTTCTCTTTTTATGTGATAATAGTTTTGCAGATGTGTTGATCCTGGAAAAAACTGCTTTTTGTGTAGCTCTGAAGCGCTGCTTCCCTTTGCAGAAAACCTTGAGACCAAAATTCCAAAAAGGCTGTGCTCTGAAGTTAGGGGACTAAGTCAGGCATCTGCTTTCTGCTCCTGAGTTAGGTTCCTAAGGCTGAAAATCAGTGCCACTCACCTAACATTTTCCCCACTCCAACGGCCCACCCTCTTTTTAGAATCCAAAATTAGGGGCCTAGTGAAATTAAGACAAACCTTTTCCATTGGAAAGAAATCAGTAGAACTAGGGGTCACATAGTGAAACTCCAGGGAGGATGATTCAGAACCAGTGTCAGGAAATATTTCTTCACGGAGAGGGTGGTGGATGCCTGGAAGGCCCTTCCGGAAGAGGTGACGAAGATGAAAACAGAAAAAGATTTCTCAGGGGCATGGGATAAACACTGTCAGGCCGATACAGAACGGTGCACTCAGCTGAGCGCATCGTTTAGCCCCCGTTTGGCCGTGCGTTTTAGACACACTATTATTACCCCTTATACTGTAAGAGGTAATAGCGCGTGGAAAACGTACGGCCAACTCCCCCCTCCCGAAACTAATAGTGCTCATCACATTCAAATGAGCCTATTAGGTATTCGCCCAGAATACTGAAAGTAAAATGTATGGCCAAGTTGCACATTTTACTCTCAGAAATTAACGCCTAACAAGGGCAGGTGATAAGTTGGAAGCAACCCTGAAAAGTGTACAGAAAAGCAGAAAATTCTGCTTTTCTGTACACCCTCCAACTTAATATCCCAGCCATATTAAGTCGGAGTGACCAAAAATTAAAAAAAAAAAAAAAATCTACCTCCCGGTCAGCAGGTTCAAAACCGGACACTCAATTTTGCTGGCTTCCATTCTCCGAGCCTGTGGCTGTCAGTGGGTTCGAAAACTGATGCTAGTAAAATTAAGCATTGGTTGTCTGACCTGCTGACAGCTGCCTCTTCCGCTAATAAGGAGGCGTTAGGGACGCGCTAGAGTCCCTAACGGCTCCTTATTAGCGCCAGGCCTCATTTGAATACAGAATCGCACGCCCAGGAGAGGTGGCTGGGCGCACGTTGGGAGAGCGGGCATTCAACTCTGAGCTCTGGCTGTCCCACATCTTCTACTTGAATCAGCCTGTGTGGATCCCTAAAGGCTAGAGGATGGGAATGAAGAAAAGAGTGCATGGGGGTAACTGGAGGTATCTTGCTGGTGTGGCGGTTATTACCCTTAACCAGTAAGCCTTGATACTGTTAATGCAGCTCCATCATTGAACTGTACTTCAATGGCAGGGGGAAAAGAGGAATTGAATTCGGACAGCAACCAACAAGGACCTTGACTTTTACAGTCTGGGAAAACAAATAAACATGGGGGTAACCTGCTGGTGTGGCGGTTACTGCCCTTAACCAATAAGCCTGATACTTTTGATGCAACTCCATCATTGTTCTCTGCTTGGACAGCAAGAGGGAACGGGGAATTGGACTCAGACAGCAATAAACAAGGGCCCTGACTTTTACGGTCTGGGAAACTGATAAGCATGGGGGTGTAACATTCATGGCGCGGCAGATGCTACCATAAGAAGCTTGCTGGGCAGACTGGATGGACCATTTGGTCCTTTTCTGCCGTCATTTCTATGTTTCTATGTTAAGAGCCCACATTTAGACACTCAGCACTAGTAAATTTTCAAAAAGGCCAATTTAGGAAACTGCCTTGATTTATTTATTTATTCTTGTGCTTTTTATATTCCACCTTCTCGTACTTCAGGGTGGATCCCATTCAGGCACTGTAGGTGTTTCCCTATCCCCAAAGGGCTTACAATCTAAGTTCACATCTGAGGCAATGGAGGGTAAAGTGACTTGTCCAAGGTCCCAAAGAGCAGCAGTGGGATTTTAACCCCTGCTTCCCTGATTCGTAGCCAGCTGCTCTAACCACTGGGCTACTCCTCTGAGCTGGAACGGCAGTCAACAAAGGCTTTTAAATAAATAAATAAATACAGCTGTTTACCTAAACCCTTTGGAAATTGACTGCCATGTGTTTTTTGTTCATTTTTTCAGCCCAGCAGTTTCCTCTTCCTCCTCTGAGCTTCCAGCTCAGCCAGAACTGGCCTGTGTTTGAGCTACAGTATCATGATCCCAACCCCAACCCCGACATGGCTTCTGACTCTATATTAGTTAGTTCCGAGTTCTATGACCTGATACTACTTAGTCATGAATATACGATATTAGTACAGTCCTGAGTATATGATCTTATTTATATATTTGATAGTATTCAGTCCTGAATACATGTTATTATTATAGCCCTGAGTATATGACCAGATATTATTTGTCTCTGAGTTACCCATGCCTTTGGCTCTTCCTCCTCCCAGTTCGAGTGCCCTTGTTTTATTGTAACTTTTATCACTTTTCGCCTATTGTTCATGTTGATGTTATTGCACCATTGTTTCTTGTAAACCGATATGATATGATTGGTATCATGAATGTCAGTATAAAAAAAAAGCACTAAATAAATGATCTTTCCTTCACAACTACCTGGTGATTTTTCACTGCTTTTTATAATCCTGCCGAGCCCGGCCATTATTCTGACAGACTTGGGTCAAGGACCACAGGTTGCTGTTTCCCCTGCAACCTAAGTGGGGGGTGCACCAAGGGTTCAGCCACCCAGGGACTGTGAATGCTACCTCCACAGCATTCCCAGCCCTGATCAACCGGGGAAATGGAAATTGGCCCAGAAATCAAACTCTGGTCCTCCACATGGCAGCACTGCCACTGAGGCACCAGGCTGACCTAGAGAAGTAAGTGCTGTAAAGGTCATAAGCCTTACAGCCCAGACCTAGTTAAATATGTGGTTGACTACTACTACTACTACTACTACTACTACTACTGCTGCTGCTACTGCTACTGCTGCTGCTGCTGTTGTCTGTCGTTTGTAAAGTGCTACTAGACATACGCAGCATTGTACAGATACACACAAGCGACATTCCTTGCTCCATGGAGCTTACGGTCTATTCAAAACAGACATACATGACAAGCCCGAGTCTGTGGGAAGTGTAGTGGTTAGGATTTGTGAACTTTTAAACTGGATTTGAATAGGGCCAGAGGGGGGGGGGGGGGAGTATGATGCACTGACGCAGGGAATTTATTCTAGGCATAATGGCACAGCAAGGTGCAAGACCTGGAGTCTGGCATTAACGATGGAGAGAGAGGGCATAGATAAGAAGAACTTGCCGAATGAATGGAGGTCGTGGAGAAGGGTGCAGGGAGAGAGAAGGTTGATAATGAGGAGCTGCAGAGTGAACGCATCTGTAGGCGAGCGATCAGTGCTGTCAAAAGCAGCAGAGGATCAAGTAAAGGTCTCTGGCCTTGGCTATGACGAGGTCATTGGAGATTTTGGCGAGAGCAGTTTCTGTGCAATGGAGAGGAAACAAACAGGTGATTATTGTGATAACTAGATGAATGCCCTTTAGCTTGGTGAAAACAGTTGAGTTTAATATAATTAGCAAATAGCACGTGATCAGGGATGGCTTGATGGTTTTCATTCTGTGCAGAGGTTTTTAGCAATGATTAGAAGGTAGACGATGGGCACTGTTAATTGCAAAAGAGATAACTGCATTGCTCAGGAGTGTAGAAAAGCTTGGACACGATGTCCACTGATCAAGCAGGTTATTAGGTATTTGACACCATGAAAACAACCCTTTTGATTCCCACGCTTGGATATTTGTTAGTTGCTCCTGTTTTTTAAAATGTGGTTTTTAGTGCTTCTATTGTTTCTGTGGGTCCTTTTGGCTCTTGTCTGTGAGTTTTGTAGCTCTTCTGAATATTTGGGTGGCGAGGGTGGAGCACCAGCCAGGAACTAGAGATACTGAGCAACTCTTGGCTTGCTCTTAATAGCTGCTTTGGTTTCGTAAACTTTTGCCTTAGTAGTTTGTGATTTGTTTGTTAAAATTGTGGATCTAACTTTACATGCAGTGAAAGAAGAAGTCCAGAAACAGTGTCTTCACGCAAACCTTGTGCTGCTTTGTTTCCAGAAAGAGCGCATAGAGAAGCCATTGTGCCAGAGTAAGGGGAACCTGAGTAGAGTGCGGATCGCTCCCTGTCTGGCTCTCTCCGATCAAGGAACTCAGATCTGGTGGTTAGACCTGCTGCTTATGGGTTTCAGTGCGAGATGCATTGTAACAGCACCTAAAACCTTCATTAATTTCAAGCAATTGACTGAAAATCACACAAAAATGTTCCTTTTTAGCCTTGCAAATATACGTTGTTTTTTTTTTGTCACTACCATGCACCCTCATTTCAAACATCCACACCTGCACGCCTTCTGTACCTTCACCTCGAGATCCCTGATCTATTTCATTACAGCCAGGATTTTTCCAGCACGTGAGCTGCCGAAAACTATCAAGAGTAGGAAAAGTGGAGTGATTTATTAGGCTCATAAAAATTCATACTCTGTTATTCCAGTCATCTTCCATCTGAAGCTTGTTAGAAGGAGAACTCCTGGCAGCTCCCGTGGAGAGAGAGGATTGGGTGGTGAGGGAGCATTTATCAAACTTCATTCTGCCTCTGCCGCTGCCTCGCTCACGCTCACCTGGAGAAATGGCCTGAGCTCCCAGAAGCTCATTAATAATCATTCGGGGAGGCGGCAGGTGGAGCCTTTGTTTCAGTATTAAGGGTTTGTGTTTGAACACGACCCCAGGGCTCTGGGGACCTCTTCACTGTCGTTAGCAGGGAAATGCGCCGTGCTTAGTGCAAACTGTGCACATCAGCGGAAAGTCTCAGCCGAGCAAAACGTTTCTGCGTGTGCGTCCCTCCATGACCTCTTGTTTCTGGTCCATCCGTGGGTCAGGCAGCTTCTCCCCTATCATGCTTTGATAGAAGCCGAGGTATCGGGTATTGTACCCCTTCGTTTGGAACAATATAAGAATTAGCCAGCAGTGATATTATACAGGAGTCTTTGACATCACACTGCGCCTTTCTAGGACTAAGCTGGATACTGGGCCCCACTGGGTTTAATCATGTGTTTCATAAATTCATGTGTTTCATATTTTCTCCCTGTTTCCACAGTCCTTTTTGCAAGCCTATTTGAGAATAGAAGCAGCGCCTTTTCTCCTGGTTGTGAAAAGGCAGCTCCTCTTTTCTCTGCTCGTTGTTCTCGTTCTGTGCTTGGGATAGGACAGACTCTTTGTAAGGACGTGTTCTAGTTTCTGAAGCTGGCCCTGATGGCTCTTGGTCGTTGCCCTGTAAGCCCCTACCCTAAGATTTTGCTTATTTCTTCCTGCGCCTTCAGGTGCACAGCGCTGACTTCATACAAAGACCTCAGAACCGAAATGAAAGAGCTGCAAGCTTGGGTGGCGGTAGATGGCTTCACCTCTATGTGGCTGAGCACGCGGCTCGGCATGTTTGCCCATGGCAGTGGTCCTGTGCCTGGACTTGTACATCATGGACATGTGTTTGAGGTTCAGAAATAGATATGACTCCGGGAAAATTATGCTCAAGTGTTCTGCTATTAATTCATCAAAACGGAACCCGTTTCTTTGTAAGTTTCTCCCTTAAAGGAAATCATTTTAATTTCTGTCACTGATTTCACTCTTCCCCCTTTTTGTAAAAATAAAATTCTACGACATTTGCTTTATAACAAAACTCAGAAGAATATGCCATACTGGGTCAGACCAAGGGTCCATCAAGCCCAGCATCCTGTTTCCAACAGTGGCCAATCCAGGCTACAAGTACCTGGCAAGTACCCAAAAACTGAGTATATCCATTGCTACTGATGCCAGTAATAGCAGTGGCTATTTTCCAAGTCAACTTAACTAATAGCAGGTAATGGACTTCTCCTCCCAGAACTTATCCAATTCTTTTTTAAACCCAGCTGCACTAACTGCACTAACCACATCCCCTGTGTACAGTTTTGGTCGCCGCATCTCAAAAAAGATATAGTTGCAATGGAGAAGGTAAAGAGAAGGGCAACCAAAATGATAAAGGGGATGGAACAGCTCCCCTATAAGGAAAGGCTAAAGAGGTTAGGGCTGTTCATCTTGGAGAAGTGATGGCTGGGGAGGGGTGGGGGGATATGGAAGAGGTCTTTATAATCATGAAAGGATTAGAATGGTAGATGTGAATCGGTTATTTACTTTTTCAGATAATGGAAGGACTAGGGGGCACCCCATGAAGTTAGCAAGTAGCACATTTAAAACAAATCGGCGAAAACATTTTTACTCATTGCACAGTTAAGCTCTGGGATTTGTTGCTGGAGGATGTGATTAGTGCAGTTAGTGTAACTGGGTTTAAAAAAGGTTTAGGTATTTTCAGGGAGAAGTCCATAAACTGCTATTAATGAAGTTGACTTGGTCAATAGCCACTGCTATTACTGGCATTAGTATCATGGGATGTATTTAATGTTGGATACTTGCCACGTACATGTAACCTGGGTTGGCCACTGTTGGACACAGGATGCTGAGCTTGATGGACCATCGGTCTAATCCAATATGGCAATTTCTTATGTCTTTTTAGGCATAGGTGGTCCCTAGCCACAAAGAGAAAGAAAGGCAGAAATCACCAGGATTGAAACCGGACAGAGTAGGTGGGCCCTACAGACCTTACCTGCCACTGTGCCTCTCTCAATACAATTTGCTGCGTTTGAGCTTAGGTTATTCTGTGAGTCATGCTCCAAAACCACATTTATACTGCGTTTTGGGAGCTTTAATGTCCAAGGTTGTTTCCTTAGGGCCTACTCTCTGTATCCTGCCAACATTTGTTCCTCAGCAGCCTTAATTAAGCACAACATAAGAAATTGCCATGCTGGGTCAGACCAAGGGTCCATCAAGCCCAGCATCCTGTTTCCAACAGAGGCCAAACCAGGCCACAAGAACCTGGCAATTACCCAAACAAGAAGAAGATCCCATGCTACTGATGCAATTAATAGCAGTTGCTATTCCCTAAGTAAATTTGATTAATAGCTGTTAATGGACTTCTCCTCCAAGAACTTATCCAAACCTTTTTTGAACCCAGTTACACTAACTGCACTAACCACATCCTCTGGCAACAAATTCCAGAGCTTTATTGTGCGTTGAGTGAAAAAGATTTTTCTCTGATTAGTCTTAAATGTGCTACTTGCTAACTTCATGGAATGCCCCCTAGTCCTTCTATTAATCGAAAGTGTAAATAAACGATTCACATCTACTCGTTCAAGATCTCTCATGATCTTAAACACCTCTATCATATCCCTCCTCAGCTGTCTCTTCTCTAAGCTGAACAGCCCTAACCTCTTCAGCCATTCGTCATAGGGGAGCTGTTCCATCCCCTTTATCATTTTGGTTGCCCTTCTCTGTACCTTCTCCATCGCATCTATATCTTTTTAGAGATGCGGCAACCAGAATTGTACACAGTATTCCAGGTGCGGTCTCACCATGGAGCGATATAGAGGCATTATGACATTTTCCGTTTTATTAACCATTCCCTTCCTTATAATTCCTAACATTCTGTTTGCTTTTTTGACTGCTGCAGCACACTGAGCCGACGATTTTAAAGTATTATCCACTATGATGCCTAGTTCTTTTTCCAGGATGGTAGCTCCTAATATGGAACCTAACATCGTGTAACTACAGCAAGGGTTATTTTTCCCTATATGCAACACCTTGCACTTGTCCACATTAAATTTCATCTGCCATTTGGATGCCCAATCTTCCAGTCTTGCATGGGCCTCCTCTAATGTATCACAATCCGCTTGTGATTTAACTACTCTGAATAATTTTGTATCATCCGCAAATTTGATATCCTCACTCATCGTATTCCTTTCCAGATCATTTATAAATATATTGAAAAGCACCGGTCCAAGTACAGATCCCTGAGGCACTCTACTGTTTACCCTTTTCCACTGAGAAAATTGACCATTTAATCCTACTCTCTGTTTCCTGTCTTTTAACCAGTTTGTAATCCACGAAAGGACATCGCCTCCTATCCCATGACTTTTTAGTTTTCTTAGAATCCTCTCATGAGGGACTTTCAAACGCCTTCTGAAAATCCAAATACACTACATCTACCGGTTCACCTTTATCCACATGTTTATAACCGCTTCAAAAAAATGAAGCAGATTTGTTAGGCAAGACTTCCCTTGGATAAATCCATGTTGACTGTGTCCCATTAAATCATGTCTTTCTATATGCTCTACGATTTTGATCTTGAGAATAGTTTCCACTATTTTTCCCAGCACTGAATTCAGGCTCACTGGTCTATAGTTATCCGGATCACCCCTGGAGCCTTTTTTAAATATTGGGGTTACATTGGCCACCCTCCAGTCTTCAGGTACAATGGATGATTTTAATGATAGGTTACAAATTTTAACTAATAGTTCAGAAATTTCATTTTTTAGTTCCTTCAGTACCCTAGGATGCATACCATCCAGTCCAGGTGATTTGCTACTCTTTAGTTTGTCAATCTGGCCTACCACATCTTCCAGGTTCACAGTGATTTCGTTCAGTTTGTCTGACTCATCACCCCTGAAAACCATCTCCAGAACTGGTATCTCCCCAACATCCTCATTAGTAAACACCTAAGCAAAGAATTTATTTAGTCTTTCTTCAATGGCCTTATCTTCCCTGAGAGCCCCTTTAACCCCTCTGTCATCTAATGGTCCAACCAACTCCCTCACCGGTTTCTTGCTTCGGATATATTTTAAAAAGTTTTTATTATGAGTTTTTGCCTCTATGGCCAACTTCAATTCAAATTCTCTCTTCGCTTGTCTTATTAATGTTTTACACTTACCTTGACAATGCTTATGTTTTATCCTATTTTCTTCAGGTGGATCCTTCTTCCAATTTTTGAAGGATGTTTTTTTGGCTAAAATAGCCTCTTTCACCTCACCTTTTAACCATGACGGTAATCGTTTTGCCTTCCTTCCACCTTTCTTAATGCGTGGAATACACATGGACTGCGCCTCTAGGATTGTATTTTTAAACAATGTCCATGCCTGTTGAATACTTTTAACCTTTGCAGATGTACCTTTCAGTTTTTTTCTAACTATTTTCCTCATTTTGTCAACGTACAATTAAACTGTGTTTCTCTTGGGAAACGTAAAGAGCATATATGCACACGGCTCCAATGTGCGTCGGAACACTGCGCAGCCTCCGTGCGGGGGGGGATAGTACGTGTGCACGTAGCTCCACCCGCCAGCTCAGTGGCAATAAATTGCCTTCCCCAGAGTACCGAGGGCCCCCAGCAGAAGAAGCGCAGTCCATTATGAAATATTATGTTTTGTGATGGCTGTCCAGAAATGCTTTCTCAATTTGCAGCGCACTTGAATGTTTATGCCTAAATTGCATGCAATGCGCTTGTTAGTTTGGAGAAATTGATAGCCCTTTTTTGACTTTCCGTAACCCTGGAGCTGTTTCATCTGTTGCTTAGATGAGAGCCTGAGAACCAGTGTTATGTTGTTTGTATGTTTTTTTGCCATCGTTATTCTCCCAGCTCAAGCCGGGAATCTGGTGCAATGAGCAGTCCACCCCCGTGTTCCATCTCCTCTCACCTTCCCTTAGTCCAGTGATTGCAGCCAGGACCTCCTTGCAGAGCCCGATCCCATCAGGGGCCGTGAACGCTGGCAATCACCTGGCTGTAGCCCTTCTGCTGCCCTGCAGATTTGTTTCCTACGTAGCTTGCTTACCTCCCCTGCAGTGGGGGAACAGGTGAGAGACAGGCCCTGCCTGAAATGCTCCTTAGATTTGGGCAGGCCCTCGTAAGGCCACCGCTGGCGGTGGATCCTCTCATATTGCACCAGTGCTGCTTCCTTCTGTGCAGTCTATTGCTGTTGACAACTTATAGGCTGCTTATGGCTCTAGGCCCTGCTGTGCCACTAGGGCTTCTCCTATAGTGCTGGGTCCTGAAAGAATTTCACAACCGCGCAGGTCCAGCTTCATTTTGAAAGTCAGGAGGTGCACATAGAGTTCTTGGTCTCCAAATCCAAGGATTCTTCATCTCGAAGGCCCCTAGCTGACCAACTGAGGGATTTTGCTATTTTGGTGGTGTTGCTTGTTCTCTCATTGTTTCCCCTGTTATGGCCATAGTAATGTGGAAGTGCGTAAAAGTGATCTGGGAATCTTGCTCGGCCGGCAGATGACAAGAACAGTGGCATGACTGAGTTTTCCAGCACTGCAGGGGGTGCAGCCTGTTATCCCTTCTGAAAATCGTTGCATAGCAGTAAGGTGCACCTGCTGCCATGTGCTCTGTCCTTGCTTTTCTCTGTCTGTCACTTCATCTCAGTCAGTGCAGCTTGTTGACATTAACCAGCGATTTGACAGCGCACTGATTGTTTTACTGTGCCCGTGGAAAAGTGCTGAATGCCTACCACTTGGTCAACGGCATCGTCCATCAACATGAGGTGGTAAGACTTTAGATGCTTCCCATTTTGACAGGGAGGCTGGAGAGAGAACTGTAACGTCTGCAGTCAGACGGATCAGTGGTAGCAACCAGATTCAATGTGACAGATTACCGAGATAGACATACCTCCTGTATCACATGCAGAGAGAGATGGGCAGAGGGAACAGATGGATGGATTAGAGGAGGGATAGGTAGGTGCATTGGGGGGAGAGATGCCTTCCTGCTCACGGGTGGTTCATTAGTGCAATACATGTAAGTAACATTGAACAGTGAGCTGGAAGTTGCTAGTTCCTTAACTCCGCTTGGGTTCTTTGTACATGGTTGGCCATTGTGTAAGGTTTCATACTGTCCAGTTTAGCCACATTTTGGGTCAGGTGATCCAGGATGACTACGTGCCGTAACATCAAGTCATTAAGGGTACCTTAGTTCACTTTTCTCTCTTTAAAGCATTCTGGGGTTTGTAAATCTCTTTGTTTTCTTCAGGAAGTTCAGTCTTGTAACCCAAAGGATCAGGGTCTTCTGTGACTGGGTACCATTGCTCTCCCTAAAGTTGAGGATTTGAATGAATATGGTGGGGGATTGGCAGCTGTTTAGGATATGGGGTGTACATAATCTCCATGAGGAGGCTCCTGTTTACCTCTAGGATCGAGGCCTGGGATCCCAGGATGACCAGTTGCTCGTGGTACCCACAGTTACGATTGACAGGCCTTTTCCTGACGTGCATTGCTCCTCTGGAATAGACTTTCCAGGGAGATTCGGCTGTAGAAAGACCTTCTTCCTTTCCTCAAGCCTTTGCTAACGAGTGGCTGTCATTTCTGCCCATTATCCGGCCGGCGATTTTTAGAATGGTTTCCTTCTGAAAGGTTTTCCTTTTATTTATGGTGGTGCCTACCAGCACCAGCCTCTAGCTTCGTCTTCTGTGCTTCGGTTCTTGCTTTAATGTATTTGCCTTACATTTCCAGTAATGTTTATAATCCTTTTTATAGCCGTTTTCGTTCTCATTAATTGACTCTGACTGCTGGATTTCGGTGTGCGGGCACCTTGCTTTGAGCAGGGGAGTGCGACAGTCCGGTTAATACTGGGGAGGGAGGGAGGGAACGGCATGCCTTAGCTGGCCTGGCGTGCAGGCGAGTGCTGTCCTGCCTTGGATGGACTTCTGGAAAGAGCAGAATGTCCCGCAGGCAGTCGGAGAGTGCTGGCCTGAGCATGGCTCGTTCCTTCAGCGGAGAAAAGCAGTCCCCAAATGACCTCGAAACTGACAGTCTGCACCGCAGGGGAAGGCTAAACCTGGGTTCCCCGAGCTCATGTCGGGGTGTCTGCTTGCGGGACTCTGGGGTGCACACTTCTCCACAATTGTGTCTGCCCCCTTCCCATGCGGGTAGTGCTGTGAGAAGAGCATCCGTGCCGACGCTGCTGGGTGGGAAGATGCTTGGAGGTGCATGGAGAGGAGGAGAGAGGGAGAAAGCACATTAGAAGAATAAAGCATCTTAGGAAAACGGGCCATGGACTAAGGAGAAGCTGGGAATAGTAAGGCAAGGAGAGAACAGAAGTTGAGATAGAGAGGATCTTCCAGGACAAGAGAACGTGAAGACTGAGGAAAATCAAATGTCAGGAAAGGTTTGGAAAGTATTTTGTAGTCCGGTGTCATGCATCTTCCTTTGGTCCATGACCCCTAATTTTTCAACTTTGATCCCCCCTGTATTGCATTCACAAAATGCTGCGGCTCACTGCCTGGTACCAGAACTATTGACTTTATAACTGCAGTGCTCACAGACTCAGGGAAATCATCTCATAAATCCCAACTCTCTGATCCTCGATCCAAGGCGCGTTTGGGCTGCCCAGCTGCCATAAAGGCTCACCACTGAAGTGGGGGGGAGGGGGGCTTCCCGTCACAGCCTCCAGTCTCCTTAAAGTGACCGTGAGAAACGAAACAAAATGTTCTGTGACGGCACAAATTACCGACAACCACTTAAAATTACAAGATGGCAGAGGGGCAGTTTGCAAAGAGATTTCCGCAGGTTTAAATCGCTCGCCCCGAGCGAGGGTAAAAGCACATGCAGAGGGCCACGAGGCACGTAGCTTTACCCGCATTGAAAGCTCTGCACATACCTTTGGTCAGAGAAAAAGCAAGCACCGATCTCTGCAGGTGCTTTTCCCAGGGCACGTTCCCTTTGAAAATTGGTGCAGCGCCTGCAGATAAAAAGGTAGCCGCAGACAGGTTGAAAATGACTCCATCCGTATGCACACCTAGGGGGAGGGGGCGATTCGACTCGCTCGCATTATTTGTAAGGTTCGCTGGCACGTTTACGTAGAAAGGAAAGCAATGCGCATTGGGTGTCAACTTTCAGCGCGTTTGTTCTGGGCATAGCCCGACGTCGGGATTTGAAAACCCCCTGACACAGCTGGCTAAGTTTTCACCTGTCTTCAGTCTTCTCTCGCTGCGTCGGGGGCATTGTGGGGAGGAGCGCTGTTATCCGGCTGGCATAACCAGCAGTGCCACAGCTAGCGCTTTACTAGAGCCGGCCGCACCACTGAATACCTTGGCAGTGTCAGCCGGGTGAACTTATCGGCCGGAGGCTGAAAACGGACCCGATCGTTTCCCGTTTGAAAATGAGCAAGCGCCAAGCCCGTGCTGAAAGTGCCCCCGTGCCTTGCACCCGCTGTTTGTGCAGAGGGTCTAACGTAGCCCGTTTGTATTGCTTGATTGCTAACGCTTTGTTTTACTCCCCTGACTGAAACCCGTCTCCTCCCCGGGCGCTCCTGGAGAGTCCACGCACTTTGGAAGGCCAGAGGGCAGTTTCCAGCCGAGTCCTTCTAGCTGGGCAAATCGTTGACTCCCCATGCCAGGCCTCGATGCCTTCCACATTCCCTCTTTTTTTGGTTCGGCCCCCCACGCGTTTGGGGCTGTGGGATGGGGATGGAAATGGTAAACAGTTGGCTCTCCGGGATCTTCATGCATTAGAGGAAAATGTGAGGGAAGGTAAGAGGCAATTTCTGAAAGGAGACTGGGAAGCGCTTTCTAAGCAAAAAGCAGGATAATAGATTGGTTAAGAAAGCAGCGGCTACCAGCGGCGCAGCGATCAGTCTGAGCCGTGCTGCTTATGAATCAGGATGCTTAAGACAGCTTAGTGATGAAGGCTTTTATTATAATGCGCTGGTCATCCAACTGTGACACTGCGGAGGAAGATGCATCAAAGAGGAGGCGATCAGCCAAAAAAGCCGCCCACCCAGGAGATCTGTGCGGGCCGGCAGCAGAGAGACTGGCCACAGTTTTGGACAGGAGTGGGGTTTTATTTGGTTGCTTTTTTTTTTATTTCGTTTTTTGTAACAATTATTGAAAGATCAAAGATCCTGGATTTAGGGATTGTGGGGATTTCCCAAAACACAGCTTTGATCTAGAAACTTTTACACAGTGGCAGGACTGCTTCCTGCTACCAGACGTAGGTAGCACCGCATGACGTGTTACAGATAATCCGTATCGCCACTCTGGGTTTCTTGATGAAATTTGCAAAACTGCCATTGCCCCCCAAAAAATGCCCTTTGTGTGTGAGCAGCAGCTTCATTGGCAGCTCAAAAGGAGAGCCGTGTGGGCATCCCAGCGGCTTCCTCAGTGGTTAATGTGTAAGGGAGATCCTTTGAGGATTATTTTGTACATAACAGCTCTCCACAGTGTGAGGACAGAGAAGGGCAGCGAAAGGGTTAGGGCTCTTCAGCTGAGAGGGTGGATGGGGTAAATAAAGGATGGTTATTTACCCTTTCATGGAATAGTAAAACAAGGGGACGCTCCAGGAAACTTAACAGCCAGCGGTCGGAAATGCTTTTTCACTCAGCGCACAATCTGCTGCCAGAGGGCGAGGTCAAGGCGACGAGCGCAGCAGGTCCTGGAGGACTTGGGAAAGCCATCCCGATCTCTGGAAGCAACAAAAAATACATTTAATTTTTGGGATCTACTAGAATCTTATGACCCAAACTGGGCACGGTGGGAGATTGGATGCTGGGCTCGATGGACCTCGGTCTGACCCAGTATGGGATGTTCTTTCTTATGAGGCTGAAATTGAAAAAAAGCTGAGCTCCTAAGTTATTTATTTTCAGCCAAACTTGGGACTCTAAGGTTTCAGCTGAATATTCACATCAATTTAGAGCCCTCGCTTCAGGCCTGCTATTCATTTGCCGTGATTTAGGGGCCTAGTTCTGAAAATCAGTGCTAAGTTCCTAATGTTTTATCTTTGCCCTAACTGGGCCCACATTTTAGCCTCCTAAATGTGGGCGTCTACTGAAACCAGGAGCTTAGGTTTAGGGCCTCAGCCCTAGTAACGTTTGAAAATGGCCAATTTAAGGTAGTAACTCCCAAAGTTAGGCACATAAATGCTTCAAAAATGGGCTTGCTGGTCCCTAAGTATGCTGGAGAGGGTTTAGAGATTGTGTCTTCCTGTTATGGAATGAGCGTGAAAGCCGTTTAAAGGAATGTTTTCACTGGTTATCAATTTATAATTATCACCAGAAAAGAATACTGGCAACCAGGTTGAGCCGGGGTCCTTTATTTAAATAGAATTCACTGTTTTATAAATGACTTTCAAAGAACTTGCGTACGCCAATATTTATTTAGTTAATATTTGTATATACTGCTTCCTCAGTTCGTGTACAAATTTAAAATCAATCGCATAAAAAACTTCAGATATAAACCCGCACTTACGTGTCAGAAACCGCCCCATTCAACCACCTCTGAAATCCTAGGCAAAGTTAATTTTGGTCTGCAAATCCCCCCTCAGATTGCTTAAGATCCTCTCGATTTTGGAAGCCAGATTTGCATCGTTGCACCTGCAGTATCCCAACAAGGACCAAACTGATGTAAGAGCTAAGAAGTGCCATGGTGGGTCGGGCCCGGGCCTGGATCGGGCCTCCGGAAGCTGTCGAAACCTTTCTTCCAACCCAGCTTTCACCACCTTCCCTGGCAACAAGTCCACAGCTCAGCCGTCTGATGACAGAGCTGGAAACCAGGGAAGAAAATGTTCACCAGTAAGCACATCCCTCCTTTTGCACTGCTTTTGAAAGGGCGTTTCTGTCTTTTTTTTTTTTTTTGGGAAAAAGAAATGTCGAAAAGGATTTTTGGGCTGGCTGAGCGCCATGACTGCTATCATTTAGACTGCTCTCCATTTTTATGGAAAGGATGGAGGTTTCTGAGCCAGCAATATGAAGCACACTTACATCACGTGGAAGGTTTTCGGCTGTGAACGCACCTCTCTTCATCTTTAGACAGGTTGGAGGTTATTTATTGTATTTTATTGTGATGTTTTGCTCTGTAACATGCCACGGGGTAGATTTTCACAACTTACGCGCGCGCATGTTATAAAATGCCAGGTCAGAGCGCGCAAGGGGAGGGGGAGCAACTTTAGCAAATACGCGCTGCTACGCATCGGGGGCTCCCCCAGTTCCCTCCCAGTCCGCTCCAGTTAAATGAGCGGTCTGGGAGGGAACTTCCCAACCCCATTGCTTAACTTCCCTTCCTCTCCCCCTATCCTGCCCTCCCCCTATCCCTAGCCTAACTACCCCAAATTTTCTTATTTTACCTTTTGCTCCTGCCGGCACAGCGGGAAATGGTCACTGTGCCGGGATCCTCTAGCCCCGCCCCCTTTTCAAGCCCCGGGACTTACACGCGTCCTGGGGTTTATGCGCGTGGCCGGGCTGTTTGAAAATTGGCCCGGCGCACGTCAGGCCCGGCCACGCGCCAGGATTTGAAAATCTACCCCCGTGTGTGTGTATGTTCTTGCAGAAAAGCGTGTAAGAAATATGAAATTACAATTTAAGAGAGTTTTTTCTGTAGGGGGAGTTTCCTAGAGATAAATACATTTAGAGCATTAGATCAACATGCATGGGTGATCCCATTTAGACCCCTGCTCCCAGGATCAAAGATCTTTATAAAAGCTGGCGGGCGCTAGGTAGTTAAAGACATCTTGAAAGTGATTTTTCAGAGGTGACAGTAGTGTGAATCCCCCACTGCTGACAGAGCATCACCCTGGGGTCAGCGTGGCTCCACGTTAAGAATGGGTGAGCGTGAAGGCTGTATCCGATCTGTTTGCCACCGGCAGCAGCCAGAATGTGGACGGGAAAGTGGAGCAGAGAAATGCCGTCAGCAGAGGGACTCCAGCACCCCGGATAAACACGCTGCAAACCTTGGACCTGCTGTCGGTCACCTTAAGGTTTGGGTTCAATCAGCGGGATATTGACGGGGGAAGGGAGATGGGGACTACAAGAAAAGCTTTTACAGACTGAGCAGCAGTAGCATTGTGCCGTCTGACTGCAGTGAAAGTGCTGATTGGTTTCTTTTCTTTGTCTGTAATGGATGCACTGGGAGGGGATGAGGCCTGTGTGCATCTACCCCATATTTTCTAAGCAAATGTATCTGCATAACTTCACTTGGAAAGGCCCTAGCTAAGTGCCCTGGCACATGCACAGACTCCGCCGCACAACGTGACGCCCGCTCTGCCACGGGCGTTAACTTGCGAGGGTTAACTTAGGCGCATACCTTTTAAAATACAAAAATGTGTGTGCAGATGCGAACTCTGACCGCCCCTCCCCCCCTTCCCCGAACCCCTTGCTCCAGGGCATGTAAAAGAAACAGAATCAGGATACGCACGGGCTTTTATGTGCCCTGAGCCCCGGGCTGCTTTATAACAACCATTTGCATGTATAAAATTGGGGTTTGTGCATTATAATTTCAATTGTTCAGGGTGCTGGGCTCGATGGACCCCTGGTCTGACCCAGTATGGCAATTTCTTAGGTTCTTATTAAGTGCCTTCGGGGGGAGTATTTTGTATTTAGTGGTGAGTGGAAGAGAGCACTGTGGCTTTAAGGAGCCGCCATGTCAGCCTGGAGGTTGTGAGCGTGCTTTGTGTCACCCGGGACTAGTCCCAGCCCCCTGCAGTGGCTGGACCAGTGAAACACGCCTTGGACTGAGGGCCAGAGGCCTCTGGAGTCCAGCAGTGGGTCGGTCTCACCAGCTCTGCATTGTAGTAATAAGATGAATCTTTTTGGTACCAAGGGGCAAATGGCTCTTGTTTTGTTGACATTGTCGTCCCACCTGAGAAATAGTTTGAATGAGCCTTGGTTAATTGTTTTGGAATGAAAAAAAAAATGCACCCATCCTTCTTGATAGGGGGAGGATATATAGAGCTGACTGCATGTTCTACCACTGATTACAGGAGGTTGGGAAGAGCAGTGTTTAGCCCATACTTGATGGTATATCAAGAAGGGAGAACGTAGTGCAAACTGCATATTGCATCTGCAGGGCGCTGGCTAAACATTGGATGGTCGGCTCAGTCGCCTTCCCTCCCTCCCCCACTGATCGGGATACTTACAGTTCCTGCCCAACTCGTGTGCTTGCAGCTCCATATCCACCCCCTCCCTGGCTGCCACCCCTCACTCCTGGTTGATGCCCCCTCACTGGTTTGCCTGCTGCAGCTGAGCGTCCACCTTGATGACTGGCGTGCTTGCAGCTGGACATCCAGATGGGCGGCTCCATTGTTTTCAGTTTATGAGCCTTTCCATTAATGATGTAGCCCTCCCCTGTCCCATTGGATGCGCCCACAAACTCTCCAAACTGGCCAGCAGTGGCCTGACCTGCCCCCAACGTGGGGATGGGCCATGAGATCCTTGCAGCCAGCTGGGGAGTGGAAAAGCCGCGGAGGCTGACGGCAGCCCTTGGCCGAGGCACAGTGTTCCTTGGCCGGGTGTGCTTTCAGCTGGATGATATCCACCATGGTTGGAATGGCCACCGTCTGAGTTAGCCAGACTTTCGGGAGGCCCGGCTGGCTGTAAAAACATCCGTGGATGGCAGGATGTGTTGGTAGCTGCGAGAGAATGAAGCCCCATGTAAAGGATGGTACATATAGAGGTGGTAAAATGAAGAGAAAAAGAACCCCCAAGAGGTAAAAACCTGGAATTCTTCCTGCAGAAACCTGGATGGAGTAAAACCCGTCCCTGTTCATGGGGACGGGTTGTCATTTTTCTCAGGACAGTTGGTGTTCAGAATTTCAGCTACAAAGAGCATGCTTACAAGTCCTCGTTTTTCTTTGCCTGGGGTGTGGCTGGCGGGGAATGGTGCATGGGGGAGTTAGGGCCTGGAAGTAGAAACACCAGCTCAGCAAGTGTGCAGAGCCCCGTGCCGTGCAGAGCCGCCAGCCCAGCCTGAGAAATGCGGCTCATAGCCCAGCCAGATATGAATCAAGCAGTTTTTTTGTAGTTTGTCTTCCATTGCGGTAGTAAAGTTTTTAATTAGGAGAGCTAATGAGATCGATTAGTCATTAGAAGTGACCTCTGGACCGCTGCAAGGAGCGAGCATGTGTGTGTCGGACTGATAACGGCAGACACTAGGGTATTGTTTGTAATGAAAGCGTAAAGTGTTTGATTTGAGTGAAATGTGCCACGGGGAATACATCATGCGGAGAAAAAAGATTACAGCACTGGGAACCTGTAATGAAGGGAATTAAACCAGCGTCCTATCTAAATAACATGATTATCTACACAAAACCCCTCGCTAGCAAGTGGTAATCGAGAGCCAAGTGGCTTTTTACACAAGCTTTGCAGACGGCGGCTACTGTGCGAGATTGCCAGGAGTGAAGTGAGCGGCTCTTGCTATGCTGTCTCATTAGAGAGCCCTCAGTTTCCCTGCCTGGACGTTCTCAGATGCTTCTGCTTTGTGGAGCTGAGGGGGCCAGGAGTGGGGAGAGCTCGGGGGGGCGGAGGGGGGGAGAAGGGGATCTCTACCTATGTTGATAGAGCAGGCCCCGTTTCGGGACTCTCTTCATGCGCCCTAATGTAAATCTGGTACAGTGCCAATGGCCAGCCTCTCTGTCACAGAGGGCATGACCTCTTGGACAGGAGCCGGCTGCGCAGCTGATGGATGAATTGGGTGAACTCGGCGGTGAGCAGACACTGAGTAATGTACTTGGAGAATTCCCTCTTCCAGAATTTTGTAAGGTTGAAACCTATGGAGCAGATCTGCTAATGCTTTGCTATTATTCAAAGGTGAAGTAGGCTGGTTAAGCAGCTCTTCTTCAGGATAGACCTAATGATGCCCATATATCTGTATGGCAATATGAGTGTAAGTAAGGGAAATGTGAGAATGGGAAGGCCAGCCTCCCACCACCTCGTAACGCTATCACGGTCGTGCATACCCTGCCGGTAAAACCCCAGACTTACGCAGCTGTACATTCTATATTTTTATAGTTTGCAAACCTGAAGGGTAAGATTTAGGGTCGATTGTTAGAGTTTTGGAGTGGAGGTGTGGCCGAGTGCCAGGAAAGCCAGGGTTCAGATCTCACGTCTCCCAGTGCCACTCCTTGTGACCTTGGGTAAGCCACGTCACCCTCCACTGCTTCAAGCCCTACTGAGCCGGGACCTTTCATCCGGACCTGAATCTGTCATTGACTTTTGAGTTCAGACTTGGAAAGCCAAGGAATTACATCTAAAATCCAAATCCAATCACATCATCAGCGCCTGGAATGAATTTCTCTGGTGCGTATGTTATCTATGCTCATTTAGCAACGTACAGCTGGTAGCTATGTTTCCCAGTATATAAGCATTGGTCCTTGTGACTAAGAATTGTTTCATACTTTGACTTTTACTTAAAAGATAGGCTTGTGCCCATTTGTGTGAGGGTCCTTAACTATATGTATAATGATGTTCATTTAGAGGTGGTGCTATACTGTGGGGGAGGAGGGGTGGTGAGGAAGAGGATGAATGGTTCTGGGTCACTCGGCCTGACTGGCCCAGAATTCACCACTGAGTGGAGGTGCAAGGTTTCTGTCCCCCTCCTGCGTAGACCCCACACTTCATTCCTGTGCAGAAGAATTGGTTGAATAAATGCTTATAGTATTGAATGATTCAAGTGGTAATTTTATTGTGGGATTGAAACTGGCAAGGAGTTTTCTTTATTGCATAGAAAGCCTCGGACACTTTTTCTTGCGGTGTCTAAAAACGGGGCCAAGCCGTGAGGATGAGCACCTTGGGTCGACCCTTGCCTGTTACTTACTTCAACGTGGATCTCGCCCTTTCCTGGCCGCTGTGAGTCTGTCTAGAGATGCCACTTCCGCGTTGAGTCCTGTACTGCATAGAGGGCTGGGCCACTTGCTTCCTCACTCGCCCAGCCCCATCGCTAGGTAACAGAGTCCCTGAACATCAGCTGTGGCATGGGCTCCGTGCCATCTCTCTGCCCAAAGAACCAGGAGAAGCGAAGGGGAGAAAAAGAAACTCTCTCCGTTCATGAGAAGCATAGAACAGCTTCATACAGGGGAGGGCCGAGCACAGACAATCCCCAGTGTTTCCTTCTGCCTCCGCAGAGATTTTATATCTCTGCTCATGAATATTATTGATGATTGGTAAATTAGCAATTATGTAAACAAAGCTACAGCTTCCCAGAGGTGGGTCGGGTTAGTGTTGACAGGGTACGTATGAAGCTGAATGTTCAGGCAACAGCCGCAGTGGTATTGGTGGCTGTTTATATGATTACTAAGCTTTGTGGATAGACATGAGAAGGGAGAGGTGGCAGTCTTATATGCTCGTCTATCCAAAATGGCAGCGTGCTAAGGGGAAAGATGAGAAAAACTGACCTGAGTAAGGAGTGATACCTTACAAGTGGCCCCACAACTGGGCTATATCTTTAGCAATGTGGACAGGGGGCTTTTCCTGCCATCATCTACCATGATGCTATGCCCTGTTGCCTTTTGGAACCAGGCCCCACCCTGCCTTGCTTGCCCCAGCGTAAGTGGGTTTGAATCTTAGGAGGCTGGAAGTTGCCGAGCAGCGAGATCAGGGATGGTGCTTCTATTACACGAAAAAGGCGGTCACTTAGAGTGCCAAAGTTTTGGACAGCAAAATTCCTCCAGGGTGAGGTCCATGGCTGCTGGTGGAGCCCATCTCACTAGTGTCTGTAGAATAGGAAGAAGCCAGAGTTGCCACATTAGGGGAGAAAGAGAGAGAGAGGGAAATGAATGTTGCGAAGTATGGTGGGGATGGAGAGAGAGACAAGGTGCTGTGAGGGTGGAAGATGGCAAAATAATGTGCTGGGTTAATGCGGTGGCAAGAGAGAGTCTTGAGTGGATGGGGTTCAGAGAGAGAGTGTGTTTAGCAAGTGGGGGTGGAGAAAGAGTGTGTGTGCTGATTAAATGAGGGTCGGAAAGGGAGAGTGTGTGTGCTAAGAAAGTGAGAAGGCGCTGAGTTGGTAGGGATGGAAATTGGCAAGGTGGAGGGGAGAAGGATGTTGGGCAAATGAGAGTAGGGTAGAGAAAGAGAAGATGCTGGCACTGCGGAAAGAGAATAAAGAGATTGGGGTGATGTATGCTGACATGGAGTGGAAGGGAGAGAAATACGCAGTGTGGGAAGAATAGAGAATATGTTAGGCAGAGGGATAAAAAGAGGGGATGCTGGGTACTTTGAGAGGGTAAGGGAAGAGATTGAGGGGGTGTGCTTTGTCAGTACCAATGCTGCCAAAAAAGGGAACGCTGTGTTGGAGCCACTGCCACCGTAGGAGGGAGCGCTGTGCTGGAGCCGCTGCCACCGTAGGAGGGAGCGCTGTGCTGGAGCCGCTGCCACCGTAGGAGGGAGCGCTGTGCTGGAGCCGCTGCCACCGTAGGAGGGAGCGCTGTGCTGGAGCCACTGCCACCGTAGGAGGGAGCGCTGTGCTGGAGCCACTGCCACCATAGGAGGGAGGGCTGTGTTGGAGCCACTGCAACCGGTAAGAGGGAATGCTGTGCTCGAGCCACTATCACCGGAAGGAGGGAGTGCTGTGCTGGAACCGCTGCCATCGGTAGGAGGGAGCGCTGTGCTGGGAGCCACAGCAACTGGTAGGAGGGAACCCTATTTTGAAGCTGCTACTAGTAGATTAGTCAGGGCAAGGGCAGTAAGATGGAAGTTTAGCCTAGAGTGCCTAATACCCTTGTAGTGGCCCTGAGTGAGATGCAGGTGAGCCATTGGTCTCGGGTGACTTCTCGCCCTATTTACTGTCCCCAGTTTTCTGGTGTCCCTTTGCTTGGCTTGTTTCACTTGTATGTGCAGGTATTTTTCATCTGCTGTGGGCAGTAAAGCTGCCAGTCGGGTGCTCCATCCAATTTCCAGCACGTGTCCTGCGGGCAGTGCTGCAGGCGTTGCCTTTGGAAGTTAACAGAATATACAAACAGATGTACATGCAGGTACTGCTGCTGTAGCGTGCGGTAGGTTACTTTTTTCCAGCTCTCTCAACTCATTTTTAGATTCTGAATCTTTGAGAGTGTGGCTGGCAGATGTGTGCTTTTGTATTTTTCATTATTTTTTCACCACTTTCTCTTTGATTGTATTCTATCTATTTGTTTTTCCTTCCTGGTTGCCTGCGTTTCGGCTAGGACCTCTTAACATTTCGTATTGACCACTTTGCCTTTCATTCGGGCAGGCACAATACTACAGGTGACCTGGACACTTTTGTAGTGCTACTGAATGTGCCTAGCGCTCTACTAAGGTGACTGGTATTCAGGTACGATAAGTGGGCAGTCAAGGCATTGGAAGAAAGTGACTTGCCCATGGTTGCAAGGATTCCCTGGTTCTCTCGGTCCATGTTTCTGTGATAGCAACAGTATCTAGACCTGCCTTCGTCGGAGTTTGCAGAGCTGGATTTCTCACATTGAGGAACCATGTTATTGTTATCTCTCTTCTCACATTGAGGAACCATGTTATTGTTATCATTTCTATTCTCTTCTACTTCTTGTTACCCCCCTCCCAGTTTTGATTTCCCTGTTAAAATGTAATTTCCAAGCTTAACCCGTTTGCTGTAAACTGGCATGATGTCCACAACTAATGCCGGTATATAAAAATGTTTAAATAAATAAAACAAATAAATATTGCTGAAACCAGTGATAACGAACTCCAGTCCTCGAGTGTCACAAACAGGCCTGGTTTAAGGATATCCACAATGACTATGCAGGAGATAGATGTGCATGCACTGCCTCCATCGTATGGCACTCGAGGACTGGAGTTCGCCATCACCGGCCTAGACTATGAGCGTTTGTGGTTTTAGTCTCCCAGCTATTTTTCCTTGCCTTCTCTGTAGTACATAGAACCTTATACCTGTTCTGCTAGTCAAGGGGTGCTCGAACGGAGGGATGCCTCCGGGAGGGTCTTGAATTGATCCTGAAGCCGTGCGCCCTGGCTGGCTGATCAAAGAAGAAGAACATGGCGGTGCTCCCCAGGTTCTGTGCCGCAGAGGCACTGCAGCATCAGGAAGGCGGGAGCGCGGTGATGTCATAAACATGGCAGGGCTTAGCCACGTATCTCTTTCAGCAGGCCCGGGATAAAAGCCACTGTCACGTCTGCGGGCCTAGACTTGAAGAAACCCAGCCTGGGAGCCAGAGCCCTACCCAGGGAGACAGATTGCAGCTGCTCCCTGCCCAGGGGAAAAGAAATGGTGAGGGAGGGGAGTGGGCAGAGGAGAGAGGGAGGAGGTGGAAGGGAGAGAAGGATGCGGAGGGGAAAATAAATGCAAAAAGTTTGGTTTGTTTTTTCAAGAAAAAAGTTAAATAAGCAAAACAAAGCCTGGCAAAATAAAAAAGATGAGAAAACTAAGAAAAACTACAAAAATAAAGAGAAAAATAGAAACAATTACTGAAAAGGGTAAAAACATAAACAAATGTTGGGCATGGTGGGATGGAGTTTCTCCAAGCTCCAAACATTTTGGCTGGCACCTGAGTCTTTTTGAAAAATGTTCCAGCCCTTACCATTTGTCTGTGTGTGTGTGTGCGTCTGCCTGCATTTGTCTGGATGTGATACGTCTGAGTGTGCTGTGTCTGTGTCTGCCTGCATTTGTCTGCATGTGATATGTCTGAGTGTGCTGTGTCTGTGTCTGCCTGCATTTGTCTGGATGTGATATGTCTGAGTGTGCTGTGTGTGCCTGCATTTGTCTGGATGTGATATGTCTGAGTGTGCTGTGTCTGTATCTGTCTATGTGTGTCTATGTCTGCCTGCATTTGTCTGCATGTGATATGTCTGAGTGTGCTGTGTGTGTCTGTGTCTGCCTGCATTTGTCTGGATGTGATATGTCTGAGTGTGCTCTGTCTGTGTGTGTCTGTGTCTGCCTGCATTTGTCTGGATGTGATATGTCTGAGTGTGCTCTGTCTGTGTGTGTCTGTGTCTGCCTGCATTTGTCTGCATGTGATATGTCTGAGTGTGCTGTGTCTGTGTCTGCCTGCATTTGTCTGGATGTGATATGTCTGAGTGTGCTGTGTCTGTGTGTGTCTGTGTGTGCCTGCATTTGTCTGGATGTGATATGTCTGAGTGTGCTGTGTCTGTATCTGTCTATGTGTGTCTGTGTCTGCCTACATTTGTCTGGATGTGATATGTCTGAGTGTGCTCTGTCTGTGTGTGTCTGTGTCTGCCTGCATTTGTCTGCATGTGATATGTCTGAGTGTGCTGTGTCTGCATTTGTCTGGATGTGATATGTCTGAGTGTGCTCTGTCTGTGTGTGTCTGTGTCTGCCTGCATTTGTCTGCATGTGATATGTCTGAGTGTGCTGTGTGTGTCTGTGTCTGCCTGCATTTGTCTGGATGTGATATGTCTGAGTGTGCTCTGTCTGTGTGTGTCTGTGTCTGCCTGCATTTGTCTGGATGTGATACGTCTGAGTGTGCTATGTCTGCCTGCATTTGTCTGCATGTGATGTGTCTGAGTGTGCTGTGTCTGTGTCTGCCTGCATTTGTCTGGATGTGATATGTCTGAGTGTGCTGTGTCTGTATCTGTCTGTGTGTGTCTGTGTGTGCCTGCATTTGTCTGGATGTGATATGTCTGAGTGTGCTGTGTCTGTATCTGTCTATGTTTGTCTGTGTCTGCCTGCATTTGTCTGGATGTGATATGTCTGAGTGTGCTGTGTCTGTATCTGTCTGTGTGTGTCTGTGTCTGCCTGCATTTGTCTGCATGTGATATGTCTGAGTGTGCTGTGTCTGTGTCTGCCTGCATTTATCTGCATGTGATA
The DNA here is from genome assembly GCF_901001135.1 of Rhinatrema bivittatum. Taxonomy (NCBI): domain Eukaryota; kingdom Metazoa; phylum Chordata; class Amphibia; order Gymnophiona; family Rhinatrematidae; genus Rhinatrema; species Rhinatrema bivittatum. The sequence goes on along the minus strand of NC_042616.1, from coordinate 807,620,455 downwards.
TATCTGAGTGTGCTGTGTCTGTGTCTGTCTGTGTCTGCTGCATTTGTCTGGATGTGATACGTCTGAGTGTGCTGTGTCTGTGTCTGCCTGCATTTGTCTGCATGTGATATGTCTGAGTGTGCTGTGTCTGTGTCTGCCTGCATTTGTCTGCATGTGATATGTCTGAGTGTGCTCTGTCTGTGTGTGTCTGTGTCTGCCTGCATTTGTCTGCATGTGATATGTCTGTCTGTGTGTGTCTGTGTCTGCCTGCATTTGTCTGGATGTGATACGTCTGAGTGTGCTGTGTCTGTGTCTGCCTGCATTTGTCTGGATGTGATACGTCTGAGTGTGCTGTGTCTGTGTCTGCCTGCATTTGTCTGCATGTGATATGTCTGAGTGTGCTCTGTCTGTGTGTGTCTGTGTGTGCCTGCATTTGTCTGGATGTGATATGTCTGAGTGTGCTGTGTCTGTGAGTGCCTGCATTTGTCTGGATGTGATATGTCTGAGTGTGCTGTGTGTGTGTGTCTGTTTGTGGGGTGCTTGCGTCTGTCTAGGAACGGAGCATCTGTTTCTGTCTGTGTCTGACTGGATGTGTGAAGGGTCTGTCTCTCTGTGACCATCTTTGTGTGTGTACATTTGCTCCTCTCAGCAATTTGAAGAGAAACAAAATTGGGAGTTTGAGTGTCTGGTTAACGGTGTGGCTGCCTGGTGGCTTGAGAACTGTTTCAAGAGCTGAATGGTTGGCAAAAGAATTGAGCAGCAGGTCAGGGATCCAGGATACTCTTTGTGTGTGCATGTATATATATATATATACATATACATATATCTTTCTGCCTTGATTTAATTGGGGGAGCCCATCCAATTGCATGAATGGAAGTGGGGACCATGATTGAAAAAGCTTGCTTACCCCTGTGCTACTTTATTGCTCAAGGATGGTTTTCCCACCATCTTCATTTGTTTATTGGGAGTGCCAGCCCAAATCAGTCGGCTTCCCTCTGCCGCCACCCCCCCCCCCCTTCTTCTAGTTTAATGTTTCAGACCCTGGAGCCCCTGGCATCCTTGCTCTCTCTGCTCTGATCCGGGAAGTAGTCTGGGAATTTCCCCCTTCTCCAAAGATTTTGCGGTGCCTTGCAGGTTAGATCTCAAGCGGGAAACCTCCCTAGCACAGGTTAAAGGGCTTCACACGTACCCCCACCAGGCAGCCACAGCTGGGGTGATTTAATGGTCCACAGGAGATAGTCTTCCAGACTTGACTCTGGAGAACCTCACTGTAGAGGGAAGGCTGAGTTTTTTTCTCTCAGTCTCAGACAACGAGTTCTAAGGATTGTTAGGTACGATTACAGATAATATCGTTTGGAAATACTTCCACGCTGCTTCCTCCAAAAGGCATCCACCCTATTCTGTTTGGGTATTGACAGCATCAATTGGCAATCTAAGGTGGATGCCTTCGAGGAGATTTGCAAGGCTGTTCCATGGAGTTCAGTTCGTTCACTCACATTATTGCCTGGATACTGCCTCTTATCGGGACTTGAGATTTATCTTACAAAGTGTGTACTCAGGATAAGGCTCACCTCCCACCTTCCTTCGGTGGCTTTTAACGTTGTCGTCCTTCTTCTGTTCCATAATTGGAATTTCATTTTAGTTCTTAAGCAAAAATGCTGAAAGAGACTCCCCCTTCCTTAAAACATGTGGTACTGACCAATGGACGTTTTTGTCGTTATTGAGTTTCTCTTTTTCTTTGAAGACCTTGAGGTGGGTCTCCAAGTCGCTGCTTGTCTTCAGAGAAAGTGAAGTTGCTTACAGGCAATATTCCATATGAATGGGGACCGTCATTTTTGGTTTTTCTATTCTTTATTTTTTTCTGGGAATTTATCAGGGTTTATTATGACAAGAACAAAAACAGGAGAAAATCAGTTGAAAAAAAAAAAGACTGATTTTTCTGAGTAAATGGTTTATAGTTATGGTTTATTTGTTTTTTTTTATACCGTCACATCAGTAAAAACCTTCACAACGGTGTACAATCATGTAAAAGGCAAAGAAATACAATAATAATATAAAAGAGTAATAACAGCTAAAATATAAAGAAGGAAATATAACGTTATTAATAGCTGTTAAAAAATTAGACTACGTTAATATTTACAGACCCTTTACACTTGGAACGTTTCTTAAAGGATAAGAATCTGATACATAATTGAAATGTGTTGTTTTGGTATAAGGTTGCTAAATAGATATGTGCACGACCAATTCGCTTCCTTCTCCCCTCCTAGATGTGGGCTAGATATCCTAAATTGATTAATCTTTCAATTGTAAATTATGTTGTATTTCTTTGGATTTCTTATGTTATTTCGATGTAAAAAAAAAAAAAAGATTAGACTAAAAGTACTATATAATAAAATATACATTCATAATGCAAAAATTGTGGAAGCATAGCTAAAATACAATAAATAAACTAAAAATTGGTATCAAAATGAATAAAATAAAGACAAAACATGCTGTTGAGTATTAACCATTCTCTGCATAAGCACATGTAAATAGCCTCGTTTTGAGGTCAGATTTAAATTTCTTTGTGTCCGTTTGCAGCCGTATTTACGAGGGCAAAGTGTTCCAAAACTTTGGACCTGCAATTGAAATTGCCCTCTCACGTACTTCACTAAGCCTTGCTGTCTTTATTGTGGGGATCGTTAATAGACCTTTGTTGGCAGACCTGAGATTTTTTTTGTGGGATATTTAACCGAATTGCCGTGTTAAGCCGTTCAGTCTTATTTCCATGAATTATATTATGGAGAATGCAAGCAGTTTTGTATTGTATGCGGTAGTTTATGGGGAGCCAGTGTAAAGAAACGAAAGATGGGGGTAATATGGCCACATTTTCTGACGCCGGTCAAGACCCTTGCAGCGGCGTTCTGTAGTACCTGAAGAGGTCTTGTACTATGTGGCAGGCCAAGTAACAGGGCATTACAGTAGTCGATATTTGAGAATATCAGGGACTGCAGAACTGTCCTAAAGTCTTTGGGTTCCAATAAAGATTTCAGTCTTCTCAATCAGGCCGATACAGTACAGTGCGCTCCATCGGATAACCTGCCCTTGGATGTGTGTTTTCTCTTACCCCTTATTCAGTAAGGGGCGGAAAATGTGCGTCCAACCCGCGGCACCTAATAGCGCCCTCAACATGCAAATGCATGTTGATGGCCGTATTGGGTATTCCCGCGCGATACAGAAAGTAAAATGTGCAGCCAAGCCACACATTTTGCTTTCAGAAATTAGCGCCTACCCAAAGGTAGGCGCTAGTTTCTGCTGGCACTGGGAAAGGGCACAGAAAAGCAGTAAAAACTGCTTTTCTGTGCACCCTCCCGAAGTGTAAAAAAAGTAAAAAAAAAAAAAATTATTTTAAATGGGCTGGCGGTTGTCGGGCCAAAAACTGGACGCTCAATTTTGCCGGCATCCGGTTTCCGAGCCCGTGGCTGTCAGCGGGCTCGAGAACCGACGCCGGCAAAATTGAGCGTCGGCTGTCAAACCCGCTGACAGCCGCCGCTCCAGGCCAAAAGGAGGTGCTAGGGACGCGCTAGTGTCCCTAGCACCTCATTTTGCCCTTTTCTACTGCACCACCTAATTTAAATACAGAATATCGCGCACCAGCGAGTGGCCGTTCGCCCGCTCTCCAGCGGACTTTACTGTATCGGCCTCATAGTTAGGAGTTTAAAGTAGCCATCCTTCAATTTTGAGGCGATATGTTTTTTTAATCCTGGCTCGGTGTCAAGTGTAACTCCCAGATCCCTTGCAAATAGTGATGGGTTTATCTTGGTATTATTGTCACAAGATAGGGGGGGGGGGGGGAATATCATTATTCATGCATTTTCATTCTAACAGCAAAAATATCGGAGTTTATTTTGGTGGAGAAAGCCAGGACAATAAAACGAAACTAATCAGATTCTCCCACCCACGCAGCAGCACCCCCGTCTCTCCCACCACACCCCACTGTATCAGCAGTCCTCCTTCCTGGTGGTGGCTCCAGGCTGCTCCTCTCGCCTTCAGCAGCACTGCCCTTCTGCTTTTGTGCGGGGCCTGCTTCAAACGCATTTGCTGCACCAGACAGCAGGCACTTTGGCTGCTTGGGGGGTGAGGAGGAGTGCACGGGCAGCACTGGAGGGTGAGCACTTTCAGCGGTGGGGAGTGGGACCTGAAACACAGCACGAGCTTTGGCCCACGCTGGCTTCATGCAGTGCTGGAAGTCGTGAAACACTGCATCTGCAGCTCAGGAGCGGCTTTTTAATCGGCCTAAAATTAGAGTGAATGATGTCCATTTAAACCGAATGTCACCTTTGGAAAAAATCCGGGAATTTATGGGTGAAAATCAGAGTAAATTGAAAACGAAGGACCCTATGTACGGCCAGCAGCTCAGAAGCGTCACACAGCTCATCCTTCTCTCATTTTAGTTGTTGTCCTTTATCATTCCTGAGGGGTAGCCGGTGTAGCCTCGCAAGGGGCTCCTAGCATGCCTGTGCAGAAACCTTACCGGAGAGCTGTAGATGGCGTGTGCAGTCCAGGGCACTTGGCCCATATGAATGACTCCATCGAGCTGCTGTCCTCAGACAAATGTTACAGAAAAGTAATTTCACTTTCTTAAGCGCAGTCTATGGAAGACCATCCTCTGTTACTGTACTAGAACCACCTCAGATGATATAAAAGTATTCAAAGTTGTTAAAAGAGCAGCAGATTGTGAGGCCCTGCAGAAAGGACGTTGTGAGACGAGAAGACTGGGTGTCCGGATGGCAGGTGAAATTTAAGGTGGAAAAGTGCAAAGTGATGCACATAGGGAAAGATAATCCCAATTACAGGTACACAGTGCTGGGCTCTGTATTGGGAGTTACTGCCCAGGAAAATGACCTTAGAGCCCTTGTGGACATTACGTGACATCTTCAGCTCAGGATGTGGCAGCGGTCAAAAAAGCAAATAGAATGCTAGGAATAATCCGAAAAGCAATGAAGAATAACTTGGGGAATATCACGTTGCCTCTGTATCGAGCCATGGTATGGCAGAGAGGTGGGCTCTGCCGGCAGGAGACTGGAGCTTTGTTACAGTGCAATACTGAGGGTACAGCACGTTATGACACCAGCGATGAACTGGAATTACTAGAATGACCTTTGACTTGATCGCTGCAATTGATTTTCTAATTCACTTGATTGCAGTGACCAGTTCACAAACAATTGGCAGGAAGATGAGGGAGAGCTGGAGAAATGAGAAATTGGGAAAACAAAAGGAAAAATTCCTTGTTTTAATAACAGATTAACTGCAGGCTGTGAAAGACTTTAGCGGCCTCGCGGATGGGTAGAGCTTCTCTTTTATTCTCGTGGACGGAGATGTCACAAGAAGCCCACGATGTTCCTCAACACCTCTGTTGTGCCTAGCTGCGTATACTTACTGCCTTGTGCTATTCCACAAATTTCAAAAGCTGGACCTTGACTGCCTCGTACGGATCAGTTTTTCAGAACATTAACAGTGTGCAAAGTAACCAGCTGTCTTCATTGTAGACATCCTGAAAGCCAGACCTGTTGGCAGCCCTAGAGGATCGAAGTTTTATTTTATTCCACCTCTATCCATAACCCTTCTACATTCCTGTGGGTCTCCAGTGGATTCTTTACTATATCTATGTCAATTCCCCATGCACCGGAAAGAATAAAACAACCCAAAAAACTTTAACCTCTCTTTCTGGTAATTAATGGCAGCGTAACAAATTATTCCTTTGTCAGCAGTCATGTCGCTATGGATCTTGATTCATAGCATAAGAGAGACGTTGCACTCAGGGATCCCAAATTCAACAGTTTCTGATTTTCGCGTGTTTGATGTGAGGCTGTTTTTAAGAGCCTTTTTTGGAAAATGCATTAAAGCCATCATTTGCATACAGGTACAGTATTTTATATCTTTCTCTAAAATGCTGGGAGGATGCCTGTTAAGACCAGAAAAATGCAAGGAAAGACCTTTATTTCCAAGGCATTTTTGCTGGTTGTATTGTTCATAAGAACATAAGAAATTGCCCTGCTGGGTCAGACCAAGGGTCCATCAAGCCCAGCATCCTGTTTCCAACAGAGGCCAAACCAGGCCACAAGTACCTGGCAATTACCCAAACACTAAGAAGATCCCATGCCACTGAGTGTTTTTCAAAGCCTAAGCAAGAAAGAGAAGCATAAATAACTTTGAAATGGTGATAAATCCATTTGAGGAGGAGGAAGTACTTAATGTACTAACACAGCCGAAAGTAAATAAGGCAGTGGGACCTTACCCCCCCCCCCCCCCCCCCCCCCCCCCCGAGAACAGTAAAAGAGCTCAAGGAATTGCCGACTGCACCCCTCAAATCTCCAGTCGTCTTATCTTTGGAAACCAGATTTTGCGGGACTGGAGGAGAGCAGATGGAGTCCCACTCCATAAAAATGTGAAGGAGGAAGAGGAGGCAGGCAACTACAGACCTGCCAATCTATCATAGACGGTGGGCAAAGCTATGGAAACACTATTAGCAATAAAGAATACGGCAGCCATTTGAATTAATTAGATTATAGGACCCTAAGCAACAAGATCTCATCAAACAAATCTGACTGAGTGTTTTTTAATAAGGTGACCAGAATGGTGGATCTGGAAAGTCTGTGATTGTGGCCTGTCTGGACTTCAGAGAAGCTTTTGACGCTACTCCCTGTGGAAGAGTGGGGAACAAACCAGCCAGTGTGGAAGTAGGAGAGGACGTTGTTAGCTAGGTAAGCAGGGTATCCCAAGCAGTGTGCCATCAGAATGATCAGGTGTGCATGGGAACGTCACCACTACCTGATGTTCCGATCCAGACCAGCAGCAGGAATCACCAGGGGGTGGGCTGTTAAACAGGGAGGAGCTCCTTTCTGAGATCATGTGTGATCATGCATGCCCCTCATTCCTAGCTACGTGAGTGGTGAGTGTGCTCATTAATGGGCAGCAAGCAGGGCTTCCCCCTTTGAGTCCTTCCAGCCTCTGTCTTATCCTCAGGCTGAACAAGGGGGAGTGCACGCACTGAGCACTGGCTGTGATTCACTCTGAGTGTTGGGAGTATTTATTTATTTTATTATTTTTTATATACCGTCATTCGATCTGAGATATCACATCAGTTAACATTCAGGTACAGTAGGTATTTCCCTATCCCCAGAGGGCTTACAATCTAAGTTTGTACCTGAGGCATTGGAGGGTAAAGTGACTTGCCCAAGGTCACAAGGAGCGACAGTGGGACTCAAACCCTGGTCTCCTGGTTTGTAGCCCACTGCTCTAACCACTAGGAATAGTAGTGGTGGATCAAGTTCAAGCAGCAGTCAAGGTAACGAACCGAGGCTGCTGCTTGAATCCTACAGACTCCTCCCTTCTCCTGTTCTCGTACATAGAGGGAACTGGCCCATTGTGATGAGTTCATGTGTATCTCTGCCCTCTCTCCCTTTGTTTAACATTTGGAAGAGAGACTGGAGGAGCTTCAGTGCTTCCGTAGTTCTTTTTTGGCCATATGATTCCAAGTCCGTTATATCTGCCCCATGAAGGTTGGTGTGCCACACAATATTTTGGTTAATGTAGGTGGGCCTTGAGCTTTAAAAGGTTGGGAAACACTGGATTAAGCAACAGAAGTCAGAGTGTGGTGGTCAGTGGGGTATCCTGCGGCTTGCTGCTATAATTAGTACTTTTCAGTATATTTATTTGCAACATCGTCGAAGGAGATGAAAAAAATGCCCATTTGCAAACAACACAAAAATCTGTAATGTAGACACAGTTGCAGCCATGAAGAAATGAAAGGTGATTTGGAAAAAAACTGGAAAAATTGTCAAGAGTTTGGAAAGGGACTTAGGAGTAACCATTTCTAATGACCTAATGGTTACCGGTCTGTGGGATAGGACAGCAGGGAAAGCTAAGAGTAGGAGACTATAAGGAGAGGTGATATCAGCAGGGTAAAGGAGATGATATTGTACAGGACTCTGGTGAAAACCCATCTTGAGTACTGTGTTTATATCTGGATGCTGGACCTTTGAGAAGATGGATGCAGTTCAGAAGACAGCTAACAAACAAGCTATGAAAGTGCTCACCATGGGTGTTGCATATTTTAGGGTTGTAAAGATGGGAGAGTTTCTTCTTCCCAGCCGTCTCCTGTTCCATTCTGCCACCTCCTCTGCATCCCCCACACCCACCCAGTGGTGGCGCTCCTACTCACTCTCTTTATTTATTTATTTATTTGATGAGTTTTATATACCGTTATTCGGTTGAGCCATCATAACGGTTTACAAAAATGTACAATACCTTGTAGCTGAGCATTAGTAAGAACAGTAAACAGATTCTTAACAAATGTGTAGAAATATAGAGACATTTGAACCATTGAACAGTCTTAGCAAATGGATATCAAGTCTAGGAAGAGATAAAAAAGGGTAGAGGGGGAGGGGAAGTAGGAAAAGGGGAGAGGGATGAAATTAAGGGATAGGTAATTGTGGGTTCAGTTGAAAGTATGATTAGATGGTTGAAAGTCAGTGAGGAACCTGCGGAACAATATTGTTTTTAAGTCCTTTTTGAATGTTTTTAGGTCGTGTTGAATTCGTAGGAATTTAGGTAGGGTGTTCCACATTTTGGGTGAGGCAATTGAGAAGGCTCTTTCTCTTGTGGTTGCTAGATGTGCCTCCTTGATGGGAGGAATGTTTAGGTAGCCAGAGTTGTTGGATCGTAGGTTTCTTGCAGGCTTTTGAGGGATTATGTTTAGTGAGTTGAGACCTTGATTATCATTATTTAGGATTTTGTGGATAATAGTCATTGATTTGTATGCAATCCGTGCGTTGATGGGTAGCCAATGAAGTGCTGTTAGAATTGGTGTGATGTGTTCGTTTCTTTTTGTACCAGTTAGGACTCTGGCAGCTGAGTTCTGTAATATTTGTAGTGGTTTGAGGGCTGAGAGAGGTAATCCAATTAGTAAGGAGTTGCAGTAGTCAAAGGTGGAGAAGATAATGAGTTGGAGTACAGTTCTGAAATCGTGGGGGTTGAGGAATGGTTTTAGGTGTCTTAGGGTAAGGAGTATGTGGTAACCTTCCTTGGTTTTGTTTGTGATGTGGTTCTTGTAAGAGAGCTCATTATCAGTGGTAGTTCCAAGGTTTCTGGTATAATTTGTAGGGAGTATAGTTATGGTATGTTTGCCAAGAATTGTTAGGGGTGTCAGAGATGGATTAGGTTTTTTGTCCATGAGTAATATTTCGGTTTTGTCAAAGTTGATTATGAATTTGAGGGAGTTTAGTTGGTTTTTGATTGAGATAAGTAGTTCAGAGGTTTTCTTGTATGTGTCATCAATTGAGTTATGTATGGGAATGAGGAGCTGAATGTCGTCAGCATAGAGGAAGTGTGTGATCTTGTATTCTTTTAGTAGTTGGCAGATGGGGAGAAGGTAAATGTTGAAAAGGGTGGCTGATAGAGCTGATCCTTGGGGGACACCGGTGTTGAGGTTGATTGATTTTGATAGGTTGCTATTGACTGAGACTTGGTAAGTCTGGTCAGATAGATAGGACGAAAACCAACGAAGAGTATTGCCAGTTAAACCAATCTGGGATAGTTGTTCTAATAGTAGTTTGTGGTTCAATGTGTCAAAGGCAGCTGACAGGTCGAGAAGAATGAGTAGGAATTTTTCTTGTTTGTCAAAGCCTCTTAATATAATGTCGTTTAAAGAGATGAGCGATTCTGTGTTTAGGTTTTTTCTAAAACCGTATTGGGATGGAGAGAGGATGTTGTTTGTCTCCAGGTAGTCATCTAGTTGAGTGTAAACAACTTTTTCAATAGTTATTGCTAGGAAAGATAGATTTGAAATGGGACGGTAGTTGTTAAGGTTCCCATTCACCTGTAAGATGACATTAATCATCAAACCCCTCTTCCCACCAGAGATGCTTCTGTTTCCCTCACCCCGGTTAGATTCTCCTTCTCCTTTTCTCTTCTCGATGATGTTCCCTGGCCTTCACCCAGTGCCACCACCAGAGTGAGGAGATGACAGCATCACAAGGGATCGGAGGGATGAATTTGAAGTGTCATGGGGGGATTGGTGAAGGAGCATGGAGACATCAGTGGGGTGGGGATCAGCCTTGTTGGGGAATGAGAGGAAAGGTGGGTGGGTCTCTCTGCATTATGAAGGAACAGGATTCTTGGTGGTGGCAGGGGTATGATTGCAAGGAGCAGGTATTTCGCCTGCAGCAGGAATTGAGAGGGAGGGGAGTGAAGGAGCAAGTCCCTTAGCAATTATATGAGAAGGGGTGGGGTTCTTGGTAGGTATGTTAAGGAGAGGGTGTGACTCTGGCTGCAGCAAGGGATAGATGGGAGATGAGCTGGGGCTGTCAGCAGTGGCATAGTAAAATAGTAACGATGGCAGCAAAAGACCAAATGGTCCATCCAGTTTACCTAGCCAGTTTCTTATGATACTGTCGTTTCGTGCAGGTTAACCCCCATGTTTCTGTTAAGGGTAATGGTAATGGTGTAATTCTCTGTATATGGGTTTACTCACATGTTACTTGAGGGCTTTGCAATTAGTCCTAAATGCAGTTGCCCGTTTCCTTACCAGGACCTTCCCCCCCTTAGAGAAGATACCACACTGGCGTTGAAAGTCTTGCATTGGCTCCTGGTTAGTCAGTGGATTAAGTTCAAGCTGCGCTCCTTGATGTTCAAAGCTGTTCTTGACGAGGGTCCAGTCCCGGCCTTCGAGATCAGCAGGGGCATTCTTGTTAAGGGTTAAAACTGCTAGGTTACATGAGACAAGGATCTGACTTTTTCCTGGGCCGCTCCATCCCTGTAGAAAAGTCTCCAGTGGAGGTTTGGCAGGTAAAGGACTATAGAAGCTTCTGGAAGCAGGTTAAGGCCCACCTATCTGGGAAGCCTTTCAGTCACTTAAGATGTTTCTCTTGTTTTTAATTTAATTTTTATGTCTGTGTGCGATTTGTTTTAAATTGTTTGTTACTTTGTAAACTGCCTAGAAGAGGTGTCTGGTAATGGGTGCGGTAAAATGACTGTAAATAAATGAATAAGCAGAGGTGGTAGGAAACAAAGTAGTAAAAACCACCACCAGATTTTGCCAATGAAAAATAAACCAATCAAGAAGGCCCCAAAAAAGAAGTTACTGAAAATAATTTTTTTTTTTTTTTTAGAAAACCTCAGACAGCAAATCTCAGAATTTTGAACCTGGGGCCAAAAATGACATAGTTGGGGAAAAATCTTTTTGAAAACCATTTATATCAAAATTTAGAAGAATGATAACAATGTAAAATGTCTTGACAGTTGAAAAAGGATTTGAGTTCATTTACTTCTAACAATAAAGACGATAAGCACCAGTCCAAACTGTTCTAGTTCTCTTCAGATGTAGCCCCAGGCCTCAAACATCCAAGTGGAGCTTTGTATTCCAAATGTCAAACGTGAAGGCAAATTCCGGTTCAACTTAGTAAACTGATGGCAGGGAAGGACCAGTCGGTTTATGCAGTCTGTCTAGTTGTCTTCCTCTCTGGTTCTCTATCACTTTGGGTAGAGGAGCAAATAAATTCTGACTTAAAACCAAGGCCAGCTCGCCTTTCCTTCATGCCTGGTCCACAGGCTTTCAGCTCCGTGTGTCTGTCCCAAGGTTGATGGGCTGCTTCAGGTCTTGTCACCCAGCTCTTCCAAGGCCCAGGTCTCCTCCCATGCTTTACCACCCACCTTATTAGTAATCTGAACCTCCATCAGAAGTAGTGAGGCCGTTCTCCGTCCCGTGCTTGTTGATGTTAAGGCTGTAACCATGCAGATTACTCCAGGTTTTTTGAAGACCTGAAGCAGCTGTCTGCTGATGTGGGAGTTCTAACCATGGCCGCGCTGTCCAGGCCCGATGCAGTCGTATTATCACTTTCCTCCCACTGGCTTGTATTCTCCCTTCTTAGGCCCTCCAGAGTTCCGTGTGGCTGAGCAAACACGCATGTTCCCTCCCTCTTTTCCTCTTCCTGTTCCCTCCCACCTGCTAGGGTGTTTTCTGTCTGCCCCAGGCAAGCTTAAATTGATTGCTGTTTACCTCTGCTAGTAGGCTGTCTAGGACAGCATTAAAAGCAATGTCTACTGCACTTCCCTGATCCGCCATTTTTTGTCACTTTGCTAATGATTTCTAGAAAGGAAATTCAGGGCCTCCTATTTTTTTTTTTTTATTTTAATTTTTGGACTTAATTCTTAGGGCTTCCAACTCAACTGGCAGTGGCCTTTACTGAGGCTATAGCACCGTAAGCCTTCATTTGCTTACGGTGCTATAGCCCTGTTTTTAGCTCCCTCCTGTGTAACACAGGCATTGCAGCAGCATACGGACTGCAACTCCTTCTGAAGCCTGGCACCCAGTGTGTTCCTGCTCTGCCAGTAGGTGTCGCTGTTGTGCAATGGCTGAGCTCCCTTCTGCGTGGACTGTGAGCACTGCCTCTGCAGCCTGCCTTGTCGCTGCCAGCCCGAGAAGCAGGCGCTGAGTCCCGTACTGGAATCCAGATCGCCCGCATGGGGTATGCCTTTGGACCGGTGCCAAATTTGTTCTGTTTTACGCAGAGGTCATTTGTTGGTAAGAGGTGCTCTGATGGGATGTCTGTCTTAGCTGATTCGGCTCAGTACAAGGTGTAATCAGTAGAAAGTAGGAAGAGGTAATGCTTCTGTACAAGTCGTTGATGAGACCTCATGGAGGTGTTCCAGAGAAGGGCCCGCATGAGACATGAGAGGAGAGGATGTGTTTGTGGGGACCTGACAGAGAGAGTCAAATGCTTTGGGGTTATAAACAATGCACAAGAAATAACCCTTTTCAGGGGTTTCGAGAGTAGGAGGTCATAGTGTGAGTAGAAAGAGTAGTGGATGCATGGAAGAACAGAAAGAGTAGTGGACGCATGGAACAGCCTCTGAGTGAAGGTGATGGAGGCACAAAAAGCAGTAATAGAATTGCAGGTGTAGAGGATAAGCACGGGGGATCTATGATTGTGAAGAAATGAAGGAAAATCCAGAGATCAGCTGGGGTCTATGGCTTAGTAAAAGGAAGCAAAGTGGGCCTTATGATCCTTCTGTGCTGCCATGTTCCATGTCTCTGCCAGAGTTGGTCGTTTATGAGGAGTCTGGAGGATGAGTCCTGAGCGAAGGGTCCTCGTGAGACTGGTTGAAACTGACACTGTTGTCGTGCATGTCCTCCTACACAGAATGAACCGACTGGATACCGTTCTGTGTGGGGCAGTTTTGACTGTTTTCAAACTTGATTGCTCTCAGGGCTCCAAGGGAGCTGCAAGAGAGCAGCACAAAAGATTTCCAGAAGCAATAGCAGCTTAAAAGTATGGTTTCCTTTGAAACACAGTACATAGTAAGGCTTTTCCATGCACGCGTCTGCAGCTCTGCCCACTGCAGGGCGGGCATTGTTTCTTTTAAGAAATGGAGCAAATTAATTGCAAGAGTTGATAATAAAGACGTGATGGTGGCAGGTGGGAATGGGCGAAAGAGAGGATGGAGTCAAATGGGGCTTTTAAGGTACATTTTTTGGAGGGGATAGGTGTTATTTAAACCCAAATATCTGGGTTCGCAAGTTCTGTAAATAATGCCTTGATGCGTTCACCCTTTCACTGAAGAGACGTATGTTCTTTCTTTTGGTTGTCTAGGGTGCAGCCTCCACCCATTCAGGAGTCCCTCGGCTAACAAAGTGATAAAATCGCGCTACAGGATAGTGAAGAGATGCGCAGCCACTCCTCCCACCGCGTCCCTAGCGGCCCTGAGCAGCCTGGCCCTCGCCTGGAAAGTCAGACGGCTGTCTGCAGCAAGGTAAGTGAGCAAGCTTGGCAAGCACTCACCCTGGCACTGCCCGGCGAGGATCGGCAGCCTTGGGGCATACCTTTCTGCCCTAGAAATCAGTTTGGTTTATGGAAAAAATCTCAGCTTAAATTAAAAACTTTTGACTAGATAAAGGTGATTTTTATAGCAAGATGCTGTGTGCCGGCTATGAACACCATTGGCGGAGCGCTGAGTTAAATGAACTGGAAAGAATTGCGGGGAAGCACAGACTATGTGGATTGCCTAACTTAACAGCTAATTAGCTGTGTGAATTGCTTAATTTTTCTGTTAATTATGTTGCAATGCCTACAACAGCTATGTTTACTTTTGAGAAAAATTGCAAAACCTGATTAGTGAGCCTTCTGTCCCGAGTAGTGGTGAGGTCCGTGTGGGACGGAGACACGGGGGGGGGGGGGGAGGCCACGGGTTGGTGTCTTAACGAGCAGATTCAAGTTCCGTCCAATCCAGGCCTTGATTGGGGGAGAGCCCAGAGCAGTACAGACGCTGTTGAAAACGTCGCAGAGCCCAAGCGCACAGACATCACGGTATCCAGGGCTACAGGGAGCAGAGTCAGAGGGCCGGGTTCATGCTATGAAGTAGAACAGCAACAAAGTGTAAACGCAGTCGGAGGAGACCGCGTACACCTGGACTGAATTGCTGGCATAGGATAGCCAAATAACTCCACCTTCCTTAAGGCTGCTGTTTGGTCGTTATTTCTGGGTTTTGCTGAAACTTGTGTCCACTGAATTTTTATAAATGCAGGGTTCCCCCTGCTGCCAGGATAAGTAAAATTGTTCTCTGCCTGTAGGTGCTTAAAGAAAAGATTCTAAATACTTTGGCTCTCGGTGCGGCTCGTATGGGGCGGGCCTGGATGCTGGGGAAGACGACAGCACCAGTCTCGCCAATATGAGGTGCCCCAGATAGTCCCAGTTCCATCCGTCTCAGCAGAACTGCCCTCTTGCAGGCTAGCTGGAGGAATACTGCCTTTGGATACCTGATTCGGGCTGAATCACTGAGGAATATCTGCCTCCCGTTTGAGACGTTCCCCGAGCCCGCTGACTGCATTGAATGGGGTGGTAGGTGACCTGCTGGGCAGTAGTTGGGAGCTAACTAGACCATACTTGCCCTTTTCCCAGCAGCTGTGCAGTTCCCATTGTGCCTGCCTTCTTTCTGGGACTGTTTTGGAATTATTTAGTTGTTTGCAAATTGCGGCCGTGCATTAATGTGTAATTAGGTCTGCGGCACGGTAACAATAGTAGCAGTTTGCCTCTTCTTTTTCCTAACTACTCCCCTGGCGAGCGTCCGGCACTCACCCTTGGAGGGAGAGCTGAATTTAGCATTTGCTGGAGAAGTTGCAGACCAGTTCCCGCGGCAGTGCTCTTGGCTGACCTTTGGCGCCCTGTGTGGCGTCGGAGGACCTCCAGAGAATAAAGTAGGCAGACACCTTGCACTCTGCTCGCCTTCCCCCCTTTCTTTCCCTTCATTTTCAACACACTTTGTGACCAACACACGGTTCTGCAGTATTATCACAGCCCAAATACATTTTACTGTCCAACAATAAAACCTGGGATTTTCAGATTCTCTGCTTGTGTGGGTTAGTCCGTGTTTCTCATGGTGAGCAATACTCTGTGTTGTGTCTCTCCATAAATGTCGGACCAGGCGAGGTTACGGAGACAGTCCTCCCCCTGCTCCTGCCACCCCTTGTTTCTTGCTTTTCCATTGCCCCCTCCATCCTTCCTTCCTTCCTGGGCAGTGAGTCGGAGGAGGCCCGGCAGCAGGGATCGTGCGAGAGACCGCAGACTTCTTTATAGGCCCGGCCTTCTCCTCCGCAGAAAACGGAATGGAGGGGATCGCAGATTTGGGGAGCATTGACAAAGCTGTGGAGACGACGGGTCTGCGAAAGCCCATGTCCTTTGTGCAAGAAAGAGAGACGTTATTCAGTCAGAAACGTACCTGCAATACGTAAGCATTCAGTGGTAAATATAATCGAGGAAAGAAAGGTGCAAGAGTCACAGAGTCATGCAAAAGAACAGTGAACTTTGGTTCTTGTACGTAGACTGACACAGATATGGTAACATCTTTGGTAAAAATAGAAAAAAAAATCCTTGAACTGCGAAATAGCGTCGAGTTGAAACTCCCGTGACCTGATCCATGTTTCGGCCACAGATCTGTCATAAGGGTAGTAATTGAGATGATCTGGGGAAATGCTTATTTCTCTTTCATTCTTACTTCGGTTCGATGTGGACGCTGTGTGAAGCACCTTGAATGAAATACTTGGCATGTATAAAAAAAATTAGGCGGGGAATCGGGGCTAAAACCTAGAGCATGGGTTCTGGTAGAGCCCAAGACGCCTGGGGTAATGGGTATATGCCTTAACAAGCTGAGAAAGGCCTGCCAGCCTGCCTGGGAGCCACGTCCCCTGCTTTTCAGCTTTGTAAGGTACTGAATTCAATAGCATGAAATGTTTTCATGCCTTTTACCTGGGCAGCGCTGTTTTATGCTTTCGTAATTAGCATTCACACGCATATTGCACAAGCTGTGTTAACAGACAAAATATTTAGACATCTCCTCAAAAATGTACAGAGATTTGCTGTCTTTTGCTTCTTAGCATTTCCTTTCAAGGTACTGTTGTCAACAACAGCTGCTTTTCATGCAGTCCCTGTGGTACTTCTCCAATAACTAATGCTTTTGTATCCTAATAAAAAAAAAATGATTTGTTTGTTATGATCTTCCTTTGCTGCATCGGATCCTGGATTCAAGATACTTTCACCATCCTTGTCTCTTGTTTGTGTGTCCATTAATTTATCCAGCATTTCTGATATTGTTAGTTTATAGTTTGTATTCTCTGGGGCCGATGTAATGTGACCTGTGCTGAAATCGGGATGTGATGAGGGTTCAGCATGCAAATTAGATACTTGCCCAAAAATGTACGCAAGACCAGGTACTCGCTCCAATACCCGCATAAAAGCCCCGATGCAAAAAGCTGCGGAAAAAGCCGCATTAACATAGGCGCGATTGAAAAAATGTTGCAGATTCGCAAGAAGTGTTTCTAACTTACTGCTGATTACATCAGCTGCAGGTTATTAAAAAATAAATAGTTTCAGCTCCTACCGACCCTTTTACTCCATTGCTTGCATTACTAGGGTTGTGTCCGTGCAGCCTTTTCCTCGCCAGGGGCCGTTTGACATGGATCAGCCCCGCCGGGAGAGAGCAAGAGTTGGGACGGACCGGCAGTCTCTGGGGGCTACTGCCAAGCACTGACACCGCCAGGAGCTCCTGCCCTGGTCCAGGCGCTAAATAACCTGCTTAAAAAATCCCCACACTAACCGATTTCCCTGGTAGCACAGCTCCCTGCATGCACTTGTGCAAATCCTTCTGCGGGATTTTTCTGTGCTAAATACATTATTTCACACACGACTAGCAAGGAAAACCACACATAATTACCCCCTCAAAAACCTGTGGCTGGTTTTGGCAACTTATTACAGTGTCCCCTGTGTTAGGTACCTTTTATTTGTAAACTGCCTTGATTTTATTATGCTAATGCGGTTAATCAAATAATGAACTAAAGAGAAGTAATGGGAATAACTAACAGCCTCTCTATTTGCACTTCTAATGCTCTTCTCCGAAGAATGGTTGGCCAGAACCTCTCCAGGCTCCCATACTGTCTTAGGACCTACCCCGTCTGCCCCCATTGCCTCATACACACAAGCTGCTGTACTACCATGTGGACTCCTGCCAGTGAGCCTTCTCCAGGATCTTCTTGGGAGAGCACATGTCTTGGCTTTGTTTCCTCGAAAAGGAGATAACCTTACCATGTCTCCTCTACCTCCTATCACTTAGAGTGTTTTGGGTCATTTTCCATTTCTCTAATAATGTGTTCCCTGTAATCACTTGAGCAAACCAGCCTTTGATCATTTTAAATACAGACGTGCAAAGTGGAACTGTTTGTTCCCCTAGACATCGTCAGAGGATTAAGGAAACCTTTTTTTAGTTACATGGACTTTTTTTTTTATCCTAAATATCTGTGTGGCTAAGTCGAAGTGATACACGATCAATCCTAAAGGCTCTCTGTCTGTTCCATCTTCAGGGGGCGAGCCCCAGGCTGCTCCTAATAGTAGTGAATGGTGGAAACTATTTCTAGCGTGCACACAGTGTGACTGCAGAGGGATAATGTTGCCTTATGGGGAAACTGTAACCAAGTAAGTGGCAGTAACGCAGCGTCTTCTGAACCAGTGAGCTTTAGAGGTAAGGGGGGCACTGAGTATCAGCGACATGAGGGCCTGCTCCATTCGGTACCTGACTAAACCACAGCAGTGGAGCGGACCCTGCAAAGAATCTCGTACATCACCTTGCAGAGCACCCCCGCCTTCACTACAGTCTGAAGCTTCCACAGGTTGTGAGTCTGAGGTTTAAATGGAAAATGAAAGGAGCCTGTAGGGATGTTAAAGCAAAATGTAGATTGAAAAGCCAGCCATCCTGCATGGTAACAGAGTAAATGATGGCAGAAGACTGCCCAGTTACTCTGTCCACATAGCTAAGGATACATCCCCTCTTCCAGCCACAGAGTTTGAGCTGCTGCGAGAGTTCTCCTTATCCAGGGTACTCTCTTTTTTTTTGTCTTCCTCCTTTGTTTTCCACCTTCTAGAGTTGAAAAGCATGCAGGATTCCCCTTTAGTTCCCTCCAGCGTCCACCTGTCCCATGCCTGACCACAAGGCTCTGTAATAAATTGCCAGCCCTTGCCCAAACATCCAGTCTCCGAGGTTCCCTGTGTAGCCTTCCAGGCAGGCCTGGTTTCATGAACTCCTGCATTCCCGTTAAGATTTCTGGTTGATTCCAGAACTTGCTTAGTCAGTTCTGCCATCACAGCAGCCATGGCAAAAGTTGTGGCACTCTCCCAGTGTATACATGTAGAAATGTTTCTCTTAAGTTTCCGTTTCATTTTAAATGTCTTTTAAAAACAGCACTCCTTAAGCAGGCCCTGAAAGCAACCGTATCGATCAAGAATGTCACACATTACCTCATAAACACCCGTGTCTCGTATTGGTCTGTACTCCCAGCGATGGATGCAATGATAGTACTCGGACAGGGTGATGTACGCCTGGATGCAGTTAGTTATTTAGTTATCCATGTATTCCATTTTTGTGCAGTGCCTGTCTACTAAAACCTCTAAACAGCTTACAAATCACAGCCACTTTTCACAAAGGCCACTTTGACCCATTGTAAGGGTGGAAAGGGAAGAGAGCCACTCGGTGGTGCCAGCGGTAGGCCTGGAATTGCCAGAAAACACACAGCTGAGATTTGACAGCCTTTTTTCTTTCCCATTTCAACCACTTCAGAAACCGTGCATGTAGAAGGCTTACAGCATTTGTACGGTCATTTGCCTTGGCCTTATCGTAAGGGGCCAGGCTTGTTGGATCTTCTTTGCTGGAATATTCTGACTCTTGCTCCTGAATTGTACCACGGGCAGATGCCGGCTGATGATTCCTGAACTTTTTGCTCTCCTCTTGGACATGTTCTGTACAACACTAAACGCTGTGGCATGTTTGGAAGTCGATGCAAGCTTTGTAGTATTTGGAGGGCTGCCTTAATAGCACTAAGTGCACAGCTGGAGCAAGGACTCATCGTACTTGCCAGCCTTGACTAGACCTGCAGTCCATCCAGCAGAGATTAGATTGATGGTGTGTTTTTCTTCAGTTCCTACCCTTGGGAGTGAGGGTTTAGCCCATCGCTCTTGCTGTAATTATTTTGATTTATGCAGAGCCTTAATGGACTCCAGGTAGACATCACATCAGTGCTCCTTCAAGTAAAAGCTTCAGCATGAAATTTGGGAATAGTATTGAAGCTTTTTAACATGAAGGCACTGTCACAACTTCGTTTGGCTTGTAGACTTCCTAGCCTCCAGGGTACCAGCTTTGTCTGTTGAATAATTCTTTGATTTTTATTTTCTGCTGTTATTGGCTATTCCATGCCATTTGGTTGATGTTTCCGGTATGCAGGGCGTTCTGAATTATTGCCATGGCCGCCTGGTACATTGAGGACCAAAAGAAGGTGTTGCGGGTTCCCTCTGTAGGTGTGGTAAGACGCCCAAACAAGGCCAGCATGCTGTGGGCCTCTCTCTGCAGGATACACAAAGGAAGCTGGTATTCTGCAGACTCCCTACCTGATAGGATCTGCTACACAAAGCACTGCACACCATGCTCACACCCTGAGTCAGCACAGCTGTAGATTCCAGGATAAGCAGTGTTTTATTGCTAATGAAAGCACCACGGCAAAGATCTAGCAAAGACAGTAGTTGCAATAATATAGTCTTATGATTATTAGGAGGGTGGCTGAGGGTTCGGGGTTCTGTCCCTCTCGCTTTCCCTCCCATGCCTCTGTTAATTATACCCGTTTCATTTGTACATCTGAAAGCATCTTTTGAGAGCTCGCTTATGATATCCCAAAACATTGTCCAGGGAGAGAAAACAACTGATTCCCTCACCAAAGAGCAGCTGTGGCTTGGGAGCACATGTGGCTCTTTCATGTGCAAACTGTGTCTCTTGCCCTCTTGTCTCCATGGCAAATGAGCACCAGTGCAAAGTTCAGGAGGGCTGGGGCTGAAGCAGGGAGCACACACAGCAGATCAGAGCAGAGCAGAGAAGAGACAGTCTGCTTCCTTGTACAGACCCTCTTCTTCTGTCCTCATAGTGTTGCTGATTGGACCTTCAGAACCTGGGGCCCTAGGCACTTGCCAATGCCTAAATCCGGCATTGCTAGAGTGGGGGGGAGGGGGAGGGGGGAAATGGAGCAAGGAAGAGAGGACCAATATAGAGAGGTGCAGGAGAGCTATGTGACAGTGGAGTTGTGAGGTTGTGTGAAGGGGACATGATTTAGCCAGGGGTAGGAGTTGAAGAGGGTCACTAGAACAGGGGGAAAGGCAGAGGTGAAAGAGCCAGAAATCATGTCAGGGTGATGGTGAGGCAAACGTGGTGATAAAGGGTGTGGTGAGACAGAGACAGAGGTGTTGAAGAGAGAGGGATGGAGACAATCAGAGCTGGTGAAGGGAAGGACGAGGATAAGTGACAGAGAGGCATAGTTAGTGAACGGGGAAGGGAGGGTAAGAGCACTAGAGATGAAGGGGAGGAGGAGGAGGATAATAGAGCCAGAAGTGGTGATGGAGGGGGAAAGAATGAGAGCCAGAGGGGTGTTGGAGATAGAAGGGTGAGGGAGAAGCAGAGATGGGGAAGAGTTTGAGAGACTCCTCCTTCTGAGAGGAGCTGAGAACCAGAAAAGATAATGGTTGAGGTTGAGAGTGTATATGAAGGGGGTCAAAGAGGTGCTGGAGGGGTGGGGGTAGGGAGATACTGGTGTTGGGTCTAGGGTAGGAGAGGATAGTGTCGTGTAGTGCTATAGAAGTGTTTAATAGTAGTGGCATAAAGAAGATGGAGGCAGGGAGAAAAAAAGAGGGTATCGGGCTTACTGGAGACAGGGTGAGGGAAGAGCGGGTAAGGTGGCAGAGCTTACATTGGGGCCTCCGAATGCCCATCATTGTTCTCATGCGAAGTGGGGGATATTATGCTGGCACTGCCAAGAGAGAGTTTGTGGGATTAAGAAAGACTGGTGGGAGGACTGAGAGAGGCTTTCCCTTCCTCCTTCCCTGTTCTTGAAAATGCGAGGCTCTTAGGCACTTGTACGTTCTGATTTATTGGCCACCCCTCCATAGAGCCTGTGCAGCCGTTTCCTTCTTCCTTTCCCACACTACTTGTACAGCCACATGCTGAGTCCAGTGAGGCCCATCCTATGCCAAGCTTCTCAGCCTTAGGCCAAGGCCCCCCCAGTCCAGACCCTTTCTGCTCCCCTTAGATAGAAGAATGTGGATGCCCGGTCAGCCACATTATTTACAATCAGGAATTTTGTTGGCATTACCTTTTTAGATATTCCAACTATTGGAGTTACAGTTCTTGAGCATCAGAAAAAGTTTAGCGACGGAGCGAAGAGGTCTTGTACTTAACGGCGACTCTGTAGGTCGAGGCGGGCGACACGTTCTCAAGGTTCCCATTCTCACTGTTGACAATCAGCTGGTGTGAGTGGGATGCATGCAAGGCTGTTGACTACAGAACCCTACATTGAAGGATACGTAGAATAAATAAATAAAACAAAGTTTTTGAATTAATTATGGGGCTTCTGCCACATACCTCATACCTTCCCTGTGCCCTAACTCTGAAGGGAGAAATGGAATCGGTGAAGATAAGAGACTTACTTCAAATACCACAACAACCTGTGTAGAAATTGTGACCTGCACCTAGCTCCTTGCATGAGTCTCTCTCATAAACATGGCTTGCTAATGTTGCGAAGAGTGGGCTATTGTATCATACATTTTGTTGCCATAGGACAAACTTCCTAGACTTGTTCATTAGCTTGCATGCTCCCAACAAACCCATCTTATGTTTGCACCCAAAGCTATAAGGCTGAACGCACCATATCTCTCCCAGCAGTGTCTGCTTGCCTCCTGCCATCATTCAGTGCTAATCCC
Organism: Rhinatrema bivittatum; assembly: GCF_901001135.1. Lineage (NCBI taxonomy): Eukaryota > Metazoa > Chordata > Amphibia > Gymnophiona > Rhinatrematidae > Rhinatrema > Rhinatrema bivittatum. The sequence continues at coordinate 807,598,163 of NC_042616.1, read as the reverse complement.
TTCCTGATTAGTTGCTTTCTATCCATATTGTTGGGGTTTGTTAAACTTAGCTCTGTTAACTTTTTTCTGCAAGAAACAGACAAATATTTTTTGAATTAATTTTACAGTGCTTTTATGTAATGTTTTGTTTAAATAGATTTATAAGCAGCCTGAAGGCCATTGTTACAAATTTATGAAGATAATTTTCACTCTCTCGATAAGGTTAAATTTACACCTGCTATTTCCATATTAATTCACATTGCTAAGTGGATCTAATTTTCTTCCGTTCTTATATCTAGTGAGCATGGCTTTTCCTAATGCAATTTCCCCTTCACTAAATCACCATGATCGGGAGTCATGATCGAGTTAAATTAACTTAAATTAATTTACTTAATAAGAGCTCCAGATCATTGAGAATGAGGTTGAGATTTATTGATCTTGCGTCTCACACCTCCTCCTTATCGCTTCCAGCTTAGCTGCCTTGTCTCTCTCTGCTAGGATTCATGAAGGCTGTATCTCTGCCTCCTGAAATGAGGATTCTCCATTTAGCTGTGAGCGTGCTCTAGGTGCACAGCTCTTCTTTCAGCAAAGGCGCTGCTTAAAGTTTAGACCAGGAGACGCATTGACTGTAATTTCAGCTTGGGATCCTCAGTGTCTCTTGAACTTAACATTTCAATCGCATCCAAAAGATAGCAGCCATCTCGGTACAGTATCCTCTAATAATACTAAGTCAGCACTGACTCGGATGCTGGATATTAGTTCAGTACTGACTCACGGGGCACCCAGTCCCCTAATACCGTATTGGGATATTTATTCAGTAGACTTTATAGGTAAGAGTGCTGGAGTATTAGTTCAGTATTGATGAAGGGGGACGAGTGGCCCCGAATACCATGTCAGGGTGTTTGTTCAGTATTTACTCTGAGGAAAGATTTCCCCATCACCGTGCTGAGGCATTCAGTTGGAAAGAAGCAATACGTACCATCAAATGAGTCACAGATACCACGTTCTCTTGCCCCCAGTTTTTCTCAGAGGTCTCCAAAGTACTGGCCAGGCTTGATACTGTTTAGTGCCTGTGATCACTTCACTCCCTTCTTTCTTCTCCCTGCACTCACTCTTACCCTGGGGGGGCCTCATCTCCCTGCCAGCAGCTGTTTTCTCCGGCACAAGTCCGATGACTTTTCTCTTGCTGATGAAGCCCGGCATCCCTGACAGTAGTGGTCTTCATCAGTGCGAGTCTAGGGGTCTCTTCTCTTGCCAGCGGGTCTTGAAACCCATTCCAGCCTTTCGGTCGGTGCTGTGCCTTAAAAAAACAAAACAAAAACCACCTTTTCTTGTGGGCCAGATGGCCGCATAAAGGAAAGAGCAGGGTGTGCAGGAAAAATCAGCTGTAGGGGCTGGCACAGCTCATGTGCTGTATTTGGAGGACCCCTGGGTTAAATGATCAATTTTCCATGCAGTGGAGTGCCCCAAGGATCTGCACTGGGATCAGTGTTTAACACATTCATAGTCATCGAGAAAAAGGAGCAATGAGAGAGGTGATCAGATTTGCAGATGAAAATAATTAGGACACAAACTGATTATGAGGAATTGCAAGAGGGCGTTGTGAGACTAGCGGACTGAGCATCGAAACGTCTGATGAAATTTAATGTGGACAAGGGCAAAGTAATGCACATAGAGAAAAATGTACTACACGTTTACAACGCCGGGTTCCATTCTAGGAGTCACCACCCAGGAAAAGGACCGTGGATCTCTGTGGACAACATGTTGAAATCTTCAGTTCAGTGTGTGATGGCAGTCAAAACAGCACATAGAATGTTAGGAATTACTTAGAAAGAAATATAAAAGAAAATTAGGAGTATAATTCCTGTGCAGCCACACATTTAGAGCCAGATTTTCAAAGGGGTGCGCGTGTAAGATACGTGCGTACCCCCTGAAAACCTGCCCAAAGTTCCCCCTGCGCGCGCCGAGCCTATGTTGAGTAGGCTCGGCGGCGCGCAAGTCCCAGGGGTTGGGGGGGGGGGGGGGGGGGCGCAGCGGCGCGTCATTTGGGGGTGGGGCTGTGGGCGTGGTTCTGGCCTGGGGGCGTTTCAGGGGCTTGGCCAAGGCCTCTGAAACGGCTCCCAGGCCTGAGAATTGCGCGCCGGCGGCCGGCCCGGCGCTCGCAAGTTACGCCTGCCTCGTACTCTTGTTTGCGCCTGGTGCGCGAACAAAGCACTCACCATTATCCACAAATCCTTACACAACCAACTACCTTTAGACCTTCAGTTCCCACTCAAACTATACACATCTGCAAGACCCACCAGAGCTGTACACAAAGGAACCCTTCAAGTTCCCCCAACTAAATCCACTCGTCTAACCTCCACGAAAGAACGGGCATTCTCCACAGCTGCCCCCACCATCTGGAACAACCTCCCGACTGATCTAAGACTGGAACCCTGCCTGAACACCTTCCGAAAAAAACTCAAGACTTGGCTTTTCGTCCAAGCCTTCCCTCAAGCCTAACATCGCAACAGTTCTTTCAGTTAGCCCAATAATCTAAATGACCGACACAGCCACTGTATAGCCTTACGTTTTCTTTCTCCAGTTTTTTCTGTCCTTTATTTCCTGGCTACCCTAGCCCCCAAGTTCATTCTCCCTGTTATTTGTATCTGCGCTTCGGCCTTCCTGTTATATGGTTTTTGTTAAGTTAACCCCTAAGTTTGATGTAAACCGGCCTGATATGAAGCTTGTCATGAAGTTCGGTATAGAAAAATGTTAAATAAATAAAAAATAAATATGTTACAAGACATTTACAAGGAAATCTCACAAAAATGTGCGTTCCAATAGCTTGAGCTTCTGGATGCATTGCCAGAAATATTTTACGCCTATGTTGCATTGCTTTACAGAAATCTGGGTAAACCCATATCTACTGACCCAAAAATAAAGAGGTCTTTAAATGAAGAAAAAAAAAAAAAAGGGCAAAAAATAATTTCTCTGTTTTGTTTGAAAACAAAAGTTGCCAAAAGGGTGTCCTTATCCACTTGTAGTTCGGAGGACTGCTCCAGTAAAGTTGGCCACATCCAAGTTATCATCCAAGAGACCTAGGTCCTTATGACCTTCCATCTTTTTAGCTAATGGTAGAAAATACACTTTTCCCCAAAGGTAGCATCACTTCCATTGAAATCTTAAGTATTAAAAAAAAAAAAAAATGAATGCTTAAGAGAGATGATGCTGCCTCCATAATCACTTTAGGGAAGTTCATAAACCTCAAATTAAGTCATCAGTTTGTGCTAAATTTCCATCTGATCTTGAGAAGCCATTGCTTGTAGTGTACCAGATTCCTAGTTGATTGTTCAAATTCCCCCACTCTCTTAGTAAGCTCCTCCATGGCTTTCCCTTTGACAGAAGACTGGAGTTCAGTCATAGAGGCCAGCAATATACCAAGAATACTTATAAATCGCTCCCTCCTGTTTGGTAAGCACTGTCCAAATTACATTTAATGTAATAACTGATGGTCTCTTTTCTTCATCTTCTTGGAAGGAGAATATGCAGCCTTAGTGAGCATTGTTCTGGTCTCCTCTCCAAGGCCAATTACTTTCATTACTGGGCCAGGCAAAGACTGAGACTTGATCATATTCTGTTCCTGTGCAGCAAGTTCAGCTGATGACTCTGTGTGCTGCAGCTCGGCCTAAATGATGCTTGCGATCACCTCAACAGCAGTCTCCCTTCCCCCCACTACTGGACAGAGGCAGCTATAAACCCTTGGTTACTCTGACATTATCTGGCACAGTTGCATTCAGCAGCTCTGGAGGCCCCGCAACATCTCACATATCTGGGCTTAGAGACACCTCCAAGTCCAGCTGAGTCACTGTCTTATTGGATCATGCAATGGACATTTCCCCAGACACCTTGAAATTAGAGGCCTGAACTACAAAGGTAGCAGCCAAGGACTGCTTTCCGGTGAGAGGCACAGGAAATGAGGGGGGAGGGGAAGTCCCTCATCTTCCCCTTTCATGTTAAAGGCATTATGTCAGGTAAAAAGAAAAAAGTGTTAAATTGCTCAGGTACAGAAACCTATGTGATTGATCAGATCATCACCGTCTTCATTCCCACATCATTTTGTGATGGTCAGATCTGCAGAAAGGCCAAGACGTTTAGGATCTACTGTACCCTGGGCACTCTTGGAAGGAAAGGTGTGTCAAGGGGCTAGGTTCAACGCTTGCATAGCTTTCCATTGACCCTGCATCCATAAAGTTGCTAATGTTTATATGCTGGAATGAGGAAATGGCATGGTCTGCTCGACCATAATATGAAGAGAATCTCCTTGGGTCAAGGAAACGGTGGCTTGGTGTGAAGACATCTGTACACTTGCTTCAGCTTACCATCCACAGTCATGGGGTTTTCAAATTTATTTATTTATTTATTTAAGAGTTTTTATATACCGTCATTAAGTTATTTACCATCACAACGGTTTACAATAGGGCACCTATATTGAAGAAAAATGAGGATCATAATTTACATAGGTGGTGCCATTAATATTTGGTAACAAATAATATTATGAATAATATGGTATATGACAAGGAGTTTGCATTTAAATGGAGAGCCAACGAGGATGCTTCTCAAGCCCCCTACTCCAAGCCTCATCAGTGGAGAGTCCTTGCAGCAGAAGGCCTAAAAGTCACAGCCCAAGGCTTTGACTGGATTTTGGAGAGCCTAGCTCAGACTCTAGTGTTGGAGAACCTCTTGGTCAGGGGAAAGCTGAAGTTTGTAGTAAACAACTGTCCCAGAGCATCCTTAGACTCTCACATTCTCTTCTTCCAAATTACTCGCTGAGAAGCACTTTGGTAGCCTGTCAGCATCAGGACATACTGCAAGAGGAGCTTCCTTTCTTTTTAGAGACCCATGAGGGTTGAACCCAGTTTGCCAGGGGTAAAAGGGTAGGATTCTTCTCCAAGTATTTCTGATCCCTAAGTGTAAAGGGGGGGGGGAGGCTCAATCTGATCCTTGGCTGAAGGGAATTAAACAGGTACCTGGTAAGGGAACACTCACATGGGTTTCCATCAGCACCATGTTCCCTTTTCTAGGAAAAGGAGGTTGGTTGCGCTGCTGTCTAAACTTAAGGGATTCTTATATCTTCATAGAGGTCTTTCAGCTCTCACAAAATATCTCAGATTCACAGTAGGAAAACACATTTCCAATATTTTATGCTGCCGTTAGGCCTCACATCTGCACCCTTGTAGTGGTGCCTGCACACCTATGTAAATTGGGGAATGACGTTTTTCTTTACCTGAATGATTGGTTGGTCAAGAGCATACCTCGAGGAGGTGCTACAGAATTAATCAGCAAGATCATCTGGGTATTGCTAGAGCTCATTATCCATGACCCCCATCCCCTTTGCTGGCTGTGACTCTGGTGAAAGCTTTTCTTCCACAAAAGAGGATTTTTATTTTATTTCAATTAAAAAGTTTGTATACCTGTTGTGAACTGCTCCTCCAGAGGGGAGAGTTAGCAATCTGTAATGAATCAGCTCCCTTGGTGGGAGGAGTTAGCAATCTTGTTATGGATCTGCTAAGGAGTTAGCAATCTTTATGGTCTACTCCTGTAGAGGGAGGAGTTAACAATCTTGTTATGCTCCGTAGGCGGAGTTAGTAACCTAGTTAGAATATAGACTGCAGAGTTAGCAATCTGTACCAGCGGAGTGTTAGAGAGGGCACTCAGCTGTAGAGGAATGTAAATAGGTGGATCCTTGGGCCGATGGCAGATGACAGCGCCCCCAGGAGGATATCCTGAGAGGGACCACCAGCTAGGCTTGGTTATGGAGACAGACACAGATAGACAGGTTAGTAAAACCACCAGAGGTGGCAGTAGTGAGCTGTTGTGCCCGGCAGGCTGAAGTCCCTCAGATACTGGAACAGCGATCCCAGGGTTGCTGAGCTGTAGAGAGACTATAGATAGTGAATAGACAGGGTATGCTGTATTCATAGCCAGAACTAGATGACAAATCTCACATAAGGTCTTAAGGAGGCTCAGTAGCTGGAAACAGGCCCTCAAGGAGCAAGTACCTGGTTCCAGGGAAAGCTCTGAGAGAGTGATGGTAACTCAGAAATGTCTGTATCTGCGATAGCTTCCAGGCAGTAGAGACTCTTCAGAGTGTCCAGGAACATGGGCCCTCGAGGAGCGAGAACCAGTTCCTATCTGCAATCTGAAATAGAGAAAAGAAAGCGAGGCCCTCAAGGAGCGGGTACCCCTGGTAAGTCTGAGGAGGCAGAGTAGCTTGGACGAATATGTAGCGAGTCCATATTCTATGCAATGTCCTTGCTAACTCAATCTGTTAGCGAAAGTTTGAGACCTTTTATATTGGAAGCGAATGACGACATCTCAGGGAACATCCCTGAGGTTCGCGCCCTTGCTGGTACATAGATCGGAGCATGCGCGCTTCCTACATCATCAGGAACATGGCGGATCCGCAGCATCGAGCCGGTCTGGGTACGCTGGAGAGAGGTTGCATGGAGACGCCACAGCAGCAAGCCGTCCATCAGACCTGGAGGGAGTCGCCACAGAGGTAGAGAGGGTGGAGTGAGGGCGTAGAGCAGCCACGAATGCAACAATACCACATAACCAGTGGAACACAATAAAAGCAGTCTCCAAGACACATACATAATCCTCTGCCTACCAAACCCCCAACTCTCCCCATTTACTATACCACTCTTGCTTCAGCTCTCCCACCCTTAACATCAGCTTCCACTTTCCAATTCCATTTAACTGTCCCAAAAGAGAACAAATGAGCATTAACCATCTTTTGAAATTTTAGATAGTTTGGCTCATTTCTTATCAGCGCTGGTAAAACATTCCAAACCTGGGGAGACATTGAATTAAAAGCATGTTTTGCACTACGACTCATTCTAAAACCAAACATATGAAAATTCTAACATTGCTCTCTGAATAGCTGTAAGTACTCAGCCAGGATTATAGCAAGACCATTTAGCTGAAAGAAATCTTTGGCCATTAGATTGCATACAGTGGAAAGTCAATATCAGCAATTTAAATTTTGCTCTTTCAATAACCAGCAACCAGAATAAAGATGACTCTCTTTCTCTTCTAGCATTACCAAACACTAACTGGGCTGCACTATTTTTAATCAACTGCAGTTTCCTCCCCATGCAACCTAGAAGCCCCACCAATAAAACAGTAATCTAGAATACCAATCATTAACGATAATACAACCGTCTTTATTGCAGCCATATCCAAAACTGGCTTCAATTAACAGGCTTAATTGCATTTGAGCTCTTTTATATATTTGTCCCACAAAAGTCTCCATTATAAACGTGGACTCAAAAGTTACCCCACGACTCTTGGCTTTTAGACACAATTGCCAACATATGCTCACCTACCATAGGCCATAACAAAATATTTAAAGGAATTCCAAATAATCTTCCTATACCCAAAATCTTCATTTTTGTTTTATTCAACACCAACTGACTATCAAGCAACCAATCTGAAATTGTATCTAAACAATCATTCAAAAAACAATTTGCCTCGCAGACCTTCAGTTATGCTCTGAAGAGAATGGCCACAGTTTAGCTGAGCTTCTGCCAAACAGAAGTTCTGTGTTAAAGGTGGTATTCTCTGACTGCTACTGCCCAAATTTCTCAAGCTGAGGATGTCTCCAAATGTTCAATACCTTCATTATGGGCTGATTACTCGATTAAAACTAAGAAGGTCGGAAGAACTGCCATTGCGAGTAAAGTAGCTCCTGCTGATGACTTGGCCCCTGAAGATGATGCAAGGCTCGAGTTACGCATATCTGGGAGAACGTGGCCTATATATATATATATATATATATATATATATATGAACTAATGGAAAGATTCATGGCTAGATTAAAAACAAAATTAGACTTATGACTGGCAATAATAGTGGGAAAAAGTTGCAAATATTGCCAAGTCAGGGCAGGACAATGCGACTCATTTGGAAGAAATGATATGAAAATCACTGATTTAGAACTTTTTTTCACCAAATTGAATGTTGCGGGCCCCAGAGTCTGGGAAACCCACCTGGGGAGCAACACGGGACTGCAAGGTAGGAATCGGGACAAGGCAAGGGCCAGTCTTCCGCTTAGCTAGCCCCCCTACCTGACAGGTTGAGCCCTTGAGTTCTGGAGGCCAGTAAGTCTTTTCAGTGGCAGTTCATCAAATTAGTGAGTCCACTAAGAGATTGGGTGATCTACCCTCTCAGTTCTGAATTCTTTCCCACCAAAGGGGGTACAAGGTCAAGCAGTGTTTTTAGGGAAGGGTAGATTTGGGAGTTAACAGTGGGGGGGGGGGGGGGGGGGGTTTCAGAGCAGTTGGGCAGGAAGCTGATAGGCCTGGGCTTGGGTTGAAGTCTGCAGGTAAGTCCTGTAGTGAAATTGCTGATGCTTATACAAAAGAGATGTTTGATGTCTGGGAACAGTACTTTTTTTCTATTGTTACATTGCAGGAAGACCTTGTGAGACTGGAAAATTGGGCATCAAATTGGCAGATGAAATTTAATATGGATAAGTGCAAGGTGATGCATATAGGGAAAAATAACCCATGCTATAGTTACACAATGTTAGGTTCCATATTAGGTGCTACAAGAAAGAGATGTAGGCGTCATAGTGGATAACACATTAAAATCGTCGGTTCAGTGTGCTGCGGCAGTCAAAAAAGCAAACAGAATGTTGGGAATTATTAGAAAGGGAATGGTGAATAAAACGGAAAATGTCGTAATGCCTCTGTATCGCTCCATGGTGAGACCGCACCTTGAATACTGTGTACAATTCTGGTCGCCGCATCTCAAAAAAGATATAATTGTGATGGAGTACAGAGAAGGGCTACCAAAATGATAAGGGGAATGGAACAGCTCCCCTATGAGGAAAGACTAAAGAGGTTAGGACTTTTCAGCTTGGAGAAGAGACGGCTGAGGGGAGATATGATAGAGGTGTTTAACATCATGAGAGGTCTAGAACGGGTAGTTGTGAATCGGTTATTTACTCTTTTGGAAAATAGAAAGACTAGGGGGCACTCCATGAAGTTAGCATGTGGCACATTTAAAACTAATCGGAGAAAGTTCTTTTTTACTCAATGCACAATTAAACTCCTGAATTTGTTGCCAGAGGATGTGGTTAGTGCAGTTAGTATAGCTGTGTTTAAAAAAGGATTGGATAAGTTCTTGGAGGAGAAGTCCATTACCTGCTATTAATTGAGTTGACTTAGAAAATTGCCACTGCTATTACTAGCAATGGTAACCTGGAATAGACTTAGTTTTTGGGTACTTGCCAGGTTCTTATGGCCTGGATTGGCCACTGTTGGAAACAGGATGCTGGGCTTAATGGACCCTTGGTCTGACCCAGTATGGCATGATCTTATGAGCATGTTATTTCACATGGTGGTACAAGCGAGCTGTGCGCTGTCCAGTTTTTTGCTCAAGTTCACTTGTTTTATATGCCGTCTGGAATATAATAAAATGTTTGTGGTTGTGAAATGTTTACCCTTGAATGTTAGATGTATTTCCACCCTCATTAAATGGAAGTGGATATTACAGTTTGCCTCATGCATAGATCCTTGTGCTTCAAGATACACATCTCACCACAGGAAAACATGAAAAATTGAAGGTGAGGGTCGGCCAGGTCTTCTACTCATCTTTTAACTCCTGGAGCTGAGGTGTCTGTATTCTAATTGATAAAAACCTCCCGCTTCTGGTGCACCAAGTTATATCTGACCCGGAAGGCAGATATGTCATTATCCCAGGACAAGCAGGATGCTAGTCCTCACATATGGGTGACGTCATTCACGGAGCCCTTAAGCGGGAAAAACTTCTAGCAAGTTTCTAGAAGCTTTTAACTGGCTGCCTGAGGCTACTAAGCATGCCCGGCATGCCATGATATTCCCTGCCACAGGGGTCTCACTCCAGTCTTCTTTTCTTCCGCGCTGCTAGCTGCATCGCGGGTTATAGGAGCCCTGTGAGTTACCTCACAACGATAAAGTTCATTTTCAAAATTTTTGCCCCTTACGGGTCTCGCTCGGTTTGTCACCGGCTGGTGACAAACACCATATACTTTTTCGCTAAAAAAGGGAGTCCAAATTCATCGACGGATGTCGACGGAGAAAACTTCAGGATTCAAAAAATGTCCGGCCTGCAACCGGACTATGTCGATCACGGACCCGCACGTCGAGTGCGTTCGCTGTTTGGGTGGAGACCATGACATCGCCTCTTGTGCCCAATGCCAAGAAATGACGGTGAAAGGTAGGAAACTTCGCCATGAAAAGATGGCTCAAATTTTTCAAATCCAGACGTCACCGTCGCCCACGACTTCGAAAAATCCTCACCGGTGGGCATATCGAAAAAGATACTGATAAAGAAAAGGATCCCGGAGGGTTCGGGGGATGCTTCTTCGCCAACACCATCCGTGGCATCGTCAAAATCTGTATCTGAGGTTCGAACAAAACATAAACATCGTAGGCACCATTCAATTCCTCCATTGCCACCGCCAGAGGAACCGGTACCTAAACAACGAAAGTTATCATCGACCTCCGTAACACCTACAGGGGAATCGATACCATCGACTTCTGTGACAGACTTAACCGCTTTGATTAAGCAAATTGTCACTGATGCCCTTAAGGAGAAGATGCCGACCCTAGGGTCGATGCCGACTTCTCAGTCGATGCCGGCCACCGGGCCGATGCCGATGGACCAGTCGATGCCGACTATCGTGTCGATGCCCTCCTCGATATCGATGCCGGTGCCATCGTCGATCTCGATGCCGATGACTGCGGCAGCGTCTGCATTAACAACTCTGTCTATGCCGATAGATGTGCCCAGCTGCTCTTCAGCGATGCCCGCTACTCAGCCGATACCAGCAGCCTCATCGTCGATACAAATGCCGGAGCCATCGATGGAATCGAATATTTTACAAACCTCGATGTCCACAATGGCTGCCAGGCCCATCTCCTCAATGATTCCCATTTCTATGTTTTCTTTCCTAACTTCAGCAACTACTTCGCAAGTAACACCTCAATACACCCTAGCTCCGTCCAGAGCTCCTGTACAAGGGAAGAAGGCATCAGGAAAGTCTAAGCACACTTCCATGCATGCTCCAGAAGTTTCTTCTGAGAAAAGGTTGCATGCCATACTTACAAAAAGGTATCAGGACCTTTTAGCTTCCTTGCCTACACAGCCTGAAGAGGAAAGTGAAGTCAGTGATGGTGCAACTGACATTCAAGATCCTTTACAAGGCCCATCTGGGGTGTCACCATCTAGAAGGCTGGAACATCATCAATACCAGCCCCCAACAGACACATGGTCGGATACGCAATCGGAGCATTCTTCAGAAGATTTTTTATCAGAAGGTACTCCACCTCAGGCCAAGAAACAATCCCCTCCTGAGGACTTATCATTTGCCTCCTTCATCCAGGAAATGTCAGAATCCATCCCTTTTCAGCTCCAAGCTGAAAAAGATGAAAGACAACAGACACTGGAGATACTACAATTTGTAGATCCCCCAAAACATAACTTGGCTATCCCAGTGCATGAAGTGCTGCTGCACCTTCAACAAAGGATTTGGGAACACCCATGTACAACACCTGGCGTAAATCGGAGAGTGGACTCCACGTATTTAGTTCAAGCAGCCCCAGGTTTTGAAAAACCACAACTGCCACACAACTCATTAGTCGCAGAATCTGCTCAAAAGAAGTCACGCAGATCCAGGACGTACGCCTCTATTCCTCCAGGGAAAGATAACAGATTCCTAGACCTTATGGGAAGAAAGATTTACCAGGGAGCCATGTTGAATTCCAAAATTGCTGCGTATCAGCTGTATATGACGCAGCATCAGAGAAATCTCTGGAAACAGATAGAGGAATTTCTCCCATCCCTACCTCAACAACAACAGGAGGCAGCACAACAAATTGTGCAAAAAGGTCTAGATGCTGGAAAACACGAGGTGCGAGCGGCGTATGATGCTTTTGAGACTTCTTCTAGAACTGCAGCATCTGGCATCAGTGCACGAAGATGGGCCTGGCTGAAGGCTTCGGACTTACGTCCGGAAGTACAGGATAAATTAGTGGACTTGCCTTGCCAAGGTGATAATTTGTTCGGCACAAAGGTGCAAGATGCCGTGGCACAGCTTAGAGAGCACTCTGAAACATTAAAGCAGCTCTCCACTTTGTCACATGAAACTGCACCTCACCCTACCCGTAAGCCGCCACGTAGAGACACAAGACGTCCTTTCTACAGGCCAAGGAGATATTACCCTCAGGCCTCTAGACCACGGTCTACAAGACCTCAACAACGTCCTCAGCAAAGACAGCAACGAGCTGCAAGGCCGCAGCCTCCGCCCCAAACAGCTTCCACCTCTGGTTTTTGAAAGCCATCCCAGAGAGCAGAGCCAACCAAACCCTTTTCCAGAATTACCAGTAGGGGGAAGGATTTCCCAATTTTACAACGAATGGGAAAGCATTACCACAGATCAGTGGGTCTTATCCATAGTTCATCAGGGCTACCACCTAGACTTCACATCTCCCCCTCAGGAGTTTCTACCACAAAACTCCTATCTCGAACACATTCCTCAACTACAAACGGAATTATCTACTCTTCTGAAAGCAAAAGCTGTGGAACACGTACCACACTCTCAGAAGGGAAGAGGATTCTATTCCCGGTATTTCCTCATTCCAAAGAAAACCGGAGGCCTTCGTCCCATTCTAGATCTCAGAAATCTCAACAAATTTCTAAGGAAAGAAAAATTCAGAATGGTATCCTTAGGCACCATGCTTCCACTCATACAAAGGGGGGATTGGCTTTGTTCTCTGGATCTCCAAGATGCATATACTCACATACCTATATTCCCACCTCATCGCAAGTACCTAAGATTCAAGGTGGGACACCAGCATTTCCAATACAGAGTCCTACCATTCGGCCTCGCCTCAGCTCCCAGAGTATTCACCAAATGCCTAGCAGTAGTAGCAGGACATTTGCACAAACAAGGTGTTCATGTCTTCCCTTACCTAGACGATTGGCTAATAAAAAGTCAGTCGCAACAAGGAGCACTAACTTCTCTACATTACACAATACAGTTACTTCACAGACTGGGTTTTCTCATCAATTATCAAAAATCCCACCTGCAACCGTCTCATCTCCTCCAATACATAGGAGCAGAACTGGACACAAACCTTGCACGAGCTTTCCTTCCAGCAGACCGTGCACAATCTCTGGCCCAGTTGGCGTACTCCATGTCCACACAACCACAAGTGACAGCGCATCAGTTTCTCATCTTACTAGGCCACATGGCTTCAACGGTTCACGTCACTCCTATGGCCAGACTTGCCATGCGACTAACCCAATGGACTCTTCGCTCACAGTGGATCCAAGCCATTCAACCACTACATTATCGAATCCAAGTAACCCGCCAACTACGCTCCTCGCTACAATGGTGGACAATCAAGGACAATTTACGCAAGGGTCTACCCTTCCAAAAACCGATCCCTCAGATAACATTAACTACAGATGCATCCACCTTGGGATGGGGAGCTCATGTAAACTCTCTTCAAACTCAGGGAACTTGGACAAAACTCGAAGTCACATATCAAAATAATTTTCTGGAACTTCGAGCTATACGTTATGCGCTGCATGCGTTCAAAGACTGCCTTTCGCACAAGACTGTGCTAATCCAGACAGACAATACAGTAGCCATGTGGTACATCAACAAACAGGGGGGTACGGGGTCGTATCTCCTTTGTCAGGAAGCGGCACAGATTTGGGACTGGGCCTTGAACCACTCCATGTTCCTACAGGCCACTTATCTAGCAGGGATTCAAAATGTACTAGCAGACCGACTCAGTCGCCAGTTCCAACCACACGAATGGTCTCTGAATCCCTCCATTGCGACCAAAATATTCCAACGTTGGGGACAACCAACAACAGACCTCTTTGCGTCGCATCTGAACCACAAAGTGGACAACTTCTGTTCTCTGCACAAACAGGAGAACCAACCAGCCAAGGACGCTTTTGCTCGCCCTTGGAACTCAGGCCTGCTATATGCATATCCTCCAATACCGCTCATCACCAAGACACTGGTGAAGCTGCAACAGGACAAGGGATCCATGATCCTCATAGCCCCATATTGGCCTCGACAAGTATGGTTTCCCACACTGCTAGACCTGTCAGTCCAGGATCCAGTACGCCTGGGTGTAGCTCCCAATCTCATCACTCAGGATCAGGGTCGGTTGCGCCATCCCAACCTTCAATCCCTATCCCTGACTGCATGGATGTTGAAAGCTTAATCCTACAATCACTTAATCTCTCAACTAATGTTTCTCAAGTACTTATAGCTTCACGCAAACCTTCCACAAGAAAGAATTATTCTTTCAAATGGAAACGGTTTACTTTCTGGTGCAAGCAAAACAATATTGATCCTTTCACTTGCCCCACAACTACTCTTCTAGATTATTTGTACTATCTCTCAGACTCTGGTCTTCAGACATCGTCAATCAGAGTGCATTTGAGTGCAATCTCCGCTTACCATAACAAGATAGGAGATGCACCTATATCCACACAACCTCTCATCAGTAGATTCATGAGAGGTCTAACTCACCTCAAACCACCAATTCGGCCTCCAGCTACACAATGGGACCTGAATCTGGTTTTAACAGGATTAATGCGTTCTCCTTTCGAACCCATAGATTCCTGTGAACTTAAATTTCTCACATGGAAAACTATTTTCCTCATAGCCATCACGTCAGCTAGAAGGGTTAGTGAGTTACAAGCACTGGTCACATATGAACCTTATACAAAGTTTCTCCATGACAGAGTGGTTCTCCGAACACATCCAAAATTCCTTCCTAAGGTAGTTACGGAATTCCACTTAAATCAAACAATAGTTCTACCCACATTCTTTCCAAGGCCTCACTCTCACCAAGGCGAAAGAGCTCTACACACTTTGGACTGTAAACGTGCGTTGTCTTTTTATTTAAATCGCACTACGTCCCTCAGAAAATCCAATCAGCTTTTTGTCTCTTATGACCCAAATAAGCCAGGTAAAGCAGTGGGAAAGCATACTCTATCCAATTGGTTAGCAGATTGCATACAATTTTGCTATGAAAAAGCAGGCCTTCCTCTCCAAGGGCGAGTAAAGGCACATTCAGTGCGAGCAATGTCAAACTCAGTAGCACATTTTCGTTCAGTGCCAATCATTGACATTTGTAAAGCAGCAACATGGAGTTCTCTTCACACCTTTGCAGCTCATTACTGTTTGGACAAGGAAGGGCGACAGGATTCAGCCTATGGACAATCTGTCTTAAAGAACTTGTTTCCAGTTTAATCCCAACTCCTTCTACATCCAATCTGCTGTGATCTTCGGCTGACTCATTTCTTCAACAAGGCATTCCGGTTACCTGCATGGACAATGACTCAGCCTCTAGCTTGCTAATCACCCATATGTGAGGACTAGCATCCTGCTTGTCCTGGGATAAAGCAAAATTGCTTACCTTGTAATAGGTGTTATCCCAGGACAGCAGGATGTAGTCCTCACGAAACCCACCCGCCACCCCGCGGAGTTGGGCCTCAGACTTTATTATTTTATTTTTGCTAACGCTTATTGCTACATACAAGACTGGAGTGAGACCCCTGTGGCAGGGAATATCATGGCATGCCGGGCATGCTCAGTAGCCTCAGGCAGCCAGTTAAAAGCTTCTAGAAACTTGCCAGAATTTTTTCCCGCTTAAGGGCTCCGTGAATGATGTCACCCATATGTGAGGACTACATCCTGCTGTCCTGGGATAACACCTATTACAAGGTAAGCAGTTTTGCTTTCTCACCTGCTCTCTTTACTGTACCGATTTAACTTGGTCAGTATGTTTATTCCTAATATTGCTCAAAAAGCTTTCTACAGGGACCTAGCAAATAAGATAGTTGTGAGTGATAGAGACAAATTGCTTATTGGGGGGGATTGGACTGTCTGCCTGCATCCATCAATGGATAAAACATCTTGCACGGGTCTGGGTCCAGAACTGAATCCTGAGCTAGCATTGTTGACACACTTAAACTACTCCGTGTCTGGAGGGAATATCACCCTGGGGAGAAAGACTATACCTTCTTCTCCCCTAGACACCAGATAGATAGTAGGATTGAATTTTTTTTTTATCCCCAGCTTTTGAATAGTGATATTCTCGTTCAGACTATTTCGAATCATCATCCAGTGTTGGTCACTATGGATCTTGGGAAGGTTTCTCCCAGGGTCTCAGCATGGTGGCTGAACGTTTCACTGCTAAGTGACAAGCATTTTCCCACACTGATGAACGGGGCAGTTTCTGAGTTAAACCACCATAATCTGATTGGGGGGGATTATGCCCCAGCTCTACTTTGGGAATCATTTAAGGTATTCCTTAGGAGGGGAAAATAATTTCCTATGCTAGGTTTAAGAAAAAAGGAGCGTAAGTTTAAGATAGTGTCACAAAGTGGGAGTAATGAGCCCTTGGGTCACTGTTAAGTTTATAGAGCCTACCTTGTGCGAGCACAAGATAATCCTTAATAAGTAGCAGTTGATATGTCACAAGACTAGATCTTCTGCCTGACCATGCACCTCCCCCTTGGGTTGAGCCCACAGGTTCTGGCAGCCGGCAGGGCTTTCCAAGCTGGGTACGGGGAAGGTAGAAGTAGGTAAGGTCGGTGGTAAGGCTGAGGTTGGAGCAGTCAGACGGCAAAGCGAAATCAAGTTCCAGGCTGAAGACAGGGCAGGTAGAGAGCAAAGCAAAGTCAAGATCCAGGCTGAGGTTAAGGCAACAAGAAATCAGGCCAGGGAAGAAACACAACAGGACATATAGGAGCTGGCAAGGCTGGAGCAAAGGCACGGTAAGGGCACACAGAAACAAAACTGGGATCAATGCAGGAACCCTCTGTAGCAACTCGCACTTCTGAATGAGCAGCAGACCTGCTGCAAAAGCTTTGAAGGTGGCTCTGAGCTTCCGTTTATATGAGGTAGGATGTGATGTCACCTGCGCGTGTCATAAGAAGTCCCACCAGCATGCTCTATAAAAGCCATGTTCCTGGGATGCAGCACGATGCCAGAGGCTCTTCAGACTAGAGGAGAAGAACGTTGTATAGACCGATTTTTTTTTTTTTTGTGTAGAAAATTTTTATTGTCAATAACAGCAACAATACAGTAGAAAACAAAGCAAAATCTCTGAACATGTATCAGAACCCGAATATTAGTGAAATCGTGGTTTTCCACGCACAAGGAAACAAAACCCAATTGAACAATTTTATACATTGTATAAGCATATCCCTATCCCCAATACCCACCCCCCACCCTCCCGCACACATCGAGACACAGAGATCAATTTGGGCCACGAAGGAAGAAATAAGTAGAAGGAGGAAAAAAGATAAATAGTAACTGGTAAGGGATACAGCGGGTAGGAGAAAGGTCCCTCAACATAGCCAGTGTGAAGTAGTACATACTAAATGAACAGGTAGCTGCATATGAAAGGACACTGTAATACAAGAGACAAATAAACACCAATAATCACCATGTAGCCACAATGACGTTCAAGGGCAAGGGGTAGTGGAAGGTAGAGATGTCTGAGAACCGAGCCATTGAACGTAATGTACCCATATTTTCTCAAAAACACCCATGCGATCTCTAAGGACAGCGGTGAGTCTACTGAGTTGATAAAATGTGTATAACCTATGTTGTATTTTAGCCAAGCCCGGCATGCTTGCACTTTTCCATTGTAAGGCAATTTCGGATCTAGCTGCAATAAAAACATGTGTCAAAAACCTCTGGGTGTGTTTATTGTGTCCTGGGACTGGGAGGCCTAATAGCACATGCCAAGGCTCAGCCTCTATGGGACCTGGAACAAACGTGGACAACCAAGCAAACACCTCTCGCCATACTTGAACAACTTTCTGGCATTCCCACCAGAGATGATATGTGCCCATGTTCCCACATCCCCTCCAACAACAGTCTGATAGGGATGGGCGATATTTATGTAGTTGGACCGGGGTATAATGCCACCTATATATAAGTTTATAACAGTTTTCCTGTAAACCCACCGACACTGAGCATTTATGAGCAATGGTATAGATAGCATCCCAGTCTTGATCATCCAACTGACACTGAAAGTCTTGATCCCATAAACCGCGATGGCGGGGGGGATCCTTTGCCACTCCATTAAGAATGCTATACACCTTAGAAATAACACCCCGTATGGTGGACGCATTTTTGCAATATGTTTCAAAGAGTGTACCCTTTAGTTTTAAATCACCCCTGCGAAGTCCCCACTGGACAAAATAGTATAACTTAGCATAATGTAAAAAATCTATATTACTCAAAGTATACGTTGAGCAGAGCTGATCGTGGGTCATGATAGACCCTTGTTGCTGGACATGTACCAGACGAACAGTATAGACCGATTTTTAAAAGAAATTAAGGTCCTTGAGGGCCAACATAAACTAGATTGTTTTGATCGTACTCTTAGAAGCCTAGAGGAATGAGAAAGGAGCCTTAAATGTATTTATTTCCACAATTTCTATTTTGCTGATCCACCAATCTCAGCGGATTATAGTCAACATACACAGTAAAGCATAGCAAAACCTTACATAACACAAAACATAAACATGCCAAAATGACTAAAAAGCAACATTGCTATACATCTTTTGGGAAAAAAAACCCAAAACATACTTTAACAAGGTCGAGCAGTACTCAGCCTGAGAAGGCTAGAGCAAAGAGATATGTCTTTAAGTTCTTCCTAAAGTGAGAAAGCTCATTCGGCAGTTTAAATCCTGGAAGTTAGTACTATTGAGAAGGCTGTTAGGTTTATTAGGCTAAAATTTTATGAGCACGGGGACAAACCTGGGGGGTGCTTTTAGCAAAGGCAGTGAAAAGGTGAAAGACTCAGTCCTGTATTTTAAAAGTTAAGGACAAAAGAGGTGTAGTTACTCATGATCCCACGGAAATAGAGGGAGAATTTGTTCAGTATTTCGCTGTCTTATATTCACATCAAGATGTTAGGCTCCTTTCAACATTCAGCAATATTTATCTGCTCTCAATCTTCCTAAGATTCAAGTATCTCAAGTTGCAAGACTTATATCACGGATAACAGCCTCCAAACGTCAATGTGCAGTTAAATTACTGCCTGGGGTGAAGTACCTGGGTCCCAGTGGATTTCATTTATTTTATTTATTTATTTATTTATTTATTTATTTATTTGCTTTTATATACCGAGATTCAGAAAATGCCATCACGTCGGTTTACATGCAACGATTTGAAAAAATAAAGAGGATACAATGTAACAAAATGTAACAAAAGAGGGAACAAAATGAGGTGGGTATTACAAAATATATATGTCATATATGTAAAGAATAGGAATGTGATCAATGAATGAAAGTGGGTTGAAATGCGGGAGAGTCATGAAAGGGATGGGTTAAAGAATGTAGTAAAGAAAAAATAGAGAGAAGGGGGATAGGATAATGGGAAGTAAGGAGAAGATATGTATGAAAGATGAGTAATTGATTTTAAGATATTATAAATGCTTTCTTGAATAGCCAAGTTTTTTTGTTATTTTTTTAAATCTTAGTTCTTTGTTCAAGTCTTATTTCCGTGGGTAAAGTGTTCCATAAGACTGGTCCTGCGATGGAAAAAGCATGGTCTCTTGTGAATTGATGGTGTGTCATTCTTGGCGAAGAAGTTAAAAGAAGACCAGTATTCGTTGAGCGTAGGTTTCTAATTGAATCTTTAAAAAGAAATGTCTCTTTCATCCATTCTGTTTTGTTATTGTAAAGAGCTTTATGGATCAAAATTAGTGTTTTCTATGTTATTCTGTGAGAGATTGGTAACCAATGTAGTTGTTGAAGATTCGCAGTGATGTGTTCAGATCTTTTGCAGTTGGAAAGTGATCTGGCTGCTGCATTCTGCAGAAGTTGCAATGGCTTTATAGTTGAAATTGGAAGACCTAGAAGAATTGCATTGCAGTAAATCTAGTTTTGAGAATATTATGGCTTGTAAAGCTGTTCTATAGTCTTCAAAGTGTAGAAGAGGTTTGATTCTTTTTAATATTTGTAGTTTAAAGAATCCTTCTTTTATTGTATTATTAATATGTTTCTTTAGGTTAATTTCATTATCAATTGTGATTCCTAAGTCTTTTGTATTAAGGATAAGATAGTTATCTGTAGAGTAGCTGATGAGTTGTGAATCAAGCAAAGGTGAATTTTTATTGTAGATATACATAATTTCAGTTTTGTTGTTGTTAAGTGAGAGAGCCATTTTTGTTAAGAGATGTTGTATTGATTTAAGATGAGTGTTCCAGGTGCTCATTGTATTGTCCAAATTGTCATTGATTGGGAGTAAAATTTGGACATCATCAGCATAGATGAAGTAAATTAACCTGAGATTTGTAAGGAGTTTGCATAGAGGTAAAAGGTAGATGTTAAAAAGTGTTGATGATAATGAAGATCCCTGTGGTACACCGTGTGGGAGAGGTATCTGTCTAGATTCAGTGTCATTTGCTCTGACAAAATATGATCTATTAGCTAAGTAGGATGTAAACCAGTTGAGAGTGTTGTTGCAGAGACCAATTTCTCTTAATCTGTTTAGGAAGATGAGGTGATTGACAGTATCAAAGGCTGCAGATATATCTAGTAATATGAGGATACATTTTTGGCCACAATCGAAACCTTTGATGATTGTGTCAGTAAGAGATAATAGAAGTGTTTCGGTACTGAGGGTGCTTCTAAATCCATGTTGGACTGGGAAGAGTATATTATTTTTTTCTAAATGTTCTGAAAGTTGTTGGTTTACAATTTTTTCTAATATTTTAGCTATAAAAGGGAGATTGGAAATAGGTCTAAAATTTGTGATGTCGGATTGATCAAGTTGAGGTTTTCTGAGAGTTGGCTTAATAACTGCACATTTTAATTTATCTGGAAAAACACCTTCTTCAAGACAAATATTTACCATGTCAGCAATTAGCCTAGCAATGATATTAGAAACTAATTTGAGTATTTTTATTGGGCGAGTATCAATAGGGTGTGATGCTGGACTCATTTTCTGTATAATGTTTTGAACTTCAGTGGAGGATGTGTTTTCAAATTGTGACCATCTATTAATTGATATACTTGGGATGTTTGTACTCAGATTATCTATAGGTGAGATTTTTGTGATAATATTTTGGATTTTGTCTCTAAAGAAGTTGGCGAAATCATCACATTTGATCAATTTGTTATTTGTATTTGTGAGAGTATTTTCAGGTTGGGTAAGGACTTTAATATAAGCAAAAAGTTCTCTAGGGTTAAACTGATAGTTATGTATTTTTTCAGCCTAGAAATCTTTTTTAGCTTTGTTAATATCTGTTTTATAAATGTAGAGGATGGTTTTATATTTATCCTTTAATTGGTCTGTGGGATTTTTTCTCCATTTTTTCAGTTGATCTTAGTTTACAAAAATCTTTTGCCAGATTTGGGACCTTATCTTCTAGATCTTTTAATTCTGCAGAGGTCAACAAAGCATCACTGGGGGATATGGCAGAAGTGACCATTTCCCTAATATTTAAGAAGGGAAGGTATGAAACAGAATGTGGCTCTTATAGGCCTATCTCTTGGCCAAAATCCTGCAATTGTGCTTGGAGACTCTCTTACCAGATTTAGTGCCCCAGGATCAGAGGTTTTGTTAAAGTTAGGGCTTCCATCTTAAATACATGTCAGCTTTTCAGTCTTTTATATATAGTGAGGCAAACAGGGGTACTGGGCTTATCATATCCTTGGACGTTGAAAAAAGCTTTTGATTGGATATCTTGGTCCTTTTTGTTTGCAGTGTTAGTGAAGTTTGGTCTTCTGGACAGGTTTATGGGTGGATAAAAGCCTTGTATGAACAACCTAGAGCTAGATTGTTGATTGATAGCTCGTTGACAGGTTGTTTTGCAATTGCTAGAGGTACAAGGCAAGGTTGCCCACTCACCACTATTTAATGTTTTTATTTGCTTGAAAAATCTTCAAAAAAAACCCCCCTCTCACCTAAGGTGGATGATTAATCAGTCCAGGCGGTCTTAGCACTTTCTGGGTAGATTTTAAAAGACCTGCGCACTGGTGCGCCTATGTTGCATAGGCCGCCAGCGCGCGCAAAGCCCCAGGACGCATGTAAGTCCCGGGGCTTTGCTGGGGGGGGGGGGGTGCCTATCGGGGGCGGCGCAGCATTCGGGGCGTTTCGGGGGCAAGGCCGTGGGTGTGGCGTCGGCCTGGGGCGTTCCGTGGGCGTGGCCGAGGCCTCCGAACCAGCCCACGGGCCGGGGAATGGCACGCTGGCAGCCGACTGGTGCGCACAAGTTACGCCTGCTTCAGGCAGGTGTAACTTTCTCAACAAAGGTAGGGGAGGGATTTAGTTAGGGCTGGGGGGGTGGGTTAGGTAGGGGAAGGTGGGGGGCGCGGAAAAAAAGTTCCCTCTGAGGCCACTCCGATTTCGAAGTGGCCTCGGAGGGAATGGAGGCAGGCTGCTCGGTGCGCGCAGGTTGCACAATTGTGCACCCCCCTGCGCGCACCAACCCTGGATTTTATAACATGCACGCGGCAGTGCGCGCATGTTATAAAATCGGGCGTAGATTTGTTCGCGCCGGGTTGCACGAACAAATCTACACCGGCGCATAACTTTAAAAATCTACCCCTCTGTGTATGACACGCCGTCAGGCTTGCTGATGCCTTATTTTCACTTTGGTATAAGGTAGTGTGTTGACCGTTTTTTTTCAGAGGTTGGTTAGTTGGTCCCATTATTTTGTTTGTTTTAATGATAATGCCAGTTGTCTGCCCCTTGAAAAAGAGCAGGTTATGTTGGTAGAACTCCCTTCTTTGTTATTTTTGCCAGAATCCTTCATTACTTTGCCATCTGATCTGTCTCAATAAACTGATCCTGGCACATATGGTACGAATATGGAGGCAGGTGAAACAACTATTACATTTACACCTGGAGCTGATGTCCCCTGTTGCTCCAGTATATAAAAGCTCTTGCATTGCTGGCTGTACCTTTTACCCTATCTTTGAAGAATGGCGGAATAAAGGATTGTTTTTGGTTAGACATTTCTGGAATGAGGAAAGGTTCAAGGCCTTCCCAGAGCTTAAACTGAATTTGATCTCCAGGTTGAGTCTCTAAGTGGATACCTACAGCTTAGGTGAGCACCGGGGGCTTTCTTTAATTTAACAGACTCCTGCGGCAGTTGAATGGTGTGGAAGACTTCCTAAGTGAGGCAGAGAGCCCAATCAAGGGCATTTTGCTTATTTATTGAGTTATGTGGGCCTAAATATGGAACAGCTATGCTCCCCAATCACTAATAGATACGCTGGGAATGGCCCGATGGAAACGTGTGTGCAGAGCGACGCAGCATGTCTCTGTTTGTCACTGAAGAACTGTTTTGATGATTATTGTATTTCTGTGTGTTTCTCCAAGCCATTTCCCACTGCTGTCACAGCTTTCTGGTGTGGTACCTGCTTTTGCATGTGGTGGGATTGTCCCAGAATAAAATACTTCTGGACCCAGGTAAACCAAGAGATCGCTGATATAAATGAGGTTCCTGTCCATATTGCTTCTCTCCTGGGAGGGGTCTCTAATTCCCTGTAAGCTTAGGGCTTTGGTAGCACAACTTCTCGTATTTGCTCGTTTCATTTGGAAATATAACCCATGTTTCAACTACTGGCGGTTGCAAACCAGAGAAACGGCTGACATTGAACTGCTCCGCTTTGCATTAAGGGGTGTGAAATGTAAGTATGATTGTACTTGGGGGTGCTTCCGGACACGTGGCTTAAATGTATGCGTATACCTCACTTTCTTTCTCTGTTTCATGCGTTTATTGAGAATTACATGTCTGCATGTTCTTGCTTGTATTGATACTAATATGAGTTAAGTTGTTTGCTGTAATGCTATAATGTTTAAGAACTTCTTCTATAAGTAAAAAGTTTAAACAAAAACAGATTGCCTCCTCCAGACTCTTCTCAAATGGAATCAGCAACTGGATATCATCAGCATAAATATACCCCCTGACACCCAGTTCCTGAAAAAGCCTTACCAAGAGCCATATAAGTATATTAAAAATCAAAGGCGATAAGCGCCTTCTTTAACTGTGACTGTTCCACCTATATTTGAATCATCTGAAATCTTCACTTAAAAAGAACCATAATTCAATCAACCACCCTACCCCGCTAACCATGCTTGACAACATCTATCAATCAAAATACCATAATCCACCAAGTGAAAAGCATTTGAGAGGTCCAGTTACACCAGCATAACTGACTTCTCATCCAGCTGCCGCAAAGTATCATCAGACAAGGACACCGGCACGCCTTCCGTCTTATGCCCTGGCCTAATCCCAGTTTGCAAATCTCCCTACAGAAGATGAAATCTGAGTCCCTACTACCGTCTCAAAAACCTTAACACAAGTGCTAAATGAGTGATAGGCCTGTAAGTTTTGCAACAAGAGGGGGTCTAACTGTGGCTTCTTTAACAGAGGGGTAAGTAATGATTATTTAAGGCTTTCAGGAAGATAACTCTCTCTCTCTCTCTCTCTCTCTCTCAATGAAGTATTTACCATATCAAGCCAACTATTCCAAACCATCACCTATTAAGGATTTAATCAGACTCAATGGACAAGGGTCCAAGGAACTCCCTGAGGGTTGCATATTCGTCACAGAAATGTCAAACTAACTGGAATAACTGATCTAAACTCCATCAATCTCTCCTGACTCAAAACTTCTTCCTGCCCCTTATCCCTAACTGATCGCACCACTCCAAAATGTTCTAATTTCTTTTCCAAATTAACTCTCTCTTAAAAAAAAAAAAAAAAAAAGCATTCCTATCAAACACTCATTCTTCTTCTGACCCAATAACATGTTCACAACCCAGAAAAGTTCCTTAGTAGAATTATCTGCTACCTTTATAGAGCAAGAAAAGGTCTCTCTCTTTTCTCCATTCAGATCTCATCCTATTCCACTTCCGCTCCAAGGGCTTAATGGCGAGCCACATCTTACGTAAATCGTCTCCAAACCTTTGGAAAGACTGTTTATTCACAAGAATCCATCCAGCTGGGATGGAATCATTCAGGTCTGCTCTCTGCTTCTTTAAACCTCCCTCAGAATGACCCACAACCCGTTCTTCAAAATAGATGCAAAGGCATTTAGAGCCCATCTTCCTTCATCCCCAGTAGCCCTCTCTATCTCCTTTAACAATCTTCCTCTTCTCTCTCCCTTTGTCCCTTCTCCATTGCAGACTGCTGCGATACCAAGTTTATTGAAGCAGGCAATAGTAAAACTTGTAGCAAAGGATAATTTAAATTGTGTACAGAATTGTCACATTATTTCTCTGTGTCTAATCTCTGTACTGTAAGTGTTGGAAAAATGGGTATTGATTGTATTGGAGGACTTCCCAGAAGATAATAAGGTACTACATAAAGAACAGTTTGGTTTCCTTAAAGGATATGGGAGAGAAACCTTGCTGGTCTCTTTTATGGATTGTTTATAAGAATTTGGATAGGAGGCATTCTGAAAAACTTGTTCAACAGGATATGATTGTGTTCCTCATACTAGTTTGCTTCTGAAACTACAAGAAATGGGGACAGGTAGAATAGAGTATCGGTAGTTCCAATCTTATTTAACTGGACATCAACAGCAAGTTATTTTTATTATGAAGACTGCGTGGTTTCCTATTACTATGGGGATACCACAGGGGTTCCTTCTTACATTCAATATTATTTAATATTGCAAATGTGATGGATTTCCTTGGATTTTTCTTCAACTTTTTTTCAGACAATATGCAATTTTAAATTCTGAGTTTATTTTATTTATTTATTTTTAATTTTTATATACCGACATTCTTGAATAAAATACAAATCATACTGGTTTACATTAAAACAGAAGATGCAGGAAAAATGTTACCTTTGTCAAATACATTGAAACATTAATAACAAGGAAAATTGTTGACAAGGGATAATAACTAAGAAAAAAGAGAAAGGTAAACAAAAGAAGAAGAAGTATAGAAATTAAAAAACAAAAAAGGTGGCACAAAGGATTGCATGGGAGTCCATCTCTATGTTGGAGGTTTGGGCAATGAGATATAGTTTTTGAATTTCCGCTTCCTACCCATAGCGAAGAAAAAATTACCTAGGGGTGCGCCCCTTTGGCACACGGCTTCGGCTGTGGGTCGCAGGGCCCTTGATTTTATGATGTCCCGAGGGCGTCTACCGATGATGTCACTGTAGGAACTGCCCCCTCGGTTCGGGCCTCGTCACTCCTCGTCCAGGAGTAAGTCTCTTTCTCTATAGCTTTTCAGCACTGGAACCGAGAGTCTCCCAGCACTCCAATCGCTTCCTCCTCTCCTCGGTTGAAACGCCGCAGGGCCCTTGATTTTATTCTGTCCCAAGGGTGCCTACCGATGACGTCACTGCAGGAACCGCCCCCTCGGTTTGGGCCTCGTCGCTCCTTGTCCAGGAGTAAGTTCTCTTTCTCTATAGCTTTTCAGCACTGGAACAGAGAGTCTCCCAGCACTCCAACCGTTTCCTCCTCTCCTCGGTTGAAGAGATGCAGGGACCTTCATTTTATGCTGTCCCAAGGGCGCCTATCGATGATGTCACTGTAGGAACCGCCCCTTGGTTTGGGCCTCGTCCAGCAGTAAGTTCTCTTTCTCTATAGCTTTTCAGCACTGGAACCGAGAGTCTCCCAGCACTCCAACCGCTTCCTCCTCTCCTCCTTACCTCCTCCTTACTTAGGCTTCTGGCATTAGCATACAAATATTTCAGTTTGTTTTCTTTCTGCTTTTTAATTGATAGGGGTAAGTTAGAATTTTTTAGCTCAGGCGAGTCCCCTAGTCACAGCCACCCGGACCACTCCTCTTCCTACCGGAACCTCACCGTTGGGATGCCCCAAGTCCAATGCGTCACTAGCATCCCCCGAAAATACCTCCCTCCGAACCACGCGCCACTGAGCGACCGTAGCCCCCCCCCCCACCCCCCCCCTGTTCCAGTCCAAAAGCTGCTCTATCTCCCCTCCAAAGGATAGCACAGCATCCGGTTCCTCCCTGGTCCACGTAAAGCCCATCACCTCGGAAGAGACCCCCCCTGCCCAAAAGACTCCCCAGATTCCCGCAAAACTGAATCCCACCTCCTCGCACCATCATCCCACCCACGCATTGAGACTCCGGAGCTCCGCCCGCCTCCGGAGACCTGCGCGTGGAACAGGGAGCAACCCAGAGAATGCCACCCTGGAGGATCTGGACCCAAGCCTTCCACCCAAGAGCCCAAACCTGGCCCCCAGAACCTCCCTCCCACACCTCCCCACGTCGTTGGTGCCCACATGTACCAGGACAGCAGGCTCCTCCCCAGCACTGTCTAAAATTGTACTCTTTATATTCTCTCAATGATCTCACTCGGGGGATGATCAAGATTAAAAATTGGATGGAAGCTCATGGTTTTGTCTTGAATCATAACATAACATCATCTTGACAGGGATCAATGTGTGGAGATAGACAAAGAAAAGGCAGAAATATTAAACAATTACTTCAGTTCTGTGTTCACTAAAGACCCTGGAGAGGGACCGTTGCTAATTAAGACATTGGAGGGGGGAGTAAATGAAACTCCGTCTACAGAAGAGAATGTATGGGTAGAGCTAGGTAAACTGAAAGTGGACAAAGCCGATGGGGCCTGATGAGGTTCATCCCAGGATACTGAGGGAGCTCAGAGATGTACTAGTGAGTCTGCTGCACGACCTGTTCAATAATCCCTGGAAACATGAGTGGTGCCGCAAGATTGTAGAAGAGCGGTGGTGGTGCCGCTTTACAAGAGTGGGAGCAGAAAGGAGGCTGGAAACTACAGGCCGGTTAGCCTCACCTCAGTGGTGAAATTCATGGAGACTCTGCTGAAGGAAAGGATAGTGAGCTATCTACAGACAGAAGAATTGCTGGACCCGAAGCAGCATGGATTCACCAGGGAAGATCCTGTCAGACAAATCTGATTGATTGTTTTGATTGGGTGACTAAAGAACTGGATCGAGGAAGAGCGCTCGATGTGATCTACTTGGATTTCAGCAAAGCTTTTGAGCTCAGAGATGTTCTGGCGGGTCCGCTGTGTGACCTGTTCAATAGATCCCTAGAAACGGGAGTGGTGCCAAGTGATTGGAGAAGAGCAGTGGTGGTCCCGCTTCACAAGAGTGGGAACAGGGAGGAGGCCGGCAACTACAGACCGGTTAGCCTCACTTCGGTGGTGGGAAAAGTAATGGAGTCACTGCTGAAAGAGAGAATAGTGAACTATCTACAGTCCGGAGAATTGATGGACCAGAGGCAACATGGATTCACCAGGGGAAGATCCTGTCAAACAAATCTGATTGACTTTTTTGACTGGGTAACCAAGGAATTGGATCAAGGAAGAGCACTTGATATCATATACTTGGATTTCAGCAAAGCTTTTGATACGGTTCCACACAGGAGACTGGTGAATAAAACGAGAAGCTTAGGAGTGAGTGCCGAGGTGGTGATCTGGATTGCAAATTGGTTGACGGACAGAAGACAATGTGTGATGGTAAATGGAACCTTCTCTGAAGAGAGAGCGGTTTTAAGTGGTGTACCGCAAGGATCGGTGTTGGGACCGGTCCTGTTCAATATCTTTGTGAGCGACATTGCGGACGGGATAGAAGGTAAGGTTTGTCTTTTTGCGGATGACACTAAGATCTGCAACAGAGTGGACACGCCGGAAGGAGTGGAGAGAATGAGACGGGATCTAAGGAAACTGGAAGAGTGGTCGAAGATATGGCAGCTGAGATTCAATGCCAAGAAGTGCAAAGTCATGCATATGGGGAGTGGAAATCCGAATGAACTGTATTCGATGGGGGGGGGAAAGGCTGATGTGCACGGAGCAGGAGAGGGACCTTGGGGTGATAGTGTCTAATGATATGAAGTCTGCGAAACAATGCGACAAGGCGATAGCAAAAGCCAGAAGAATGCTGGGCTGCATAGAGAGAGGAATATCGAGTAAGAAAAGGGAAGTGATTATTCCCTTGTACAGGTCCTTGGTGAGGCCTCACCTGGAGTACTGTGTTCAGTTCTGGAGACCGTATCTACAAAAAGACAAAGACAAGATGGAAGCGGTACAGAGAAGGGCGACCAGGAAGGTGGAGGATCTTCATCGGATGACGTACGAGGAGAGATTGAAGAATCTAAATATGTACACCCTGGAGGAAAGGAGGAGCAGAGGTGATATGATACAGACTTTCAGATACTTGAAAGGTTTTAATGATCCAAAGGCAACGACAAACCTTTACCATAAGAAAAAAATCAGCAGAACCAGGGGTCACGATTTGAAGCTCCAGGGAGGAAGATTCAGAACCAATGTCAGGAAGTATTTCTTCACGGAGAGGGTGGTGGATGCCTGGAATGCCCTTCCGGAGGAAGTGGTGAAGACCAGAACTGTGAAGGACTTCAAAGGGGCGTGGGATAAACACTGTGGATCCATAAAGTCAAGAGGCCGCCAATGAAGTGTGGGTGACTCGCCAGAATGATGGCTACTGCCTGGAGACAATACCTTTATTCAATAAACATACACATGTTACTGTGACTCCAACATCGCTCTAAGCTTCAACAGCAAGAGGAAATGTGGAAAAAAGGATTTGCACTCACAAAGACGGGAGTAGCTAGCTTGTTACGGCGGTTACTACCCCAAACCAAATGTGCCTGATACTTCACTTTCGATGCATATCCAGCATAGCTCTCTGCTTCAACGGCAGGGGAGAAGAAAAACAACCAATAAGGGTTGTATAACATAGTCTGGGAAAAAACAAATGAGCATGGGTGTAGCTTGCTTATTGCGGCGGTTACTACCCCTACTACCCCTAACTAATCAAGCTAGATATTTCACTTGGATGCAGCTCCATCACTGCTCTCTACATTAATGGTGGGGGAGGAAGGGAAATAGAACCAAGAGCTAAGAGAAATAGATAAGTATGAGAGAAAAAATGTGTGAAGCTTGCTGGGCAGACTGGATGGGCCATTTGGTCTTCTTCTGCCGTCATTTCTATGTTTCTATGTTTCTATGATACGGTCCCGCACAGGAGGCTTATGAATAAAATGAGAAGCTTAGGAGTGAGCACAAAAGTGTTGGAGTGGACTACAAAGTGGTCCTGTGCGGGACCGTATCACAAGCTTTGCTGAAATCCAAGTAAATCACATCGAGCGCTCTTCCTCGATCCAGTTCTTTAGTCACTCAGTCAAAACAATCAATCAGATTTGTCTGACAGGATCTTCCCTGGTGAATCCATGCTGCTTCAGGTCCAGCAATTCTTCTGTCTGTAGATAGCTCACTATCCTTTCCTTCAGCAGAGTCTCCATGAATTTTCCCACCACTGAGGTGAGCCTAACTGTGGCCTGTAGCTTCCAGGCTCCTCTCTGTTCTCTGATCCTAAATTTAGGATCCTAAACGTGGGTGGCTACAGGGGCAGAGTTAAGGTGGGGAAACAAACGAAGGAGCTAAGTACTGATTTTCAGAACTAGGCACCAATTTTAGGAACTTAAATCTGGGGAAATAGCAGGCTGTAAATTTATGTAAAGTTTCAGCTGAAAACTTGGGAACCCAAGTTAGGTACCTGTTTTCAGCCGAACTTAAGCACCTAGGATGTATATATCTCATTCTCCCCAGCCAGCACACAGCTCTGTTTTTTGAAAATTATTTTACAGGCCTCGAGGGTTGACATACTGTTTCTAGACACAGCACTGCACATCATCACAAATCTCTCTTGGATCTTTCTGAGATCTGAGTGTGGCAGAGAAGCCAGCCCTTTCCATAGTGGCTGGCAGCAGTGCAGAACATGAGCCGCTCAGCTCACTGGTGATTCTTCTTCCATTCCTGCCCAAGGACTCCTGGTGGCCTCCGCAGCATCCCCTGCCCCAGCTGAGCCAGGAATCAAACGCAGGTCTTCTGCAGGTCCATGCACAGCACTGCTGTTGTGCCACCAGGCCAGCCTCATGGGAAGAAAGAAAAACAGGAGCTGTCCTTATTTCAGGGTAATAATGAAGCAAAGCCAAGAGCTGGCCCTACGTTTTTGGCTGAATTCTTCTGGCCTAGGCTGATGGATGTCTGCAGCCATATTCCATGGAAGGAAGACCATTTTTCTCCTCCTGTCAATCACTCAGCTGGGCTTTGTGAAGTCCACTGGCCCCGGTTTACATTACTCGCACCTCGTCACTCAGAAAATGATTTCCTGCTCTTGCTGCTCTGGCATAATTTGATAAGGGGTCAGACATATTAAATCATGCTGAATTTACGAGTCTTCAGAGAGAGGAGGCACCCAGCCTGCTTGGGGTTCTGGATCAGAGCTTAAAAGTGGAGCCGGACCCAGCTGTGTAATGGGCAGCTCTATAAACGTCACTTGATTACCAGGGCCGCAGGCAGAGAGATGTAACTATTCCCTGATCACTCTGGACCCACTTGGAAATTGAGCCATACAAGAAAACTACTTGGGGCCCTCTGTATAGGAGGAATGAAAACTGGTTTTCATTCCTCCTATACAGCGTTTGTAAATGTGTGAGTGTGTATCATGGATGCAGAGTGCCTGTCATCCCAAAAATGTCAGCACACAGAACATTACATGGATACAGTACGGCCACCCCTGGATGGCCTGGCATGCAGCTTCCAAAAGAGAGAGAAAGCAATGCTATTGCCCCTTATCCTTTGAGAATGTCACGATGAAAGGTGTTACCAGCCGATATACAGCCTGAGCGGAAGCTTGGGCAGGGGGAAGGAGTTGTACACATAACTTAGGATTTTCCAAAGTATGCGCCTAAAGATTCCAGAAAAATATTTCATGCAAATAGCAGCCGCTGTCATTTTTGGGATAATTTTCAGAGCGAGCTTATGCATGGAATCCTACTTTGAAAACAGACATAGGTTCCGTACATTTTTGGCACGTAATTTAGATGGACTCTTTGAAACCCGCCCCCTTTGGGCGTCCAAATAATATGGCTTTGTGTGTGAGAGAGTGGTTGTGGGTGTGAGGGAGAAAGAGCCACTGCATGTGAGAGATTGCCTTATATGTGTGTGGGAGAGAGAGCCACTGAGTATGAGAGAGTGCCTGTGTATGTGTGTGTGTGGGAGAGAGAATGCACACGTGTTAGAGTGTGTGTCTGAGGAAGAGAAAGAGGATAAAGTTTGTGCATCCAGGACAATCTCAGGACAACTGGAAATCAATAGTTCCCAAGTATGGAGAGCAGAGGATGTTTTTAAAATCCCGATTATTTATTTATTTATTTATTTAAATGCTTTAAAAATATACCGACATTCATAGGACATATCATGCCGGTTCACAATCAACATTGGAAAGGCGGAAGAGGAAATTACAAATAACAGGGAAGGGGGAGGTGGAGCAGGAAAGGAAAAAGGAGAGGATGGGGGCCAGGTGACAGCAAGCGCAGAAGTTGCGGGAAGGAGAAAGGTAGTGAAGTGCTAGGAGAGAGAGAAAATTGATAGGAACTGTGTTAAAAACTGAATATAAAAATTAACAAATTTACAATTAGTGTTCATTCGGGCCGATACAGTAAAGTCTGCGGGAGAGCGTGCGATGCAGTATTTAAATTAGGTCCGGCTGTAGATCCGGGCAAAAGGAGGCACTAGGGACACTAGTGCCTCCTTTTTGACAGGAGCGGCGGTTGTCAACGGGTTTGACAGCCGACGCTCAATTTTGCCGGCATCGGTTCTCGAGCTCGCTGACAGCCACGGGCTCGGAAACCGGACGCCGGCAAAATTGAGCGTCTGGTTTTCGGCCTGACAGCCGCGGGCCGAATTCAAATTTATTTTTTTTTTTACTTTTTTTACTCTTCGGGACCTCTGACTTAATATTGCTATGATATTAAGTCGGAGGGTGCACAGAAAAGCAGTTTTTACTGCTTTTCTGTGCACTTTCCCGGTGCCTGAAGAAATTTCTGAAAGTAAAATGTGCGGCTTGGCTGCACATTTTACTTTCTGTATTGCGCGAGCATACCTAATAGGGCCATCAACATGCATTTGCATGTTGAGGGCGCTATTAGGTGCCGCGGGTTGGACGCGCGTTTTCCTCCCCTTACTGAATAAGGGGTAAGGGAAAACGCGCGTCCAATAGCAGGCTAACAGTGCGCTCCGACGGAGCACACTGTACTGTATCGGCCTGATTGTTGGATAATATTTGATATGTCTGCTGTTTTAAAGTATTTCATTGATATAGTATTTGCAGTTCTGCTCTTTCCTGAGGAGGGTGGTTGATGTTTGAGTCCTGGAAGTTAGTGTTGGTTTGATATGGCAGATTTGTCTCTTGGGGTAACTGTATTCTTGACAGATTGTGATAGCTTTTATTGGATCTATGTAAGTATTATCCAAAATACTGTACATGATTTCGTGAGACAATATGGAACCCATTTTTATGTGTGAATGTCTCTGATCTGAAGAAGGGACCTATGTGATTTTAAAAGCTTTTGTACAATATTTTTAGGTACAGGAATTTTTTTTTTTATTTTGCAGGTATTTTTAGGCCGCCTGACTTGTTCTGAGTACCTAATAGATGGTGTGTTGGTGCTTTAGGGCCAATGTAATATTTTCAGTTTTGCCTTTTTATAGGTAGGGTTGTTATTGTCTGAGTGCTGCCAGTTATTGTTGTTTTGGTAGGGAGATTCAGTACATTGTAACTTGTTTGTTCATGGCTTTCTGAAGGTCAAGCCTACACCCAGTGTATACTACAAAAGGCCTAATACCATATGGGTTCCAAGTGTCTTTTGTATGTTGGGCAGAAGAAGCGAGACTGCTGAAGGCTTGGGCGGGGGGGGGGGGGGGGGGGGGTAGGAGGGAGTGAGAGTGCCGGTGACTCAGGGAAGGGGTGGAGAGGGGGCTGAGGGAGCGAGACTGACTCCCTTACTATAAATGTCACTGCACGCCACTGCTAAGAAGCTTCATTACTCAATTCCGGGGAATCCCAGTCCTGGCCTCACTGTTTAATTTCATTCATTTCATTTCATTTAAAAAATTTATTAATCGCTTAACACAAAAGGCCTAAGCGATATACAAAATGAACATACATAATAAAACACAAAAGATTTGACAAAACCAAAACAAACAAACATTATAAATTATATAAAATAATAAAAATGCAATAGTATCACATCCTCTTGGTTTTTTGTCTGTGTCTTAAATAGACTGTAAGCTCCACGGAGTAGGGACAGTCTCTTATGTGTCTCTGTACACCCTGTAGTACTGCACAGTTTATCTGAGGCCCAGGAGGAGGGATTCGTGCTGTCTTCTTTCTCATCATCAGAGCACACTGCAGCTTTCCCTAAAATCCTGGACGCTGATAAATGTGAAACGTGTTCTTCTCACCATTCCCTTTGATTCGCCTTGGCACACATGGGTTTTTAACCCTGGAAAGCAATTCTTTGTCCTCTTGCAATTGTTAGCAAATCTCTGAAATAAAGTCTCTTCATTCACACAAATTAAAACAAAACATAATATGAAAACACACAAAAAGAACAAAAACTCTACAAAGCTATAATTCCAGAAAAAGCAATCTTTAAAGAAAAACATAGCCTGCTGTTTTGGAAAAAACTGGTTAGGGGTAAAAAAAACCCCAAACAAAAACAGAATTAGAGCATGCAAGTGATTAGTTAACAAGTTACTGTGTTCAATTATTAGTTATTCTGTATCCTAACTAATTACTTTGTTCTGTTGGTACTTATCTTGCGTGATCAGTGCCATGCTGGATGGGAGAGTATATAAATAATACAGACACACACCTACACCTACCTACCTATGGGTGAAAAATAACATGGCCTAAAATTCAGTATCCAGTGTCTGTTACTGGCCCACGCTCCCCCTTGCTGTCAAGATACAGAGAAGAAGAGCGGCAATAGAGAAGTGGAAGAGACGAGGAGGATAAGGAAAAAAATTTTTCTCTGGTTCCAAGAATTTTATCTAGTGCCAAATTTTCTAACTAAATGCTGGCCCGTCGTATATAGTAACCTAATAAATGACAGCAGATAAAGGCCAAAAGGCTCCTCTAGCCTGCCTAGCAGCAATTTTATGTACATTTACTCAAAGTAGGTCAAATTCTCACAGGAAACCCAACCCCCAGTCCAACTGTGTCCTTTTTAGAGTTGCAACTGCTGCTCCATACAGGATTTGCCGTGCCACCCAGGAAGGCTGTCGCTCAGCGAAGGCTGGGCAGTTCTCTCATTGCCATTCTCTGTGTTTCTCCCATGCTTCCTTGTCATGGCTAACTCTTCTGGTAGGGCATTCCAGGTATCCTCCTCCCTCTCTGGAAAAAAAAACCATCTTCTGACATTGTTCTTGAATCCACCACTTAGAGTTTCAAATTGTGACCCCTAATTCTACAGCTTCCTTTCCATTGAAAAAGCTTGACTTCTTGTGCATTAATGCCGTTCAGGTATTTAAGCATCTATGTTATCCCCTTCCCATCTTTTTTAAGAACATAACATAAGAAATTGCCATACCGGGTCAGACCGAGGGTCCATCAAGCCCAGCATCCTGTTTCCAACAGTGGCCAATCCAGGCCACAAGAACCTGGCAATTACCCAAACACCAAGAAGATCCCATGCCACTGCTGCAATTAATAGCAGTGGCTATTCCTACGTCAGCTTGCTTAATAGCAGTTAATGGACTTCTCCTCTAAGAACTTATCCAATTCTTTCTGTTGTGCTCTGAAAATGGGCCCATCTCTAGCTGTGGCTAATTGGAAGACTTTGGGCTCCAGTGCTGTTGGTCTGGCCCTCTCTCAGATGGCAATGAATAAAGCCCAGTTTGTTGAACCTGGATACCCTCAGGCCCATTTCCATTCCAGCACTGCCCGTGTGACCTAGAGCCGGTAAGTTCCCCTTTGGGTACTCAAACTGAGACTGGAGACGAGCCACTGTAATTATGAATGTTATCCTATATGCCATTATAGAAGTCATAAATAATATATTTTTCATGTCTACTATAAGAAAACGAAATATCCAAGAGCATGAGGAAAAATTGCCCACCAGAGAAAGCAATCAACAAGAACAAATATAGGTGCAATCCTAGCTCCAGAGAACAATTATTAGTGCAGTGCTCTCTTAGCTTTCTCTTTGTGCAGTAGCCCCATACCTTCATGCCTGTCACAAAAGTGCAGTCGGGATATCGTTGACTTGCTGCTTCTGGGACATCTGAAGTCCTTTTCAACATGGTTGCCTCAGCCTGTCATTTCCTCATTGGACTTTCCCATGACCTATGCCAGGGGCATAGCCGGGGTCATAAGCTAAACATGGAAGGGAGGGGGCACTGTCCCCCACCTCCACTCTATGAAGGTCTTTATGAAAGTTACTACAAAACCTTCTAATTTCTGGCAATGCTCTGTACTGTCTATCATTTCACCGTATCCTGCCCTGGCTACTTTATGCAAGTGTTAATGTCTCCATTAGAGAGCAATTATTTAAATAGACTTCCAATCACATCAAGCATTCCTGACGTTTTAAGGTGCTGAGAGGAGTGGTAACCTCAAAACTTTACAGGACTAGCCTAAGGGAAGTGTTGTTTCCCTGTTCAAGTTAGTTTCCTTAAAGGTGAAGGGATCATGGACTGGCAGTGACTCCACTGTCTCCAGACCTTCTAACAGGCTGATACAGTAAAAAATGGCCTTTAAAGCAATGCTCCTACCTGTGGCGCTGTGCGCCAGGCGTCGCACATCGAAGGAGTGCAAACAAGGGGACTGCCCCTTTGTGCAGTCCCCTTTGGGAGCCAGCCCCCCCCCCTCCCCCACCCATTTGGTACCCCTCTGAAAGCAGACCAAGTATCCCTGCCTCTCTTATCCTCATCTCATAATATAGGCCTGCATCCATCTCCTTCCAGTATCCACTCATACTGCTCAGTACACCTTATACCTCCACCCCTCATTCCCTCCTTATTGCCTATTCACCTCTGCTCCTTCCCTAAATCACCTAAACCCTTCCCATCTAACCCCAAACCACCATTCTATTAGAACTCCAACCACACATTGGTAATATACTAACATCAGTCTCCTCCCATGCCACTCACTCACCCCCACCAATCAGATATGCTAACCTACTCTGTTCCCACCCTCAAACACCTCACCCACCACCACAAAAAAGCCCTAACTAATACTCCCTCACCCTCCCTCCCCAGATCGCTACTGCCCATCATGATATCCCCACTCACTCAACTCCTCGGCCTCAATACCCTTTCTCTCTTTCTCAAAAATTCCCAATCCCTAACTAAAAAGACACCCATACTCAAATACCACCTACTTGATACCCTCCTCGATATATGGGCCATAACAGAAACATAGTTCAAACCCACCGATTTAGTCCTCCTGAACCAACTTCCTTCACAAATCTATAACATTGTCTCTCTCCCCAGGCATAAAAAAAAGAGGTGGAGGACTCCTACTGGCCTCCAAGAAAGATCTCGCACTAATCCCTCAGACCATACACACACCCCTAAATTCGAAATTGGCCTCTTTAAATCAACCCAACTGCAAGTTTGCTTAGTCTATAACCCCCCAGGCCTCCCCCCTCATCGAATTCTTAGCTGATAATTTAGATATAGACATCCTAACCATTATGCTAGGGGACTTCAACCTCCACGTTGATACTACTCCCCTACCCCCTAATTGTGAAGCCTTTCTAGCAGCCATCAACGCCATGGGCTTTAATCAAATAATCACCTCCCCCACTCACAAGGCAGGCCACACCCTTGATTTAATCTTCATTAGCTCACCCTTCCTCTCTGCCGACACACCTACATGCACCCCTATCCCCTGGTCAGATCACACACTTATAAAAACTAGCCTCACCATAAGAAAAACATCCAACCCTCCTTCCACACACAAAAATACTACACACTTTAGAAAACCCTGCAACAAGGAGGATCTATTTATTTGTGTGTTTTATATACCGAAATTTGGTACAAGCCTTCACTCCAGTTTACAAGTGTAACAACTTCATACATTAAGGTCATAACATTGGTATATAATGTGTTAACAGATACACTTTAACATTTATCTTTACTAATGGTAGCATGGTAATTTTTAATTATACTAATGGTAACATGGCAACAATTAACTTTACTAACAGGTATGGTAACTTTAAGTTGATGTTATACATTAATATTTACTTGTCCGAATTCTATTTGAAAATGGTTTCATATATTGATGTGTAAATGTGGATCAGTAGGTCTGGAGAGAGAGTGGTTCAGTTCTCGGGAGTGGGGTAGGGAGTTTCAGATTCTGTGAGGGAGAGGATCTAATCCTCTCCCTCACAGAATCCTTAGAGAAAATAGACCTTTCTAACTGGTATTTAGCACTCTCCTCTCGGAATAACATTACCAACAACATCTGCCCTTTAAAGACTATAGATCTAAACCCCACCTGAAATACAAAAAAAACATGGTTCACAGCTGAACTAAAAAAACTCAAAACATGAACTGAGAACCAAAGAAAAGAAATGGCGCAAAAACCCCACCGCCCCCTTGCTGGCCGCCTACAAATCAGCCCTCCACACCTATAGAACATTCATTCTTTAAACAAAAAGAGATTTTTACGCTTGCAAAATCCACAATTTTCAATATAACGCAAAAGCCCTCTTTTAGTTAGTCTCTAACCTCACTAAAACGGCCCCACCACTCATCTTGGGCGACGAACTTGCTGTCTTCCTTCAGGACAAAATCTCCAAGCTTCTCTTAAGATTTACACCCCCCTCCCCATACCTCAACACCACCCCCACAAACCCCAAAGCTACCCTCGAATACTTCAAAACCACGTCCTCCTCCGAAATTGAATCCCTTCTAAAGAAAATGAAATCTTCATCACACCCGGCTGATACCATCCCCACGAAATCCCTACTATCCATCCCAAACATAATTGCCAAACCCTTGGCAGATATCATCAATTGCTCACTCACCCTAGGATATGTTCCTGATACACTGAAACAAGCCACCCTTAAACCCATTCTGAAGAAGCCCAACTTAGACCCCTCAAACCCAGCTAACATTCGGCCAATCTCCGACCTCCCATTCGTAGCAAAACTCATGGAAAGAGTTGTTAACCTTCAACTCACCGATCATTTTGAAAAACACAAACTCCTATTCCCATCCTAATTCGGCTTCTGAAACACTCCTAATTTCACTCACAGCTACCCTCCTCAGAGGTTTAGATAAGGGCCAATCTTTCATCCTTGCATTACTTGACATATCTTCAGCATTCAACACTATCAACCATAACATTTTACTAAACCGGCTCTCGGAAATAGGCTTCACTAGAACTGCCCATATCTGGTTTGAATCCTACCTCAACAATAGACTCTACAAGGTCAGAATAGGTACCAAAGAATCCAACCCCATAAACCTAACCCGAGGAGTCCCCCAAGGCTCCTCTCTTTCCCCTACACTATTCAATATTTACCTACGTCCCCTATGCCAACTCCTTGCTGACCTAGGTCTTACCCACTATATCTATGCGGATGACGTCCAAATCCTTATCCCCATTACAGAATCTATCCCCAAATACCTCAAGATCTGGGCTAACTGCCTCATCTCAATTAACCACCTTCTCACAAGTCTCAACCTGGCCCTCTACACAGCAAAAACGGAACACCTAATCATCTCTCCGGACCACCACAATCTCACCCATCTAGACCTGCTTGTAAATAGTGCCCAATATGTCAGAGATCTTGGAGTCACATTAGACAATCATCTGAACCTAAAAAAATTCATTAACACCACCATGAAGGACTGCTTCCACAAACTCCATGTATTAAAAAAATTAAGACCCCTCCTCCATTTCAACGACTTTCGCACTGTCCTCCAAGTCACACTTTTCTCCAAAATCGACTATTGCAATATTCTCCTCCTAGGCCTCCCTGCAACCACAATCAAACCTCTCCAAATGCTTCAAAACGCTACGGCCAGAATCCTCACCAACACCCGCAGGAAAGACCACATAACACCCATACTTATGGACCTCCACTGGCTCCCAATTCGCTTTAGAATCGTCCACAAGAGCTTCTCTATATTTCATAAAACCCTGCACAAACCAAGTATCCAATGGCTAGATGACTCCATGCATTACCATTCAACGAACAGACCTACCAGAACCGCTTATAAAGGAACTGTCTATATTTCCCCCCCCCCCCCAACTCACCCATTACATAGCCACGAAAGAACAGGCGCTGTCTTTAGCAGGACCATCCTTATGGAATTCAATCCCCCCAGATCTATGCCAAGAACATTGTACCCAGACCTTTAAAAAAAAACTAAAAACTTGGCTATTCTCACAAACCTTCTCATAACCCCGCCTCATTTAAGCCTCTGCTACCCCTCGCACTTTATTAGGCCTCTTACCCCCTCCCCCTCTAACTAAAGATACCATACTTCTAAGGTCCTCCCTCTTCACTCCCCCCACACCCCTCCCTCCTTAATTTTCTCCCCCTTACCCCCTTTTCCTTAACCCCTAGCGTATTTTCCTTTTAAGCATATACCTTTAAGTGTAAATACTCTTTGCTGTTTCTCGACTCTTCTTTTCTATTCCTTTACACCCAAGTTCCATTCTCCCTTGTTCCATGTAATTTCTAATTCCTTCTCCAAAAGGTTAACTGTTTCCCCTGTTCAATGTAAGCCGATGTGATATTCCTATGAATGTCGGTATAGAAACGTTTTAAATAAATAAAATAACAGGCCGATACATTAAAAAATGCGGGAGAGCCGGCACTCCATGTTGAGCATCCGCTCTCCCGATGTGCGCCCAGGCACCTCTCCAGGTGGCTGTCAGCGGGTCCTGACAATCTATGCTCTATTTTATTGGCGTTGGTTTCCGAACCCACTGAAAATGGACGTTGGTAAAATTGAACGTCCATTTTTCTAACCCGCTGACTGGCGGGCAGATTTTTAAAAATATTTATTTTTTATTTTTGGTTCCTTCAACTTAATATCATTAGGATATTAAGTCAGAGGGTGTACAGAAAAGCAGTATTTTCTGCTTTTCTGAACACTTTTCCAGGTTGCTCAAAATTCATTATTGACGTTTAAATGTATTAGACTAAGGAATTTTACTTCCTGCTTATTCTGTTTCATTGTAAACCGGTTTGATATGCATTTTATGCAGGAAAATCGGTATAAAAAAACTAAAAATAAATAAAATAAATAAATTTATTCTGCATTGTGCTCCCTCCCTCAGCCAGACACACTAAAACCCTAACCCCACCCTGTGTCGCCCTACCCTCACACAGGCCCTTTCTGCCTACCCCCGCTCTCACCCTTCACCCCCTGCGCCTTAACCACAATGACGACACAACACATCCGCCGCATTCACCTCCCCCACAACAGACGCCCCCATTTATTTCCCCACCAACCACCCCCCACCTACAAGTCCCTCCTCCCTATCCTCACAACCCCCTTCAACCAATTTCTAGGACTCACCGCCCTTTCTATCATACTGTTCAACGCCCAATCACTCTAAAAAAAAACAAAAACAAAACAACCCCCTATTCTAAACGACCTCCTCATTGACGCCAATCCAGACATCTGTGCGATCACGGAAACCTGGCTCAAAGAAACTGACATAGTCCTCATGAACCAGCTACCGACCCACTCTTACGAATTCCTATCCATTCCAAGACCCAAGAAAAGAGGAGGTGGTATCCTCCTAGCCTTCAAAAAACACCTTAATCTCAAACTCACCCATTCCACCTCTCCCACCAAACTAGAAATTGGCCTCTTCAAATCTCCCTCGCTACAGATTTGTCTTATTTATGCCCCTCCTGGTTCCATCGAACGGGATCCCTCCCCCTTAATTGAATTTTTATCCGCCAATATCAACACCGAAATTCCTTCCATCATACTAGAAGATTTCAATCTCCATATAGATGCTACCCCCCTTACCCCCTCTTGTGATTCATTCCTCACGGAACTCCACGCACTAGGCCTTAGACAAATTGTCGCCTCCCCCACCCATCAAGCTGGACACTCCCTAGACCTTATATTCATCAACCATTGCTTCCAACCTTCCCACCCCCCCACCTGCTCCCCTGTACCCTGGTCGGACCACTTCCTCATAGAAGCCTTACTTCCCCTCAACTTCCCCACTACCCCCGCCCCCACAAACAACACCACCATTACCTTTAGGAAACCCTGCTCAGGAGATGAACTTGCTCTCGCTATCTCCAACGCCTCCACTAACCTCGACTGCACTAGTCCAGAATCTGCCATCACATCCTGGTTCAGCATAACCCATGAAATTGCTGACAAACTATGCCCCATATCCAGACGTAACCCACCCCAATCCACAAAAAACCATCAACCTTGGTACACGACAGAATTAAGATCCCTAAAAAATACCCTGAGGTAGCGAGAGAGAACCTGGCGTAAAGCCCCCTCACCCCAACTCGCCTCAAGCTACAAATCCGCCCTTCACCATTATAGAATAACCACCCTCAAAACTAAAAGAGATTTCTATGCCTCCAAGATCCACCAGTACATCTATAACCCGAAAACCCTCTTCAATTATGTTGCCAACCTCACCAAGTCCCCCCAGCCCGCCATCCCTGAAAATGAAGCCGCCGCCAAGAGCGAAGAACTCGCCCAATACTTCCTCACAAAAATCACCAACATCCTCCTCAGATTTCAACACCCTTCTCCTTCAACCCCCCCTTCCCCCCCCCCCCCCCCCCTTCCCCCCCCCTCAACCCTCCCCTACTACACCCACCTTCCAAACCCTGGACCTGACTTCCTCTAAAGAAGTGGAGTCTATTCTCAGAAAACTCAAACCCGCATCTCACCCTTCAGACACCATCCCCACAAAATCCCTCCTCTCCATCCCTAATTCTATCTCCAAACCCATTGCAGACATCATAAATTCCTCCCTCTCCTCAGGCTCTGTCCCAGATGCCCTCAAACAAGCAATTGTTAAGCCCCTCCTTAAAAAACCTACACTAGACCCCAAAGACCCTGCCAACTTCCGCCCCATCTCTAACCTGCCCTTCCTCTCCAAAATTATGGAAAAGATTGTGAACATCCAACTTACAGAATATCTTGAAAACAATAATATACTGCACCCAGCCCAATACGGCTTCCGTAAGTACCTCAATACCGAAACCCTCCTGCTCTCCCTCATGGACCACCTGCTTATAGGCATGGACCAAGGCAACTGTTATCTCCTCGCCCTCCTCGACATCTCAGCTGCCTTTGATACCATCAATCACAGCCACCTCATCAACCGCTTAACAGAAATAGGCATCTCAGGCCTAGCCCTACTATGGTTTAAATCTTATTTATCTAACAGAAAGTCAAGATAGGAAACGCCAATTCCACACTCTATCCCCTGTCTCAAGGTGTCCCCCAAGGCTCCTCCCTCTCCTCTACCCTTTTCAACATATACCTCACACCGCTATGTCAGCTCCTTACAGACCTCGGCCTCAAATTCTACCTCTATGCAGATGACGTGCAGATCATCATACCCATTCACAACTCTCTCTCAGATGCCCTTGCATTCTGGAACACATGTCTTGCCAACATAAATGACTTCCTCACCAACATCCACCTCGCTCTAAACTCCTCCAAAACAGAGCTGCTCCTCATCTCCCCTCACCTCCCCCCTAAACCCCTGATCTCCAACGACCCAGCATTCAATACCATAACGTCCCAACCTACTGTAAGAGACCTTGGGGTAATTCTTGATCAACAACTCAATCTAAAAAAACAGATCAACACCATCCTCAAAGAAGGTTTCTTTAAACTCAGTATTCTGAAGAAACTCAGACCCCTCCTCCACTATAATGATTTCCGTACAGTATTCCAAGCTACCCTTTCCTCAAAGCTTGACTATTGTAATGCCCTCCTCCTCTGTCTACCCTCCTCCACCACCAAACCCTTACAAATGTTCCAAAATGCCATTGCCAGGGTCATCACCAACTCACGAAAAGCCGACCACATCACCCCTATACTCAAAGAACTCCACTGGCTCCCCATCGCATCCCGTATCCTCTTTAAAATCCTAACCATAGTACACAAATCCATCCACTCGTACAACTCTAATTGGCTTGATGAACCCTTCTGTCCCATACGCTCTGAACGACCCATTCGTTCTGTCAACAAAGGCACCCTCTCTATTCCCCCTTTAAAAAAAGCCCACCTCTCCACTACTAGGGATCGCGCCCTATCCATTGCAGGCCCCAAACAATGGAACGCCCTCCCCACCACTCTCAGGCTTGAACCATGCTACTACAAGTTCAGAAAAAAACTCAAAACGTGGCTTTTCCGACAAGCCTACCCAGACTATTCCTCACCCCCCCCCACCAGCCCCCACCA
Organism: Rhinatrema bivittatum; assembly: GCF_901001135.1. Taxonomy (NCBI): domain Eukaryota; kingdom Metazoa; phylum Chordata; class Amphibia; order Gymnophiona; family Rhinatrematidae; genus Rhinatrema; species Rhinatrema bivittatum. The sequence goes on along the minus strand of NC_042616.1, from coordinate 807,553,878 downwards.
AACTTGAACCCATTTGTATATAGACGCCTGTAATTAACCTGTTTAAGCCTCCATGTATAGACCTGTAAATAGCCTGTTACAGTTTTTTAATGCTATAATTTCAACCTCTCCTGCTCTTTGTATATTCCTCCCTGTTTCCCCTCCCCGTTGATTTAATTTCAGCCTTTCTAGTTACAATGTGAACCGGTATGATGTATGCTTACTAATGCTGGTATATAAAAGTTTCAAATAATAAATAAATAAATAAGATCTTCATTCAAAAATTGGAAGAAGGATCCAATAGAAGAAAATAGGATAATGCATAAGCATTGGCAAGTTAAATGTATGACATTGATAAGACAGGCTAAGAGAGAATTTGAAAAGAATCTCCATCTACACTATGGTCGACCTTATCTCCTATCGTTTACTTGTGTAAATTAATAACCTGTCCTTTCTCTTCCTCTAAGCCAAGTTCTTATCACCTTGTTATATGTAACTGCCTTTCTCACAGGACAAGCAGGATGGTTGTCCTCACAAATGGGTGACATCGAGGATGGAGCCCACCACGGAAAACTTCTGTCAAAGTTTAAACAGAACTTTGACTGGCCCCTACTGGGCATGCCCAGCAAGGCACTGACCCTGCAGCCAGCAGGGGTCTCCCTTCAGTCTTCTTTTTTCCGCGCAGCAGTTGCCACGCGGTGAAAGGAGCTCTCTAACCACGTTCCTGACAGGAATTTGGAAGTTAATTTCCTAAGAAAATTTGCCCCTCAGGGGTCTCCCTTCGACAAATTTTTAGTCATCTTACGGAACCCGGTAAGTTTTTTGCCTTTTTCCATCGACTACCGTCGAATTTGGCCCTTGAGGCCTGTTGGCACTTACCGATCCCCAGCCTAAATTTTGGCTTCAGGCCATGGCAACGGGGTTCCGCCGTTGTCCGGATTGTACCCGGACTATGTCCATCACAGACCCCCACAGGGTTTGTGTGATGTGTTTGGGTAGTGAGCATGATGTCCTGACTTGCACCAAATGTGCCTTAATGACACCCAAGGGTCGCAAAGCCAGGATGGAGAAGATGGGGCTCCTCTTCCATGCACCCACCCCAACGCCATCGATAGCATCGACGTCATCGGAACCGGCACCGTCGAAGTTGTACCATCATCGTCAACCCTCCGGTGACCGTCCGCCATCGATCGCTTCTCGGCCGTCGACTCCCGTCCCTTCCCCGGATGGGCGAGGGGATCGGAAGGAAAAGCACCGCTATCGACGGCACAAATCTCGGCCTGTCGAGGATCCACAGCCATCGACCTCTGCTCAAGCCGAGCCACCGACAAAGAAGCCGCGAACAGACCGGACACCCTCCACGTCTCGTTCGCAGGCATCGAGGAAACCCTCACCCTCCCGGGGTGCGGGGGCCGTGATCCCACCGGTTACGGTGGTCCCTCCGGCCCTGCCTCAGCCTCCCTCTCCCGTCGAGCCGGGTATGGTTACCCCTGGTCTCCGGGCAGAACTGGACCGGCTGGTCCAGGAGGCCATCGAGAAAGCGATGAAGAAATTGCAACCTCCATCGGCACCGTCTCCGGCACCGGTTCCAGTGCCGCCCCCGGCACCGACACCGGCACCGGCTTCGCCACCGAGGAGGGAACCGACCACCGAGCCGTTGATACAAGCGCTAGCACCGCTACTGAGCCGCATGGAGGCGCTCATGACGGCCCTTCCATCGGTGATTCCAGTGCCATCGACAACACCACCGTCTCCGACTGGATTTTCATCGGCAGGAGAAACACCGTTCCGGATTCCCCCTTCCGGGGTGGTTCCATCGGTGCCTTCTGGTATATCTCCACCGATATATCCTTCGGTTCCATCCATTCCACGCCAGGCACCGATTCCATCGACAGCACCGAAGCCATCGATGCCATTTCTGGTTCCACCTACGGCACCGATTCCACCTCGGTTTCCATCGATGCCTTTAGAGCCTCAGCCAGGTCCATCAGGGTTACAAACCCCACTTGATCCCTACGATACCTGGGGTGATGATGATGATACATCTTCTGACACGGATTTGCCTTCGCCTCCATCTCCTACAGAGAGTAGAAAAAGATCTCCTCCTGAGGATCTATCTTTCATTAATTTTGTGAAAGAGATGTCAGAAGTTGTACCTTTTCAACTACAATCTGAAGCTGACGACAGACACCAGATGATGGAACTCCTTCAATTTCTGGATGCTCCAAAAATCATCGCTTCCATCCCTATACACCAGGTGTTTTTGGATCTGCTCAAGAAAAACTGGGAATCTCCTTCATCAGTGTCCCCAGTTAACAAAAAAGCTGACTCCACCTACCTTGTCCAGTCAGCACCAGGTTTCCAAAAACCTCAACTGGATCATCGCTCTGTTGTGGTTGAGTCCGCGCAGAAGAAGGCCAAGCGTCTTAAGCCACACTCTTCTACCCCACCTACCAGGGACAACAAGTTCCTAGATAGTGTTGGACGGAAAGTCTATCATGGAGCTATGTTGATTTCACGCATAGCTTCATATCAACTTTATATGACTCAGTACAACAGAGCCATCCTTAAGCAGATGCAAGACTATGCTGACACGTTACCAGACCAATACCAACCGCAGCTTCAAGCCCTTCTTCACAAGGGATTTGAGGCAGGGAAGCACGAGATTAGGACTGCCTACGACATATTCGATGCTTCCACAAAAGTTTCAGCCACAGCCATCTCAGCCAGACGTTGGGCTTGGTTAAAATCATCCAACCTTCGCCCAGAGGTTCAGGATCGTCTTGCTGATTTACCCTGCTTAGGCGATAATTTGTTTGGAGAGCAAATTCAGCAGATTGTGGCGGAGTTGAAAGACCACCATGAGACGTTGAAACAACTCTCATCTGTCCCACCTGAGCTGACCTCCAAGCAACCGCAAAAGAAAGACTCTAAGAAGTCATTCTTTCGACCACGCCGTTATTACCCTCCATCGGCCAGGCCTCGTCCAGCTCGATCCTCTACTAGGCCTCAGCCGCGTCAGCCTAGGAAACAAAGGCCTACTGTAGCCCCTCCTCCTGGGCCTGCGGCTGGCCTTTGACTCCCCTGTAGGGAACACATGCCAAACCCCTCTTCCGGACATCCCTGTAGGAGGTCGACTGTACCATTTTCTACAACCTTGGTTGCAGATCACCTCAGATCAGTGGGTGCTAACAATTATCGCACAGGGTTACCACCTCAACTTCATAACTCTTCCGGCAGACTCCCCGCCTCTTCAAGCGTGGAGTCTATCCACCCATTTGGCTCAATTACAACAGGAAGTATCCCTTCTTCTGCAATCAAATGCTATAGAACCTGTTCCTCCCTCTCAACGAGGCAAGGGATTCTATTCCAGATACTTCCTAATACCAAAGAAATCGGGGGGACTACGTCCCATTTTGGACCTTCGAGCCCTCAACAAATACCTTCAAAAAGAGAAGTTCAAAATGGTAACCCTAGGCGCGCTGCTCCCTCTGCCAGAAAGAGGGGATTGGCTGTGCTCTCTCGACCTCAAGGACGCTTATACCCACATTGCGATCACACAATCCCATCGCAAATATCTGCGGTTTCTAGTTGGCCACGACCATTATCAATACCGTGTCCTCCCTTTCGGTCTAGCTTCTGCCCCACGAGTCTTTACCAAATGTCTCGTAGTGGTAGCAGCATTCCTCAGGAAGGAAGGTGTCCACGTCTACCCATACCTGGACGATTGGCTAATCAGGGCCTCCACCCAACAGATAGCTCAATCCTCCCTAAAATTGACAATTCAAACACTCCTTTCCTTAGGGTTTCTCGTCAATTACGAGAAATCTTGCTTAGTCCCGTCTCAAACCTTATCCTTCATTGGGGCAGACTTGGACACCTTACAGGCAAAGGCTTACCTTCCTCTTCAGAGGGTCCACACCCTCATGTCCCTGGCTCGCCAGCTCCAGTCTCAGAACACTGCCACGGCTCGCCAGTTCCTCATTCTCCTAGGGCACATGGCATCCTCGGTTCAAGTCACTCCCATGACCCGACTAGCCATGAGAGTAACACAATGGACTCTACGACACCAATGGATTCAAGCTTTTCAGCCTCTGTCCTCCATAGTCACAGTCACACAAGCGCTGCGCCTATCCTTAACCTGGTGGACGACTCAGGTCAACCTCCTTCAGGGCTTACCCTTTCTTCCACCGGATCCGCAAGTAATCCTAACCACCGACGCTTCTCACATCGGTTGGGGAGCCCATGTGGACGACTTTCAAACCCAAGGGTTATGGTCCAAAGAGGAAGCCGAACACCAGATCAATTTCCTGGAACTTCGAGCAATCCGCTATGCGCTCCGCACTTTCAAAGATCATCTCTTTCATCAGATAATCTTAATCCAGACGGACAATCAAGTGGCCATGTGGTACATAAACAAGCAGGGAGGCACAGGCTCCTTCCTTCTGTGTCAGGAAGCTGCGCAGATCTGGGCGGAAGCCCTCTCCCACTCCATGTACCTCAGGGCCACTTACCTGCCGGGAGTGGACAATGTATTGGCAGACCAGCTGAGCCGTGTCTTCCAACCGCACGAGTGGTCACTCGATCCTCTGGTAGCGACCTCTCTGTTTCACAAGTGGGGTTCTCCCCGCATAGACCTCTTTGCGTCCCCTCAGAACCACAAAGTGGACGATTACTGCTCTCTCATTCGGAGCCAGCACTCTCGGCCGAGGGATGCATTCTCCCTCAAGTGGACAACCGGTCTGCTCTATGCATTCCCTCCACTTCCTCTTGTGTCAAAGACTCTCGTGAAGCTACGCCAGGACGGGGGAACCATGATCCTGATAGCACCTTACTGGCCACGCCAAGTATGGTTTCCAATACTCCAGGATCTCTCCATCCGCAGGCACATTCCTCTGGGAAAGGACCCGCATCTGCTCACTCAAAACGACGGATGCCTCCTCCATCCCAACCTCCAAGCCTTGTCCCTGACGGCATGGATGTTGAAAGGTTAGTCCTTCAGCCTTTCAACCTTTCAGATTCCATTTCTCGGGTCCTGATAGCTTCACGAAAGCCTTCCACAAGAAAGTCTTACTCATACAAATGGAAAAGGTACACATCATGGTGCACTTCTCAGTCCCTTGATCCCCTTTCCTGTCCAATCTCCAAATTCTTGGACTATTTATGGCATCTCTCTGAATCAGGTCTTAAAACCTCTTCTATCAGAATGCATGTCAGTGCGGTAGCCGCCTTCCATAAAGGTGTACAGGGTGTCCCTATTTCAGTACAACCCCTAGTAACACGTTTTCTTAAAGGCTTGCTCCATCTGAAGCCACCCTTACGTCCTCCGGCCCCATCTTGGGACCTTAACCTGGTTCTTGGTCGTCTAATGAAACCTCCTTTCGAACCTCTGCACTCCTGTGAGTTAAAGTATCTCACATGGAAAGTGTTATTCCTTTTGGCTATCACTTCAGCTCGCAGGGTTAGTGAATTGCAGGCCCTAGTTACCTATCCGCCTTACACTAAGCTCCTGCAGGACCGGGCGGTACTCCGCACTCACCCTAAATTTTTACCTAAGGTAGTTTCTGAGTTTCATATTAATCAATCCATCATACTACCTATCTTTTTTCCCAGGCCCCACTCCAACTCCGGGGAACAGACTCTGCATACCCTAGACTGCAAACGAGCTCTAGCTTTTTATCTAGACCGTACAGTTGCTCACAGGAAGAGCACTCAATTATTTGTCTCTTTTCATCCTAACAAGTTAGGACATCCTGTGGGTAAGCAGGCTCTTTCCTCCTGGTTGGCGGACTGCATTTCTTTTTGCTATCAGCAAGCTGGCATTCCCTTTCAAGACCGTGTGAAAGCACACTCTGTGAGGGCCATGGCGACGTCAGTTTCACACCTTCGATCGGTGCCGCTTCCTGACATCTGCAGGGCTGCAACCTGGAGTTCTCTCCATACCTTTGCAGCCCACTATTGTTTGGACAAAGCTGGAAGACAGGACTCCATCTTCGGCCAATCTGTCTTGCGTAACCTTTTTCCAACGTGATGTACCAACACCCTTCCACCTTCCCGATAGGGTGCGGATGCCCTTTACCAAATTCCACCCCAGTTGTAGTGCCTGTTGCACGTCATTGGGTGCATTTGGTGCACGTCAGGACATCCTCAGCTCGGTACTCACCCATTTGTGAGGACAACCATCCTGCTTGTCCTGTGAGAAAGCAAATGTTGCTTACCTGATGTAACAGGTGTTCTCACAGGACAGCAGGATGTTAGTCCTCACGAAACCCGCCCGCCACCCCGCGGTGTTGGGTTTGTTTTGTTTTTACTTTCTAGGCACTGCCTGTAGCTTTGAAAATCAGACTGAAGGGAGACCCCTGCTGGCTGCAGGGTCAGTGCCTTGCTGGGCATGCCCAGTAGGGGCCAGTCAAAGTTCTGTTTAAACTTTGACAGAAGTTTTCCGTGGTGGGCTCCATCCTCGATGTCACCCATTTGTGAGGACTAACATCCTGCTGTCCTGTGAGAACACCTGTTACATCAGGTAAGCAACATTTGCTTTTCAGCACCATTGTTATTGTTATGTTTACTTTGCACCCCTGTTTTATGTGAACCAGCATGATGTGACTGCTGTCTCGAATGCCGGTATATAAAAAATCTAAATAAATAAATAAATAATAAATAAAAGAAGTTGGCCATAGAGGCAAAAATTCACAGTAAAATCTTTTTAAAATATATCCAAAGCAGAAAGCCTATGAGGGAGCCAGTTAGACCGTTAGATAATCGAGGGGTTAAAGGAACAATTAGAGAAGATAAGGCCATCTCGGAAAGATTAAATTATTTTTTTACTTCAGTGTTTACTGAAGATATTGATTTACTGAAGATATTGATTTACTGAAGATATTGTCATCCAGTTATATTGTTACATATGTGCCACTGTTCTATGTAAAGCCCCTTATCTCTGTTGGGCAGTTTATTGTTATATGTAAACCGGAGTGATTTGTAGTCTCTATAAGAACCTCGGTATATAAAAATTAAAAATAAATAAAAATAAATAAATAAGAGGATGTTGGGGAGATACCCGTATCAGAGAAGATTTTCATGAGTAATGATTCAGATGGACTGAACCAAATCATGGTGAACCTAGAAGATGTGGTAGGCCTGATTGACAAACTGAAGTGTAGTAAATCACCTGGACCGGATGGTATACACCCCAGGGTTCTGAAGGAACTAAAAAATAAAATTTCAGACCTATTAGTAAAAATTTGTAACTTATCATTAAAATCATCCATTGTACCTGAAGACTAGAGGGTGGCTAATGTAACACCAATATTTAAAAGGGGCTCCAGGGGTGATCCGGGAAACTACAGACCAGTTAGCCTGACTTCAGTGCCAGGAAAAATAGTGGAAAGTGTTCTAAATATCAAAATCACAGAACATATAGAAAGAAATGGTTTAATGGAACAAAGTCAGCATGGCTTTACCCAAGGCAAGTCTTGCCTCACAAATCTGCTTCACTTTTTTGAAGGAGTTAATAAACATGTAGATAAAGGTGAACCGGTAGATGTAGTGTATTTGGATTTTCAGAAGGCATTTGACAAAGTTCCTCATGAGAGGCTTCCAGGAAAAGTAAAAAGTCATGGGATAGGTGGCGATGTCCTTTCGTGGATTACAAACTGGCTAAAAGACAGGAAACAGAGAGTAGGATTAAATGGACAATTTTCTCAGTGGAAGGAAGTAGGCAGTGGTCTGCCTCAGGGATCTGTATTGGGACCCATACTTTTCAATATATTTATAAATGATCTGGAAGGAAATACGACAAGTGAGGTAATCAAATTTGCAGATGATACAAAATTGTTCAGAGTATTTAAATCACAAGCAGATTGTGATAAATTGCAGGAAGACTTTGTGAGATTGGAAAATTGGGCATCGAAATGGCAGATGAAATTTAATGTGGATAAGAGTAAGGTGATGCATATAGGGAAAAATAGCCCATGCTATAATTACACAATGTTAGGTTCCATATTAGGTGCTACAACCCAAGAAAGAGATCTAGGCGTCATAGTGGATAACACATTGAAATCATCGGTTCAGTGTGCTGCGGCAGTCAAAAAAGCAAACAGAATTTTGGGAATTATTAGGAAGGGAATGGTGAATAAAATGGAAAATGTCATAATGCCTCTGTATCGCTCTATGGTGAGACTGCACCTCGAATACTGTGTACAATTCTGGTCGCCGCATCTCAAAAAAGATATAGTTGCGATGGAGAAGGTACAGAGAAGGGCGACCAAAATGATAAAGGGAATGGAACAGCTACCCTATGAGGAAAGACTAAAGAGGTTAGGACTTTTCATCTTGGAGAAGAGACGGCTGAGGGGGGATATGATAGAGGAGTTTAAAATCACGAGTGGTCTAGAATGGGTTAATGTGAATAAGTTATTTACTCTTGGATAATAGAAAGACTAGGGGGCACTCCATGAAGTTAGCATATGGCACATTTAAAACTAATCGGAGAAAATTCTTTTTCACTCAACGCACAGTTAAACTCTAGAATTTGTTGCCAGAGGATGTGGTTAGTGCAGTTGGTGTAGTTGTGTTTAAAAAAGGAATGGATAAGTTCTTGGAGGAGACGTCCATTACCTGCTATTAATTAAGTTGACTTAGAAAATAGCCACTGCTATTACTAGCAATGGTAACATGGAATAGACTTAGTTTTTGGGTACTTCGCAGGTTCTTATGGCCTGGATTGGCCACTGTTGGAGACAGGATGCTGGGCTTGATGGACCCTTGGTCTGACCCAGTATGGCATGTTCTTATGTTAGCCCCCATGTGTCTTATATTGGATGACCTCTGTGAGGGTTTCCAAATTTACGCAGACGATATAAAATTCTGTGTGCCAGTCAATGGAACCTAGGGGGAAATGCAGTTCAAGATCTTGGATAGTTTGGCCATGATTTGCTCTTGGCTAACTTCAAATAGATTAGCTTTAAACCTGTCAGAGGCAGATATTGTGTTTTTGCAACATTGTTCATCTGTACTCTTTTCATTATCGATGTCTATTGATGGAAAGTGATAAAGATTGCTGATCAGGCAAAAAGGCTAGGAGGTATCGTTGACTCCAGATTGTCATTCATCTCACAATTTAGAGTAATAATTAAAACTGGTTTCTATAAACTAAGACAGTTGTGGTCTGTGAAGGTCTTTTTGCTGCAATTATGGACTTTTGATTAGTAGTTCAGGTTTTAATAACACCTTTGACTACGGTAACATCTTATTTTTAGGTCTCCCATTGTGCGCTATTAAGTCTTTGCAGCTTTTGCAGAATGCTGCTTCTTGCTTTATTTCTGGCCTTTCATTCAATGATTGTATTCATTCACACACACACCCCCACACACACAAGCTCCCTTTTTCTCTCATGCGTACATCATCACACAGGCTACCTATCTCTCTCTCACAAACTCCAGCACATTGACTCCCTCTTTCTCTCTGTCACACACACCCCTACATAAAGTTCCCTCTCTCTTGCACATATATGCACCCCTTCATACAGGACCTTCTCTCTTGCACACACACCCTTACATAGGCTCCCTTTCTCTCTCATGCATACACCCTCATACAAGGTACCTATCTCTCTTCATTTCTACCCCTGCACATTGGCTCCCTCTCTCACACACACACATCCCTTCACACAGGCTCTTTTTCTCACTCAAACAAGCACCCTCACTCCCTCATATATACACATTGCCTTTTTCACACACACCAGCTCCCAGTATCTCACACACATACACATTTCTTCACAGTCTCCTTACAAAGATTCCCTCTCGATTGGCACACACGCACACACACACACCCACACACCTCTACATACAGCCTCGCAGACTTTCATACAAACAACCTCTACCTATAGAATCACTCTCACCGGGGCTGCTCCGCTCACAACATGCTGGATCGTACACCTCCATCTTCACCATGATGCAGTACACCAGGACCGTTTCTCTCTTCTCCAAAACATGACATGCCAGGGCCTTCGCCCTCTTGCTGCAGCATGGCACACCAAGGCCACCACGTGGCATGCCAGGGCCGCCTCCTTCACCATGAGTGGGATGGGCACCACTCACAGTGGGGTCTGCTCCATCTTTGCTGCAGCAGGATGGAGTCCACTCGTGTCAAGCCGGGGCTTTCTCCAGATTCTGTGCAGAAAATTGAAATTCTGTACGGGGGGGAATTCTATGCTCTGCAGAGCACAGAATTTCCCCAGGAGCAACTGGCTTCTGGATGTTTTTAGAATTAAGTTTAAGACTGCCTGCTTGAGCCACAATTAGAAAGCTAGGACAACACCATGGGTTGCTACCATGATTACGTTTTACTGTCCATCAGTATCTTTGCATTCATCATAAAGAGTGCTTCTTTACATTCCTTCTTCTAAGGACGTTCATCTACATGAAATTCAAAAGTCTGCATTTTCAGTTACAGGTCCAGATATCTGGATTAATTTACAAGATGGGCTGAGATCTGTAAATTGCCTGAAGGCTTATAAGAAATAGTTAAAATCTTTACTCTTTGAGCCTACCTATTGTTGAAGTGATTTGGTTTTGTTCTGTGGCTAGCCATGCCAGAGATTGTAAGTATGCTCTTATTTCTTGTTCTTTGCATCTCAAAAAAGATTTCTTATTTCTTATTATTTCTTATTTCTTCGCATCTCAAAAAAGATATTATTGCGATGGAGAAGGTACAGAGAAGGGCTACCAAAATGATAAGGGGAATGGAACAGCTCCCCTATGAGGAAAGACTAAAGAGGTTAGGACTTTTCAGCTTGGAGAAGAGACGGCTGAGGGGGGATATGATAGAGGTGTTTAAAATCATGAGAGGTCTAGAACAAGTAGATGTGAATCGGTTATTTACTCTTTCGGATAGTAGAAAGACTAGGGGGCACTCCATGAAGTTAGCATGGGGCACATTTAAAACTAATCGGAGAAAGTTCTTTTTTACTCAACGCACAGTTAAACTCTGGAATTTGTTGCCAGAGGATGTGGTTAGTGCAGTTAGTACAGCTGTGTTTAAAAAAGGATTGGATAAGTTCTTGGAGGAGAAGTCCATTACCTGCTATTAAGTTCACTATGGGGCGGATTTTAAAAGGCGCGCGAATAGCCTACTTTTGTTTGCGCTCCAGGCGCAAACAAAAGTACGCTGGATTTTAGTAGATACGCGCGGAGCCGCGCGTATCTGCTAAAAACCTGGATCGGCGCGCGCAAGGCTATGGATTTTGTATAGCCGGCGCGCGCCGAGCCGCGCAGCCTACCCCCATTCCCTCCGAGGTCGCTCCGAAATCGGAGCGGCCTCGGAGGGAACTTTCCTTTGCCCTCCCCTCACCTCCCCCTCCCTTCCCCTACCTAACCCACCCGCCCGGCCCTGTCTAAACCCCCCCCTTACCTTTGTCGGGAGGCGTAAATCCCCGCGCGCCAGCGGGCCTCCTGCGCGCCGGGCCGCGACCTGGGGGCGGGTACGGAGGGCGCGGCCACGCCCCCGGACCGCCCCGGGCCGTAGCCACGCCCCCGTACCCGCCCCCAAAACGCTGCCGACACGCCCCCAAAACGTTGCGACGACCGGGCCCGCCCCCCGACACGCCCCCCTCGGAGAACCCCGGGACTTACGCGAGTCCCGGGGCTCTGCACACGCGCCGGGAGGCCTATGTAAAATAGGCTTCCCGGCGCGCAGGGCCCTGCTCGCGTAAATCCGCCCGGTTTTGGGCGGATTTACGCGAGCAGGGCTCTGAAAATCCGCCCCTTAGAGAATAGCCACTGCCATTAGCAATGGTAACATGGAGTGGATTTGGTTTTTGGGTACTTGCCGGGTTCTTGTGGCCTAGATTGGCCACTGTTGGAGACGGGGTGCTGGGCTTGATGGACCCTTGGTCTGACCCAGTATGGCATTTTCTTATGTTCTTATGTTGTTGTGTTGCTTGATCTTGATCAACTGTTCAAATGTTGTCATTAGATGGGATTAAGTAGGTATGACTTTTATTGTGAGCTAGCACCCTGTGGTTTGTGATGCATATTTTATGGTGTTTTATGTTTATTTACTTGTGTTTTATTGTGTATGTTTGGGTGTGAGATAAATGTAACCATAATCATAGGTCTTCCAGTGCAGACACCATATTATTTTCTTTGGCTTTCTTTGGACCTCTTCCATTCTGTCTCTAGCCTTTTTGAGATAAGGTCTCCAAAGGTTAACCCAGTACTCCAGGTGAGGCCTCACCGAGGACCTGTACAGAGGTTTCCAACTGGTTATTCCTTTCTCTATCAGCCCAGCATCCCTCTGGAAGAGGCAGCTGTTTGCAAATCCCACTTGATCTCTTTGTGTGTTTCACTATTGCCTTTTGCCCCCAGAGAGTTGAGAGTTCATTATGTTGCTTCTAACTCCCAAAGGTTCTGAAACAATATATAATATAGCAATTGTCCTTAGAGATCCTGGGGACAGTTGTATATATTCATGCATATATATTACTGGGCCCTTTGAATAGTGTACTAAGTAGTGCACTCAATGATAATTTAAAGGTGTACCATATGATAAATGCAAAATTATGCATTATTCAGAGTTTATTGCTCTTAAGGGCAGAGTATTACTAAAGAATGGTTTGCACTATGTATAGATGTTCACACCTGTCTAACTGGTTAGTGCATTCTGGTTAGTGCATTCTCCCATCAGGCCACACAACGCAAGTCCACCTTCAGCAAAAGAAGGCTTATCCCAATACACACCCTCACACGCACTCAAGCCATCAGTTTATCACTCATTTCCATTATTTTATTTAACGCACAATCACTCCAAAAGAAATCACATCTCTTACATGACATCCTTACAGATGCTAAACCAGAAATATGTGCTGTAACGGAAACTTGGTTCAAACAACATGACTCTCCCCTCATCAACCAGCTACCCTTAGAAATCTACGATGTATTCTCTATCCCTCGGAAAAAGAAAAGAGGTGGCGGCATACTCTTGGCTGTAAAAAAGGAATTTAAACTACTATCCCAGAAATGTGATATTCCAAACCAATACGAAATAGGCTTTTTTAAATCTAACTCACTCCAACTGTGTCTCATCTATACACCCCCAGGTCTCCTCGAGAAAGACTCATCCCCACTTATTGAATTTTTTGCAAACTCCCTATCCTCTGACATACCCACAATTCTACTAGGAGACTTTAACTTACACGTGGATACCTCCCCACAATCCCCAGCATGTGAAGCATTCCTCTCCTCCCTTGAAGCTATGGGCTTCCAACAAATCGTGAACTCGCCCACACACAAAGCAGGTCACACACTTGATCTGATTTTTGTCAACTCCCACGTTAGCATAAGCAATCCCCCTTCATGCATTGCAGTACCCTGGTCTGACCACTCCTTGATTCAGACAAAACTCTCACTCCCGCAAATGACCCCCACTACGCCACAACAGCCCATTTCATTTAAATTTCGCAAACCATGCGATATTGATACCATCTCACAAGCATGCGCTGACTTAGACAGCCAAATCGACGTCTCATCCCCAAACAATGCCTTCTCTACCTGGCTCAACCTAACCCTTAGCATTGCTGACAAACTTTGCCCGCTTACAACAAAAATTATCAACCCTAACTGTAGAAACAGAAAACCATGGTACACACCTGATCTCAGGAATCTCAAAATTCAACTCAGGACAGCTGAGAGGTTATGGCGCAAAGACCAATCCCCTGCAAATAAAACCTTATACTACCAAACAATGCATGAATATAGAAATTCTATCCTCCATGCTAAACGTAATTACTATGCTAAAAAAATACATGGCATGCAAGATAACCCCAAGGCCCTATTCACTATGGTTGCGGACCTCACCTCTCCTGCTACCACACAACTCCCAGTTAATCACTCTAAAAATCGCTGCAATGAATTAGCTCAATTTTTCAAAAACAAAGTCTCTTCCATCACTGCACATTTCTCACATAAGAACATCAATATCTGCCTGCCCGCCATCAACTCGACAGCCTCCCTCTCAATTTTTGACTCTTCATCCTCCCTTGAAGTACAAAATATCCTTAAAAAATTAAAACCCTCATCTCATCCCTCCGAAACTATCCCCACTAAACTCCTGCTAGCCATTCCCGAAGCGATTTCCAAACCTCTCTCAAATATCCTTAATTGTTCCTTAGAGCATGGTACGGTCCCTAAATTTCTTAAACAAGCAGTAGTTAAACCACTACTCAAAAAACCTAATCTTGACCCTGACACTTTATCTAATTACAGACCCGTCTCCAACCTACCCCTCCTAGCTAAAGTCCTTGAAAAAATAGTCAACTCACGCCTCTCCGATCACCTGGAACAAAACAATATTCTCCCTTCTACACAGCACGGTTTCAGAAAGCACTTAAGTACTGAAACCCTACTACTCTCCCTACATGACACCCTCATTAAAGGAACTGACTCAGGCTCCTCCTATTTGATTGCCATGCTTGACATCTCAGCGGCATTCGATACAGTCAATCATGATGTCCTCCTCGACATCCTCAGGAGTATCGGGATCACTGGCAATGCCCTATCCTGGATACGATCATATCTCCAGGACCGTCTCTTCACTGTTTTAGTTGATAACAATGAATCAGACCCCATTAGTCTGCCCCAAGGTGTTCCCCAAGGTTCCTCCCTCTCTTCCACCCTCTTTAATATATACATGCTCCCCCTCACTACTCTCCTCACTAACCTCCACATCAAGCATTTCATATATGCGGACGATGTGCAACTCATTTTCCCTTTCTCGGACTCTCTTCAAACTGCTCTTCTTAAATGGGAATCCTGTCTCTCCTCTATCAAAACATTACTAAACGACATGCAACTAGCTCTAAATCCCAGTAAGACTGAACTCTTAATCATATCAAATGGGCCCCCGCTCCCAGACATCCCACCTGCATACTCTTCCACATCTTTCCCATCACACGTTCGCAACCTTGGGGTTCTTATTGATAACCATCTTACTTTCAAACCCTTTATTAAATCCATCATCAAGGAATGCTATTTTAAGCTCCAAACCATAAAAAAACTTAGACCTATGCTACACTTTTCTGATTTCCGCACTGTACTCCAGTCTATCATTTTATCTAAGGTAGACTATTGTAATGCACTTTTGCTAGGCATTCCCGTTACTCATACTAAACCCTTACAACTATTACAAAATGCTGCCGCTAGGATTCTAACAAATTCAAAAAAAAGAGATCACATCACCCCCACACTTATCGAACTTCACTGGCTCCCTATACATTTCCGAATTCGCTATAAAGCCCTTTCTATCATCCACAAAAGTCTGCTGAACTCTAACCTTAACTGGATTAACCCCCCACTCCTCCCCCGTACTTCGATTAGACCAACACGTACAGCCCTCCAAGGAACCCTACGCGCCCAACCTATCAAATCTTTTAAATTATCCTCCACCATAAGCAGAGCTTTCTCTCTCGCCGGCCCATCTATTTGGAACTCCCTGCCCTCTGATATACGCCTGGAAACATACACTCCTACCTTCAAAAAAAAACTGAAAACATGGCTCTTCCAGCAAGCTTACCAGATTTCACCAGCCATTACTTAAACCCCCCTGTTTTACTAAAACTCTTTTTAACTAATAATCCTACTATATGACTAAGGAATTCGACTCTGTGGAATCTGTATTATGCCCTTCGATTTGGTACTTTTGAATCGGCTATTTATGTCATTATCTATTGTTTATAGTTTTGTTCTTATATGTATATAGTGATTATGCTGCATCTATTTATTGACTACATGGACTCTGCCCAGTATAGTCAGCTCTATACCCTTCCAAGTTTTAGCCTCCTTTTTATCAGTTACATGTAAGGGCCCCGCCCAAAAGTTACGCTGTTTTACAATGTTATATGTAAGGGTTTCCGCCCATCTGTTACTGTTTAATTGTAAACCGATGCGATGTGTAAACGGTCATCGGTATAAAAGAGACTTTAAATAAATAAATAAATAAATAAATAACTGTTTATGAACTGCTCTCTTACTGCAGTCCTGGATCCTGAAACAAAAACACTGTGGTGTTTTACTGTCATATGTTTAGTATAGAAACATGACTGCAGAAAAAGACCATATGGCTTATTTAGTCTGCCCTTCCATCCAATTTATGTAGCCCTTACAATTCCCATCATTCTCTCAGCGATCCTCTGTGTTTATACCATGCTTTCTAGAATTCATTTCCACCAACTCTACTGGGAAGGCTGTTCTATGCACTACTTTCTTACAGGTAAAGATACTCATTTCAGGGACATTTGTCTACTCCCAGGTATAAGTGGTGACTTTCCCAGAGTTTACCAGAGTTAGAGTAGACCCACTTCTTGTGGTCCACACCGAGAGACAAGCGGTGGCTTTCCCAGAGTTTACCAGGGTTAGAGTAGATTCATTTCTTGTTCTCTCCCAGGGACACGCGATGGCTTTCCCAGTGGCTACCAGGGTTAGAGTAGACCCATTTCTTGTTGTCCACTCCCAGGGACAAACGGTGGCTTTTCCAGAGTCTACCAGGGTTAGAGTAGACCCATTTCTTATTGTTCCCTCCCAGGGATAAGCGGTGGATTTCCCAAAGTCTACCAGGGTTAGAGTAGACCCATTTCTTATTGTTCCCTCCCAGGGATAAGCGGTGGCTTTCCCAGAGTCTACCAGCATTAGAGTAGACCCACTTCTTGTGATCCATGCCGAGGGACAAGTGGTGGCTTTCCCAGAGTCTACCAGGGTTAGAGTAGATCCATTTCTTGTTGTTCCGTCCCAGGGTCAAGCAATAGCTTTCCCAGTGGTTACCCGGGTTAGAGTAGACTCACTTCTTGTGGTCCATGCCGAGGGACAAGCGGTGGCTTTCCCAGAGTCTACCAGGGTTAGAGTAGGCCCATTTGTTGTTCCCTCCCAGGGACAAGCGATGGCTTTCCCAGTGGCTACCAGGGTTAGAGTAGACCCATTTCTTGTTGTCCACTCCCAGGGTCAAGCAGTGGCTTTCCCAGTGGCTACCAGGGTTAGAGTAGACCCATTTCTTGTTGTCCACTCCCAGGGACAAGCGATGGCTTTCACCAAGTCTACCTGGGCTAGACAGGTTATAAACTTATATACAGGGTGGCCCATGGAAAAGTAACCCGCCTAAAATACCAGTGCATTGGAGGCAGGATACTTTTCCATGGTGCACCCTGTACTTAATTTCAGCATAAAATGCAAGTGCACGCCATGCATCGAGCAGCAGTTAGAACCCTAAAAAAAAAGAAAGCAAGTGGGGTAACCTGCATGAAGCAGCAGTTACAATCCTAGACACCATGCTAGGCAGCCTGGATGGACCATTTTGGTCTTTATCTGCCATTATTTACTATGCTACTAACCTAAGCTCTTGCCGAGATGGTGTTGGACATCCACCTTAGTCCCTCAATCATTCTGCTAATAATTTTCCTTAGCACACATGTCTAGAAATGTGAAATGGCCCTTCATTCCATAGATTGCAAGAAAGCTGTCACCTTCTATCTGGAATGGGCTCAAGCCCTTAGAATAATCACCCCGATTTTTTGATCCTTTTGACCCCAACAGACTTGGAAGGGCAGTGATAAAGCGCACAGTTTCATAGTTGGGTAGCAGATTACAGCTTCTTCGGTCACGCCCAGGCAAGCCTGACCCTAGAAGGGCAGGTTACAGCCATGCCGGCGTTTGCCACGTATGGAAGCTCTACCTCCACTGAGAAGCTTTGCCAGCTTGCGATGTAGAGTTCAGGCTGCACATTCACGTTCCATTACTGTCTGGACACAGCCACCCCGTGGGACAGTAGGCTTGGAGTGCTCATTCTCTGAGGCCTACCTGAGGGCTAAAGCCTAAGTCAATCTCTTCTAGTACCTGGTTTTATACTGTTGGAAAGTCTTCCCAATTGTTTAAAAAATAGAAACATGCCTTTTTTTTTTTTTTTTTACCAACTAAAATAATTTTCTGATCTTCGGTGGTTCTTTTTTTATTGTTGCTGATTCATTTGAAGAAAACCTTTACCTAGGGAGTCCACATGGGAATCTGCTTACCTTCAGGGAAAGCAAAGTTGCTTCCCTGGAACAGGGCTTCTCTGAAGACATCAGGTTTACCTGTCAGACAAATCCACCCACTTCTCCTTGGCTTTGCTCTCTAGCAAGTAAAAGCCGTTTTCTGAAACCGAAGGTACTGCAGCATGGGAACTACTGTGTCTGTACAATGAAAGGCTTCTATCCTTCCAGAAATCTCAGGAAGGTACATCAGTCTTATCACCCCAAACCAGGTACTTGCAGGGCTTTGAGTGGGGCCAAGACCCAGGTGGGATACTCCGGCTGCACCAGGCCCGGCTGGGAAACACCCAGGAGTCAGGAACTGCACATGGCTCGACAGAGACCTGCACCTGGAGCTTGCAGGTAGCAAAAGCTGGAGCTAAGCTGGACCAGAAGCCTGCACTCATCAGGCCTGAAACTGGAGACAGCAGGTAAGCACGTCGGAGCTCCAGGCCTGCAGTTGGAGTCGGCAAGCAGGTAATGCCCAAGGCTGGAATAGGGAATGGACTGCAACTGAAGACCTGCAGCGAGAGTCGGACAGTAGGTACCGGAGCTGGAACTGGATTGCTGGAGCAGAGAAATTTGGCACTATGCCTTCTGTATGCGGGCCGGCATGGTTAGCCTTTGTTTTTCTCAGCAGCCTCTTTTGACGGAGCCCCAGCCCAGTCCTGATACAAAGGTCTGTAGCTATCTGAAGCAGTCATCTTTTTTGGCTTCTCCTGCTTGCTTCAGGTTCCCATCTGGGCTGAAGGTTAGGACTCCTGTTCTGAACCCTGAGGCTGAGCCGGGTTCAAGTCCCCACTGGGGTCTTGCCCTGACAGCCCATTTCTGGCACTGCTGAACTACAATCTTCGTAGGACACCTGATAAATGTAAGCAACTTTGCTTACTCTGCAGAGAAGCGGATTCACCAAGTTGCACATGTGGGACCCTGGGAAGTGCTGTTCAGTGTGTGAGGCTAAGAAAACCCACCTTTTGATTTGGTTCAGAAGCCGTTTTTATGTCACAAGGGGGAGAAGGTGTGTGATTTTATTCTAGTTCAGAAAAGTTTGGGAACCACTGACCCTGTACTGCCAGTGTGGAAACCACCTTCCTCACCCCCCACACACACGTGCACAGAGTGAAAACCAGGCCACCTTCCCTCGGGGAGAGCCTCCACTACGTTGGAACTAAGGCAAACAAAATCAGAGTGGGACTCGGAGGTTAACGATCAGCTTTAAATGCCTATGAAAATACTTAAGAATAATAGCATTTTCCCTTTTTTAATTTTGCTTAATGGAGGAGTAGAGTTTTGAATGGATTCTATTAAAAATAAAACTGTCAGCTGCAGACCTGCGGAGGCAGTTATGGGTTATTTAGTTGTGAGGGAATTGTGTTAATCTCAGCCCCCTTCACAGTGTGCTCCGTGCACATCCTTGGCCGAGAACCTGCCTGATCTCAAAGCCAGCGGCACAGCTAACCCTCTCAGTTGAGCAACTAGCCTGTTTCTCCTTTGGTCTCCTGCCTTCCCCTCCCTCTTATTATATTTTACTTCTGATATTTTAACCCTTTGTTTTTCAGTAAATGGTATTCGGTCTGTAGACCCACTTTATGGACCTGGGGCTCTAATGGCGAGCAGTACAGCAGAGGCCTGGTGCACTTGGCTTCATGATGGTAGCCATGGCTAAGGTCGATGCCCCGGGGGCAAACGTTTTTACCTGCAGGCTTTGCAGCACTGTTTTTTTCAATGTGCCTGCTTCCTCTCTGAACCGTGGGCGCTGTGGCTTGCATCTGCTTTCTCTGCAGGTAGCGGTAGTACCATTGGTGCCTGCCGGTCACTGCTTCTGTCAAGTTTGATTCTGTTTCCCTCTTATTTTGGCCGATCATGTCTAGCGAGTTCCAGTGATGTGATAAATGTATCCTGTGCCTGGGGGCATCTCATGGTGTCCAAGAGTTAACATAGGTAGCGGAGATCTATGCTATTTTGAGGGGTTCTTTTGGACTGTTGTGGCCCTTTAAATTTTGTGCAGAAGATTCCAGACATGTGTAATGCCTTGAGACTCCCGCTAAAAAGATATCTACAACTGAGTTTTCAGCATATAACATGGCTTATGTTATTTGTTGCAAGCTGTGTTATTGGATTTGCATGAAATTTGCTAGTAATGCGCTGCTTTGCATGCATTTGAAAATGTTATGTATGCAAAGGGCAGGCAAAGCAGCTCATTACAATATGGGTGAGTTTTGGGGAAAATATCACACGTTATTGTTAATATTGTGGGATATCGCCGCAATGAGCAGTGTTTTTCATGTGTGATATTCTTACCATAGCTTAGTAAATGAGCCCCCTACATTTGTACCTGAGGGAGCATGAAATGACTTGCCCAAGGTCACAAGGAGTGGCAGTGGGATCTGAACCTTGCTTCCCTGGTTTGCAGCTCACTGTTGAAACCACTCCAACTTTACAATAAAATATGCAAAAAATACAAACACATAAGAATAATAACCCTAACCCCACTCTCCCTCTCCCCCTCTCCTCACAATCTGTAGGGACAAAACTTAACAACCCAATTCTCATTCCCAAGGCACAAAATCAGCACATTTCAAACCCCCTCCTGACTCCTCCCAAAGGAGCAGGCCCCTCTTATGGTTGGCCTGAGATGCCATCAGTGGGAGGGTGTGGCAGGAGCCTCCAATAGCAACTGGGTGGGAGGGTGGCATTAGATTGTGAACCTCTCCCTCCAATAGCATCTGTACCCTCCACAGCTTTTATATGACGGCGAAAATGCTGAGACTTCCAGAGGGTAACAGGAAACCGAACACACGGTTCAGTGTGCTGCAGGCAGTCAAAAAAGCAAACAGAAACGGAAAATGTCATGATGCCTCTGTATCGCTCCATGGTGAGACCGCACCTTGAATACTGTGTACAATTCTGGTCGCCGCATCTCAAAAAAGATATAATTATGATGGAGAAGGTACAGAGAAGGGCAACCAAAATGATAAAGGGGATGGAAAAGCTCTCCTATGAGGAAAGATTAAAGAGGTTAGGGCTGTTGAGCTTCGAGAAGAGACGGCTGAGGGGGGATATGATAGAGGTGCTTAAAATCATGAGAGGTCTAGAATGGGTAGATGTGAATCAGTTATTTACTCTTTCAGATAATAGAAAGACTAGGGGGCACTCCATGAAGTTAGCAAGTAGCACATTTAAGACTAATTGGAGAAAATTCTTTTTCACTCAATGCACAATTAAGCTCTGGAATTTGTTGCCAGAGGATGTGGTTAGTGTAGCTGGATTTAAAAAAGGTTTGGATAAGTTCTTGGAGGAGAAGTCCATTACCTGCTATTAATCAAGTTGACTTAGAAAATAGCCACTGCTATTACTAGCAATGGTAACATGGAATAGACTTAGTATTTGGGTACTTGCCAGGTACTTGTAGCCTGGATTGGCCACTGTTGGAAACAGGATGCTGGGCTTGATGGACCCTTGGTCTGACCCAGTATGGCATGTTCTTATGGCATCAGTGAACCCCATTATGGCTAGAAGAAAAAGCGACGGTTAGATAATGTGAAATGTAATGGGGACACTGATACATGACTCTAAAATTCAGTAAACCTCCTAAAATCAGAATAGTTTAAATGCCCCCCCCCCCTTCCAGTACAGCTGGGTTAATGTGAGATCTTAGCAGTTTGATGAAGCACAAGCCATGTCCGGCGTGCGTCCCGTGCCTGGGATTGCACCGCCTCGCTTATGCTCTTCAAAATGTTTCCACATTTTCAGCGCAGGGCTTGGCTCAGGAAGGTATCCACCATTTAACTGTGTGCTGAGAAATTTGTTCTAGGATTTTTCCACTTATGATGGCGTACGCAAGAAATCCTTATAGTGCATTTTTTTTGTCGTGAAAAATATATTTAAAAAGACATTTGTTCCTGAGACCAATGTGTACACTATTCCGGTTTTGCGAGGTTTCCTCCATTTTCCAGTTCTATATGAGTGTCCCTATTAAATGTAATCTTGTGCTAAGCTCTGCACTTACCTGGTGGGCTTTTCTTGCATTCATTCCTTTCTGGCTGCCTCCTTGCCTCACTGGATCTAGCACTCATGTAGCAGGAGCGACAGGCAGGGCAAGGAGACTGCTGTCTTCCTCATTGCGATGGGGCTATTGATTGCAGTGATGTGGACTTGGGTCCTCCAAGGGTGCAGGAAACCATCTCCTGCCAACATCGGCTCTAGCAGAGCCTGAACACCAAGCTGTGCTGCCACTGTTGTTTGATGGAGGGTTCCGGGTTCCTGCCGTTTATGAAGGCAAAGTTGAGTAGGTAATTATTTATTCTTATATTCCGCAAGTAAAAAAAAATAAAATTTATAATTTCCATAAACTCAGACAAGACAAAAACAACAATTAAAATCATGCACATCATGATACATATTTAAATCAAGAAATGAATGTCCAGCAACAATCCAGTAACACAGAAAAGAGCCTTCAGCCTTTTCCCTAAAATGTAAATCTCTTTCTTCAGGCAGCTCGCAAGCAAAGGCATGCAAAAGTGCAGGACCAGCAACAGAGAATGACCTAGATCTCCTCGCCTGTAATTTATAATCATTTTATTTAAAAAATACTTGGTAATCGCTTTCCTGATATCTCTCTCTCAGGGCGATTAATAAGTATTCATGGAATGAAGGTGCTCCAAGAACATTCATATCTGCTGAATGCAAACTCTAGTTTGGAAGATAATATGATAATAAGTCAGCTAAACAATAAGAGTTGTCCAAACACAAAATTGTATGCACCACAGTTCATGTTTTCATTGTTCTTTGCAAAATTGGTAAGCAGTGTAACTCTTAATTTTGGCGCTATTCTTTCATTCCATTTCACACTGCTAATTACTCTCACTGCAGCGTTCTGCACTAATTGCAGCACTTGTATGAGATCTTGTGGGTAGTGTGGAGAGGATCGTAAGTGAGGTTTGTCTTGTGTATGTGTGTGTGTGTATATGATAAATGTTTTCTCTCTTGCCCTGGCTGCTAACGCTATTCTTGCACCAGCTGGTAGCTGTGAAGAGAGCAGTATAATGGTGCCCATCAATCCCTCTGGGACATTTTTTAAACTTTATTAATTTTACAGAATGATTATACAAGAAAATCTCTTGAAATTTATTTTATTTATTTATTTATTTAACTTCTTTTACTATACCGACACTCAAGACCAGGTCTTATCGTACCGGTTTACATTAGAACAAGGGGAAAAATCAATTAACGTATAAGTGGAAAAGAGAAGTTACATTAAAACAGGGAGAGTAAAAACATGGATGTCGGAAGATAGGACAGAATTAAGTAATTGAACAATAAGTTAACAAAATTACAAACTATAAATTAACATAAAACAATAAATTAATAATACAGAAAACATGGATTATAATCAGCGGAAATATACATGGAACATATACACATATGGAACATATACACATATATACATATATACACATTCCATATTATACACATATATATATACACACATACACACACATATATATATATATATATATATATATATATATATGTGTATATATATATATATATATATGTGTGTATATATATATATATATATATATATATATACATATATATATGTGTATATACATATATATATATATATATATATACATATATATATATATATACACATATATATATATATATATATGTGTATATATATATATATATATGTGTATATATATGAAATAGGGAAAAACCTACACATAATGATAAACAAAAAGGAAAAAGAAAAACAAATAGAACAATGCAATGCAATGTAACTTATGTAAGGCAAGCCACAGCTAGGGAGAGAATACAATGAAACTAATGAAAAAATAGCCACTTTCTTTTAATAGTCCATTCTTTTCAGTGACTTTGTGGAGTTGACCTGTTCTGAATAAAATGATCTAGCTAAATGGGATCAAAAAAGTAATTTATGCCTTGTAGCTTCACCAAACATTTCCATGGATATTTAAGCAGGAAGGTGGCCCAAAGGGCCAATACTCTCTGCTCCTTTTCCAAAAAAACATTTTTTTACAAACTTTGAGTATCTCGCACTAAATCTGGAAATAAATATAACCGATGTCCAAAAACATTGTGTTGTCTAGTATGAAGAAAATAGAAGCAAAGTCCATTGTTTGTCTGACTCTAAAGCATACTCAACAAACAAGGTAACTGAATCTTTAATAACAAATGTTGTTGAATCTTCCAAAAATCCATTAAGATAAAAAACACAAGCACTTACCTCTTTATTAACAGGCTCAGAATTAGAAGTTTTAGAATCTGGAAGGTAGTAAATCGTGGACACCCTAAGAATTGATTCCTTGGAAACTTTAAGGAAATCTAAATAAAAACAAACTTTTCCAAAGATCAGACCATTAAACACCTTGGAAAATTAAGGAATCTTAAATTGTCTTTTAAAGCCTGGTTTCCAGAATTTTCTACTTTCCTGCAAAGAGACAGATTATCTTTACCTAAACTCATATTCATCTCGCTCAATTCCTTCTGCTGTTTCTTCAGTTCAGAAATATCTTTCATTTGCTCTCTAATAGTTTGAGCATGTTCATTAGTCTGGACTGTCAACATGGACTCTATCCTTGCCGACAAAGTCGCCTCTAATTTAGTTACCGCAATCCAAAGAGCATCCAAAGTAATCACTGTGCCTTCTCAGTGCAGAGAACTCTTGAGGAGGTAGATATTAAAACCTCTACAGTTTGGAAAGTCCCATCAGGATTCTGATTGAGAGAGACAGCCTTACTAGCCCCCAACTCGGATCCTTGTCCCAACTGAGTTAAATTTGGAGACTGTGGAGGTGATGGACCCTCAGGACTAAGGGAGATGGACGAACCCTGTAGGACCAAGCAAACTGCTCCAAAGTCCATTGGTCCTGAAATTGTTTGGCTGCTAAAAATAAAAGTTTCCAATGTCACTTGGGTAGAAGAGGGGAGCAGTAGCAGCTTTGATGGGAAAGTTCCTTTCCTCCTCTTACCCATTAGACTAGGTTACTTAAGACTGCAGTCGGATTATGGTCAAACTTTGCACATAGGAGTGTGCCCATTTGGTGCAAGGCTTCGGCACGCTGGCGATGGTGCACCATTGGGCACCAACTTTTGAGGACCTCCAGCAATCCAGTGACATCAAGGTAGGTGGAACCAACTCAGACTCTAGGCGGCAAATGAAGACAATGTCGTGGACCTTCCAACTGCTCTCCCCCATCTGGGCAATTTCTAAGCATGCATTTGGCTTCCTAGAAACATTTCTTTACCGTATGGACCACACTAGAGACTTCTGCTCCTTCTAAAATGTGTCTAGCATTTGTGGTACCGTATTCCCTACAGCATGTGTGTTTGGCCTTCCTTGTCTGCTTTGACCAGGGATTCAGTTGTGGGATCCTCAGGAAATGCATCCTTCAGACACTACGAGGTTCGTATTCAGACACAGGATAGCAATTAGCTGGATAAACGTATCCAGCTAACTTTGGAGGTAATTTCAGTAGCGCAACCATAGTATTGAATCCAGCCAGTTTCCTTAAAGTTAGCTGTTTAACTTAGCCAGATAACTCAACTCTTCCCAGTTAAGTCCTGGAACACCCTTAACTTATCCAAGTAAATTCTAGCTGCCTAAGTTATTAGCCAGTTAGAATTTAGTCAGATATGTGCCCAAATATTCATTTAGCCAGCTAACCTCTGAGTTAGCCGGCTAAATGCTTTTGAATATGGACCCCTGTGAGATGATATTGTGAATCACTACTTCAGCTGTGTGAGTTGTCTACAGTAGGTAATTGATTTGAGTGTGAGATGGAGTGTGTGTGTGTGTTGTTGTGGACTATTGGAGCATGATGAGGTCTCCCCCCTATACTTTCTGTGCTACATTGCTCTGCAGTTTCAGTATGTTAGGAGAGGCTCAATGGAGAGTAAAGCTTGAAGTGTTTGTGAAAGGATTGGTCCTCCTTAATATGCAGTGCTATTGATGAGTAAATGAGAGCAAAGCCGAAGGTGCAGGTTGAGAAAGACAGGGAAGGATTGTTGCGTCTGCCCTGCTGTTAAGCCTTGCCCCACTGCCTTTCTTCAAAGTTTGACTTGCCTGCTCACCTTACTGGTTAAAAACCACATTGTTGCAAGGTGACTGCTGTTCATTGTATTGTAATGGATTCTGCTGAGCCAGTTAGCAGCCATGGATGGGCATAAACACTGTCCAGTCGTCTGCCTCAATGAGGATCCACTTTGCATGACCTTTTGAATCTCGGTGCTGTCTATTAAAAATCCAGGAATATGGAGTATGATTTCTAAACTTTTAATGGGGATTGAACTACCAAGCCTCAACATTTGCATACTTAGGAAACTGACCTTGGGCAGATCTTTGTTACCTCTCAGTGGGACAGTTTTCTATTTCCTCCCTGTTGGTGGAAAATAGGTACAGGTTATTATTTCGAAGGTACCTTCCACCTGAACCTCCTGCATAGAAAGGCAGAACGCTGGCGCCTATGTGGAGGTTAAGGAGTGTCCCTTAGCCCAGAAATATTGAGGCATGATTATTGAATTCAGAAGAAATATTACTCTTGTCTTGTTTTTATTAGGCCTGCTGGTCCCCAGTGTTAAGGTTTTATTAAACTTGTTAATAACTCGGATCATTCTTGCAGCAAGATGTGTCCTGGCGGCTTCTTGGAAAAGTCCTTTCACTCCAGCCTTGCCAGCAGTGCAATTGGGAGCTCATTTTGATGGGGACACAACAGTTAAATGCCTTCCAGGATCCTCAGCTAATAGAAATGAAAACCAGGTAGTCAAAGCAATTATGGAAGAAAGCAGGGACTCTGATATCAATGTTATCCATTTGGGGACCAATGACCTCGCTAGAAATGGTGTCCATAAATGCAAAAAGATGTCCAAAATCTAGGGAAGAAGAAGTTACCACATGGCAATGACTGTTATGTTTCTGGAAGTATTATCTGTTTATGGAAAGGAAAGACTATGCCATATAGATAATTTCAAACCCTGGTGTGAGGAAAGTGGCTTTGGATACATTGGAGGCTGAGCAGTAAAACGTTATATGGTAAAGATGGCTTACATTTATCTGTGGCAGGAAAGAGGATGTTATGTGAAAAATTCAGGTCATACATTATCAGGCATTTAAACTAAGGAGTGTCCCTTAACTCAGTGTGCTGCAGCCGTCAAAAAAGCAAACAGAATGTTGGGAATTATTAGTAAGGGAAAGGTGAACAAAACGGAAAATGTCATAATGCCTCTGTATCGCTCCATGGTGAGACCGCACCTTGAATACTGTGTACAATTCTGGTCGCCGCATCTTAAAAAAGATATAGTTGCGATGGAGAAGGTACAGAGAAGGGCAACCAAAATGATAAAGGGGGATGGAACAGCTTCCCTATGAGGAAAGGCTGAAGAGGTTAGGGCTGTTCAGCTTGGAGAAGAGACGGCTGAGGGGGGATATGATAGAGGTGTTTAAAATCATGAGAGGCCTAGAACGGGTAGATGTGACTCGGTTATTTACACTTTCGAATAATAGAAGGACTAGGGGGCACTCCATGAAGTTAGCAAGTAGCACATTTAAAACTAATCGGAGAAAATTATTTTTCACTCAATGCACAATTAAGCTCTGGAATTTTTTTGCCAGAGGATGTGGTTAGTGCAGTTAGTGTAACTGGGTTTAAAAAAGTTTGGATAAGTTCTTGGGGAGAAGTCCATTAACTGCTGTTAATCAAGTTTACTTAGGGAATAGCCACTGCTATTAATTGCATCAGTAGCATGGGATCTTCTTGGTGTTTGGGTACTTGCCAGGTTCTTGTGACCTGGATTGGCCACTGTTGGAAACAGGATGCTGGGCTTGATGGACCCTTGATCTGACCCAGCATGGCAACTTCTTATGTTCTTAGGGGGATCGGGTTTCCCTCTGTGGGCTGATGAAGTTGGTCACATGATACTAGGTTCCAGCATTTCCTCTGCTGTATTATGTCCTCATGCTTTGGTGCGCAGAGAGAAGGGCCCAGAGGATCTGTTGGCAGCGAAAGAAGATGATGTTGTGGGTTGCTGCAAAAGTCCAGGTCGTCGGCGGCTGAAGACAGCAGAGAATGCTGCAGGCCACCTCCAGAGCCCAGGCCAGCAGTAGCTGAAGAATGGGACAGAGCCTGTGGGCCGCCACCAAAGCCCAGGCTAGTGATAAGAGAGAGTCTGCAGGCTGGTGGCAGCTGAAAACATCAGAGAGGCTGTGGGCTTCTACTCCCGCTGCCTCCACTCCCATCCTGCAGCGCCCACGGCTTTCAGGCCCTCCCTTTTCCCGCCATCATCACTGCTATGGCTCTCTGGGCCTGCTCTCTCAGGCCCTACCCCCATCCATCACTGCTGCAGCAAGGGGAAATTCTCCTGCTTCCTCTGCTCATATCCTGTGACGTGAGGCAGCCAGCAGACCTCTTTCCACTGCCTCACAGTGAATTCACTGCAGCTCACTGGTCTCGCATCAGATCAGCCTCTCCAGGCAGCAGGAGGCAGCCAGCAGAACACCCATGTCTGCCTCTGTTGCTGGCTCCCCTTATGCTCCAGCCAGCAAACAATAGTAATTAAAAACAAAAAAAAAGCAGCAACTTGGTCTGAGCTGGAGCCTTTTCTCTCACCAAAGGACTTCCAAGAGGATCAACAGGCAGCCCTGCCTGGAGACCTCCTGACCACCAATGTAAGCAAAGGGGAAGAGGATTAAAGCAAGCATGAAAGAGAGTGCAAGTGAGTCAGTGAACATGTGTAAGATTGAGAGTGTGAGAGTTAGCATGTCAACCAGTGAACATGTGTGTGAGTATGAGAGCAAGCAAGCCAATGAGCCTGTGTGTGAGCATGAGAGATCATGTAAGCCAGCGAGCATGTGTGAGCGAGAGTGTAAGAGAAAGGGGGTGAGCTTGAAAGAATGCGAGTGAGCTAGTGAACATGTGTGTGAGGGAGTGTGTGAGCCAATGAGCCTGTGTGTGAGCATGAGAGATCATGTAAGCCAGCGAGCATGTGTGAGCAAGAGTGTAAGAGAAAGGGAGTGAGCTTGAAAGAATGCGAGTGAGCTAGTGAGTATGTGTGTAAGAGAGCCTGTGTGTGAGCATGAGAGATCATGTAAGCCAGCAAGCATGTGTGTGAGCGAGAGTGTAAGAGAAAGAGAGTGAGCTTGAAAGAATGCGAGTGAGCTAGTGAGCATGTGTGAGAGAGTGTGTGAGCCAATGAGCCTGTGTGTGAGCATGAGAAATCATGTAAGCCAGCGAGCATGTGTGAGCGAGAGTGTAAGAGAAAGGGGGTGAGCTTGAAAGAATGCGAGTGAGCTAGTGAGCATGTGTGTGAGAGAGCGTGTGAGCCAGTGAGCCTGTGTGTGAGCATGAGAGATCATGTAAGCCAGCAAGCATGTGTGTGAGCGAGAGTGTAAGAGAAAGGGAGTGAGCTTGAAAGAATGCGAGTGAGCTAGTGAGCATGTGTGTGAGAGTGTGTGAGCCAATGAGCCTGTGTGTGAGCATGAGAAATCATGTAAGCCAGCGAGCATGTGTGAGCGAGTGTGTAAGAGAAAGGGAGTGAGCTTGAAAGAATGCGAGTGAGCTAGTGAGCATGTGTGTGAGAGAGCGTGTCAGCTAATGAGCATGTGTTTATGAGAATGAGAGAGATTGTGATAGTGAGAATATAAAGGAGTTTGTGTGAGAATGACTAATCCAAAACAATCTCAGGGTATCTGGAATCTAAAGTTCCCAGGTATGGAGAACAGGGCATTTTTTATCCTTACATTTTATTTTTATTTATTTATACGTCTTTTATATACCGAAGTATTGGCAGGGGCCTTCACTCCGGTTTACATTTATAACAACGCTATACATTGAAATCAGATGAACAGTTTAAACAGAGTTAAAGTTATAATGAATATATATAAAAACCTGTTAAAGGTCTAAATATGTCAGAACTGTTAAAAAATATAGATATACTTTACCATATTTATAATTAAATCAGAAAATAGACAAGGATAAGTAATACATGTAATTATTGGGTTTTATTTGATGTGCCTGCTGTTTTGAAATATGTTATTGGTATCTGGGAAATTTATAAAAACATTTTATGAGGTTATGATTGTGTTTTCATCAGTTGTTTTGAAATTTGTTTTTTAATAAATACAATAAATCTTATATTCTTTTTATGAATATGGTTTTACACAAACGATTACTTATTTAAAAATGTAGACCCGTTTGATCTACAAGTCTATGTGGTTAAATTGTAAAATTCATATTTCTTGATTTTATAGTTTGATATTTCATGTGACTTGGTGATTTTTTTGTTTTCCCATTGTTGTACTGCTTACAGAGTCTGGCTTCTTGCGGTTTCCAGTTCAGTTTTGTCTGCATGTTTCTATTTATATTTCATGATCTCCCTGTTCTGTATGTGGTGAGAGTCTGTCTGTGTTCTACATATGTGACTGAGGTGGGGTATTCTACTGTGTAATTTCTGTGTTGGGATCTTATAGCAGCCTGGCTTGTTCTAGGCTGCTATAGATGTTTAGGGTCTGGTATAATATTTGCAATGTTACCTGACAATGTTTGAGTGCTGATATTAGTGCTGCCTTCATATGGGATGTTTACTATATTGTAATTTAGTTTTCTCATAGCTTTCTGAGGGCTGAGCCCTCACCCAACATGCTTTACAATAGGCCTAATGCCATTTGGTTGCAGGAGTCTGTTTTGCAAAGTTTTCTGGTTGGTATCATAGAAGTGCATTTAAATAATATACATGTTTTAAGTTATATTTTTACCTCAGAAGATTGTATTCTTTTTTCATGTAAAATCTGTTGCTATAAATGCATTAGAGGTCTTATCAGGTTAAGTGGTGACAGCTGAATATCCAGCCCCATTCAGTGACCGCCTATTGGCAAACCTATCTGGTTAAGTCCTTAGCAAGGATGGGGCTATAAGGAGGAAGAGCTGCTTTTCCAGCTTACTTAGCTGGAGATGTGCCGATATTCAGCTAAGTTAGCCAGATAAGTTAGACCTAGCAGGTCTAAAGTTACCTGGATATATTTATCCAGCTAAATTTAAACTTATCTGGGTATATTTAGCAGCACAGCCATACCACAGAATATCCTAGCTGTTAGCTTAACCTAACTAGTCAGCTGGCTTTTAATTATCAACCATATCATTTTTAATTTTGTGTGGCGTGGGTGGATTCAGGGGTTTGTGCAAGGTTGTAAGGTTACCCTATAGCAGCACCTAATAACCTTTCCCCAGTCCTGGCTGTACTGGCTCCATGTGGGAATACAAAATTCCATCTGGAGCTGTGCTGCTTTGGGTCAGTGGCTCTCCCCAGTCTTGGCCAGGGCTTAGGTTTTCTCTTTTTATAAGCCCAGGAAACAATATGGATCCCTTCTGGTTCCCCCCTTCCTCAGAATAGTTGGGCAGAGCCTGGGGAGCCTTAAAAGCAGCAGACTGTGTAGCACACAGTCAATGGGAGTGTGCTTTAGTGGCAGGAGGATGGTGGAGAAGTGGAGGCCAGTTACAGGCACAAAAAAGAAGGGGGTAAGGCAGGAGGAAATACCTGTACATGTTGGGGAGGCTGCTGTATGATGCGACTAGACTGATCTCTGAGAGGAGTAGCTGGGTATGTAACCAGAGAGTGTCCTGGAGAGTGGGATTGGGAAAGGGGGGGGGAGGGGGAAGATTCAGATTGGGGAAGGGTTGCCGGCAAGCAAGAATTTGGTACATTGATGTGGCAGTGCTGGGATGGGGAGAACTCCATGTGTGACCACATAAGCAGCAGCACAACAGT
This sequence comes from Rhinatrema bivittatum, assembly GCF_901001135.1. NCBI lineage: Eukaryota > Metazoa > Chordata > Amphibia > Gymnophiona > Rhinatrematidae > Rhinatrema > Rhinatrema bivittatum. The sequence continues at coordinate 807,522,066 of NC_042616.1, read as the reverse complement.
GTGTCTGAGAGAGAGAGAAAGTGTGTTTGTCTGTGTCAGATTGCGAGAGAGAGACACCCATGCACACACGTTGCCTGTGTCTGAGAGAGTGTGTGGGTGGCTATCTCTCTCTGACACAGACGCACACTCTCTCTCGCTCTGTGGTGGGTATGTCTTTGATGTCTCACAGAGAGAGAGTGTGTGACTGTGAGCAAGTGTCTGAAAAAGAGAATGTATGTGTCTGACATTTGCAACTGGTTCAAGAGTTGGTTGTCTAGACCAGGAATCCAGTATATAGATATATAGAGATATAAATATAAATAGAGATATAAGCAGATGTGGGAGGAGGGGGGAAACTGATTTGCATGGATGGATGGATGAATGGATCAGGGGCTGCAGCTCTGTTTGTTCATCCCTGGTCTAGAGTGTCCTCTACTTCTTAGTTATTTAGGAACATAAGAAGCTGCCATACTGGGTCAGACCAAGGGTCCATCAGGCCTAGCATTCTGTTTCCAACAGTGGCCAATCCAGGCATTAAGAACCTGGCAAGTACCCAAAAACTAAGTCTAGTCCATGTTCCCATTGCTAGTAATAGTAGAGCAGTGGCTATTTTCTAAGTCAACTTAATTAATAACAGGTAATGGACTTCTCCTCCAAGAAATTATCCAATCTTTTTTTAAACACAGCTATACTAACTGAACTAACCACGTCCTCTGGCAACAAATTCCAGAGTTTAATTGTGCGTTGAGTGAAGAAGAACTTTCTCCGATTAGTTTTAAATGTGCCACATTCTAACCTCATGGAGTGCCCCCTAGTCTTTCTATTATCCAAAAGAGTAAATAACCGATTCACATCTACCCGTTCTAGACCTCTCATGATTTTAAACACCTCTATCATATCCCCCTCAGCCGTCTCTTCTCCAAGCTGAAAAGTCCTAACCTCTTTAGTCTTTCCTCATAGGGGAGTTGTTCCATTCCCCTTTATCATTTTGGTTGCCCTTCTCTGTACCTTCTCCATCGCAACTATATCTTTTTTGAGATGCGGCGACCAGAATTGTACACAGTATTCAAGGTGCGGTCTCACCATGGAGCGATGCAGAGGCATTATGACATTTTCCGTTTTATTCACCATTCCCTTTCTAATAATTATGGACCATCCGAAAAAAAGAAGATGGTGCTTCCATTTTTACTGATGTGATCTACAGGCCTTCGATTCAAACAGAAGAACTGGACAGAGATCTGATAGAAGACATCCAAAAGGTGGGAAAGAAGGGAGAAGTGTTGCTCGTTGGAGATTTTAATCTGCCAGATGTGGATTGGAGAAATCCCTTCTGCAGAATCTACCAGAAGTAGAGAGATAGTGGATGCCCTGCAAGGGGCTCTGCTCACACAAATGGTAATGGAACCCACGAGGGAGGCTGTGGTACTCGACCTAGTGCTCACTAATGGGGTTAATGTCTCTAATGTTTAGCACCAGTGATCATCAGATGGTATAGTTCAATATTGCGAATAGGATACAAAGAAGTCACCTGAAGACCCAAATTTTGAATTTCACAAATTCGGACTTTGTCAAAATTGGGACATACCTGGAGGAAGAGCTGGAAGATTGGGAGAAAATGGACAGGAATAACAGTGAACCAAATTAAAAAGAGCTATTACAAAGGCAACAAATCTATATGTTAGAAAAGTAAACAAAAGTAAGAGGAAGAAGAAACTGATCTGGTTCTCAAAGGAGGTGGCTGAAAAAATAAAGGCAAAAAGAACAGATGCTAAGAAGTATAAAGGAGCCCAAAAAGAGGAATATAGGGAAGAATATCTGGTGAAACAGAGAGATGAAGAAAGAAATCAGAAAAGCAAAAGATCAAGTGGAAGAAAGGATTGCCAAAGAGGTAAAGCGAGATGACAAAACATTTTTCAGATATATCAGAGAAAGAATGGAGGCTTGAAGTGATATAGTGAAATTGAAAGGTGATTAGGAGCAATGTGTGGAGAGTAACAAAGAAATAGCAGAAATATTAAACAATTGATCGTTGTTCAATAAAGAAGACCCTGGAGAAGGACCGTTGCTGGTTGACAAGACTGTAGATAGGGATATAGGGTAGGTGACCTGCTCAATAGATCCCTAGAAACAGAAGTGTTGCCACAAAATTGGAGAAGTGCAGTTGTGGTCCCACATCACAAGAGTGGTAGCAGAGAGGAAGCTGGAAACTACAGGCCGGTTAGCCTCACCTCAGTGTTGAGAAAATTAATGGAGACTCTGCTGAAGGAAAGGATAGGGAACTATCTACAATCAGGTGGGTTGCTGGACCTGAGGCAGCATGGATTCACCGGGGGAAGGTCCTGTCTGATAAATCTGATTGATTTTTTTGATTGGATGACTAAAGAATTGAATCGAGGAAGAGCGCTTGAAGTGATCTACTTGGATTTCAGCAAAGCTTTTGATACGGTTCCGCATAGGAAGCTTGGGAGTGAGTGCGAGGTGGTGATGTGGATTCCAAACTGATTGCCCGACAGGAGACAGCATGTAATGGTAAATAGAACCTGCTCTGAAGAGAGAACGGTGTTAAGCGGAGTGCCATAGGGATTGGTTTTGGACCTGTTCTGTTCAATATCTTTGTGAGCGACATGGCGGAAGGGATAGAAGGTAAAGTTTGTCTATTTGTGGATGATACTAAGATCTGCAGCAGAGGGGACACGCCTGAAGGAATTGAGAGAACGAAAAGTGATTTAAGAAAGCTTGAAGTGTGGTCGAAAATTTGGCAGCTGGGATTCAATGCCAAAAAGTGCAGTCATGCATCTGGGATGTGGTAATCCAAAAGAGCTGCATGTGATGAGGGTGAAAGGCTGATGTGCACTGACCAAGAAAAGGGATCTTGGCGTAATAGTGTCTGGCAAAGCAGTGTGACAAGGTGATAGCTAAAGCCAGAAGAATACTGGGCTGTATAGAGAGAGTAATAACCAGTAAGAAAAAGGAGGTGATAATGCCCTTGTGAAGGTTTGGGGTTGGGTAAGGGGATTCTAGGAAAAATGATGTTCTTGCTTGTTGCTGTTTACAAATGGCTGTATTGAGCATTGTGTTTTCTAATAAACTTTGAAGTAAAAAAAGAAAAAAATCCAGTAATATAGATACAGTTCAGCCCTTGGCTCCCCATTTGACAGAACTGTATTGCACCTCCTGGTTCTGGAATTTCTCCAATTAAAACGAATACTATTAGTCTCCCAAGCAGTATTCAAGTGTGATAAGCACCGTAGCATTTTCTGATAGCTCTTATGAAAGTCTGCTTAACTCTAGAGTGAAGGTGGATTGGGAAGCTTGGCTTTAATTCTTGCTCATGACATCATCAGTATGCTGGCTGTTTTTCTATACGAGGAACAGAGAATATACAACTTGATTTTTTTTTTAATTACTGAGCAGTATTAATGCTGAAAAATGATGTTCAATTAATAAACTGAGCAGATAGAACTCAGGTCATTAAATAGCCCCACATGTGCTTTCCAATTCTCTATTTTATTAAAGTGATGTATTGTTGCCTATGAAACCTTGAGAAAACACAATTCAGAAGTGCCTGTAAAAGAAGTGAATATTCTGAGTGTTGTCTGTTTTGCCTGCTCGCTGTATTTATGTTAGAGGTTAGGATTGATGACCCTGAGGCTCACCAAAAGTTCCTCACGCTTAGCACTTGTTAAGAAGCGAGCCAGACCGTCCCTGTCTCTGGCAATCCTGTGGCATGGCAATGGCCGCCGCTGGCGGCGGCTTCCTCTGAGAGGAGCGCGATAAGATGAACACTCCGTCGTGGCTCTCCCCCCATCACGCTAAGGGCAAGGCAAGAGGGGGCAAATGGATTAAATTAATTAAAAAAAAAAAAAGTAATGAAAAATGCCAAATTTTAAAGGGTGGTATCCTGCCCTGCATCCTAAAATGTCTTGATAGTGCCTTGCCACCCTTAATCTTGAGTATTTACCTGCTGGTAAGGCTTATTGGCTTGCAGGTAGTTGAGTTTTAAAAGGCAAGGTAACATTTCTAAAAGCTTGTAAATATAATTTTTTGGGGGAAAGCACTTTCCTTAGCAGGTCCTATGCTATGGAACTCCATGCCTGTCGAGATCCGCTTGCAAAGAGACATCAAAACCTTCAGAAAACATTTAAAAACATGGTTATTCAAACAAGCGTACAACAAAGGGAAAGGTGAGTAGAACACAGGGATAAAATGGCGACTGGCAAAAACACCCAAACTCAATACCCAATTATACCCGGGTATTTTGCTCCATTTTTAATTTTTTATTATTATCTCTATTCTAAATCTGGTTCTATAAATACGGACAAGATACAACACGCTCTTTTAAGTATATATAAAGATCTTTGTTACCGTAAAGTCTTGGCACATGTTTAATGATAGAATTTTTGATCTATTCCTAATAGTAATATTTGTGCCTTATTGTAAACCATGGTACCCAACTGAATGACGGTATAGAAAAGTTTTAAAATAAATAAATAAATATCCACACTGGAGAGGATAAGAATGAGTCGTCTTGGGATATGCTGAGAATATTAGGCCTCGTGCATCAACAATCCCTTGGTATAACGTCACATGAGACTAGTTCAGTGAACCCTGAGATTGTAGTGAGATCCGGCCACTTGCGATTTTTTGAACAGCTTCTGAATCACCAAACCTCTGAAGGACTTCTGGCCTGGTGGCTGATCCATTGCAGTATGGCCAGGAGTAAACTCTTCCAGATTCCTTCAGTTCAAATTGTCCTAACCACTGATGTGTCCAACCTGTGATGGAGAGCCCATGTAGAGAGGCTTTGAATCCATGGTCCATGTTGGCTCAGAAAAACTTCCTGGAGCTAAGGGCAATTCATTACGCTCTGAAAACTTTCAGAGATTGGTTGGCAAACACAATTATCCTCCTCCTCATCCAGATGGACAATCAAGTGGTAATATTCTACAACAAGAAGCGGGGAGCAACAGGATCATACTTCATATGTCAGAAGGTAATCCAGGTGTGGGCCATCTATCAAAGAATTATTCTCAGCCACATATCTGACAAGTGAAGAGAAAGTCCTAAAGGAAACAGGCTGAGTCCCTAGACTGGGGGTAGCAAACCAGACATTCCACGAATGGGGCACACCCATGGTAGATCTGTTTGTGATCCTACAGAATAGAAAGGTCCGCACTTTTGCTTCAGAAAGGGGACACAAGGCAAACTAGCCTTGGATGCCTTTGTCCTAAAGTACGTGTATCCTCCAATTCCTCTCATCATAGAATCCTTGTTGAAACTCAGAAGAGACTGGGGGATTGTGATTCTCATTGCACTCTTTTGGCTCAGACAGGTTTAGATTCCATTCCTGCAGGAAATGTCTATCAGAAATCCAATCAAGCTCGAGAATTCCCCAACTTTCATTTTCAGCAAATGAATTCTGCCTACCCAAGAAATAGGCAAGTCCTCCCATGTTGGTAAGTTCTGTTTAATTGTTCCAAGCAGGGCAATAAGTCCCTAAAATAAATCAGTCCCTAAACTCCCTTGGAATAAAAACACCCAAATATTTAAATCTGTCCTTAACAATCCATAATTCAGATAGTTAGTCAACACCGACTGGAAACAGGTCCTACTTGTCAAAATGAGCTTTATATCCAACAATAGCACCATATACAGATAAGATCCAAAATATTCATGGGTCAGTCGAATAAATCAAAACATCATGTGTGTAAAGGAAGATCTTATGCTCCAACCCCCAATTCGAATCCCTTGAATAATGGGGTGTTGTCTACATTTTTTATTTTGGCCATAAGAATACCTGCCTTCTTTCTGGCTGCCTTATGAAGGAAGCCAGCCTAAAAGATAATCCTCCCCCTGAGAAAAGCCGTAAAGGTTTCCTATTGGAGGGGTGGTACATAGTCCTGCTCTGGATTATGCATACTGAATCAGCTACCGCCTCTTTCAGGAGCGTTGAGAAGTGTTGTTTTTTTTCCTAAGAAGGAGGTGTTTATTCACTATGCAAAAAATGTATGCCTGATACGATCAAAATGAATGATAATTTCAATGGGAGATAATCAGATATTACACTGAATAACACAGCACCTTCCTTAATCATAGAGACAAAATTTGGAGTACATAAAAATTAATCGAATCTACTAATCATGTTATATCGAGGAGAGCAGAAAGTATAATCCCTCTCTTGAAGGTGATAACTGATCCAGACATTGGGAAGATAATTTTTAAAGAACTGCGCGCAGTGGCATATACACGTGTATGTGGCTGTGCACAGATTTACTACAGTATTTTACAAAGTGTGGGTATGAGAACAAAGGTATGTGTGTTGTAGAGTAGATATACATGTATGTAGGCTTTCACAGGAATGCATGTGATTCACTGAAACCATGTAATCAATGTACTGAGCCTATTTTAAAAACATACATTCGGATATTTTATATGCAGAAATAAAATAGGACTTATGTAAATTGGCTTTTAAACACATAAGTGAGTGTATTTTAAAACATATGCGCTGGTGAAATTACCAGTTTTACCAGTTAGTCCATCAGTTCGCCCAGTCCTTTCGCAGCTCATCAAAACCCTCCTGGTTCTTCAGCCTGAACTCCCCCCAGTTCACCCAGGCCTCCCACCCGGCCACCAGAACACAATAAACACACTTATTAATACTTATGCCAGATAATTAGGTGAAAACTTATGCCAGTGACCGTGGAAATGTACACGCGTAGGTATCTTGTAAAATTGGCCCCGCCCATCCCATTCTTTTTTTTTTTTTTTTTTACATACATATATGTGTGTGCACGAAAGCGGATATACGTGTGCATGTTCGAAGTTTATAAAATACTCAGTACGGTTGTAGAGGCTACTTTCACATGTATATGCTAAGTTTTACATCATAATGTTTTGTCTATAGATGGATCAAGGCAGACATTCCAATTGCCTCCGACCCAAAGGCATGGAGGTTGAAGGCAAATGCAACTATTGTAGGTGGTAAGCAAATTTCCAGAATGCCCCAATCCTGTCGCTTTTTTACGTGCGAAAGTGGACATACGCGCTTATGTTCGAAATAAATAAAATACAGAATACACGTATATAGAGGCTGCTTACGCGCATATATGCTAACTTTTTCACGCTCAAGGCTTTGAAAGTCACTTTAAAGATTTTTTCTATAGATGGATCTGGACAAACATTCCGATGGCCGCTAACACAAAGGCACGGAGGTTGAGAGCCCTTGCAGCAGGTTGGAAAAAGGGCAAAAGCATCTGTGAAGGCTCTACAAAAAAACCCCTCCACTTGATCAATATTTAGGCCATATACTTAGCCAGTGTAAAATTTACTAAATAAATTGAGCTGTCTAGTAGAACCTAATCTGCCTTCAGTATCTGTAACAAAACAATGAACCACTAAAAGTGGAGTCTTGTCAGTGAGAATACAAACTCCTCTACTCTGGGAGGTACAGGAAGAAACATATATCTGGCCACTCCATCCCTGCTTTAATGTCTCATCTTCTTGGGCAGTCAGGTGTGTTTTTAGCAGAAACATAATCTGTATCTTGTTCCTGCATGCAAATTGTAAAATATTCTTCCTTTTCATGGGCTATAAGATGATACGAACATTGAAAGAGGCACACTTAACTGCGCACCCCATGCTAGAGGACAGAAATCCAGAGAGGGAAGGCTAATCTCTGTATAGCACACACACCTAAAAAAAAAAGTAAATAAACCTTCTCAGAGGAATGAAGAGCCACTTCGGCCTGTACCAAAACTGTATAAAACAATCTCTTTTCCATTACTCCCACTGCAAGTCCTAACTTGCTCAACTCCCGTCGACAAAATCCCCCTAACCACTCCCACCCCAACACCACCAGAACTCCAATAAACCCTCCCCACCCACTTAAAAAACACCAATAGCCCAGTAACTCTCTGGTGTGAGACCAGAGGGGCCAGAAGGCCCAAAACATAACCATCCGAACCCAAACTAACCTCCCCCACCAAACTCCCAGCAACCATGCAGAATGGTCACTGGACTGCTGCATAAAGCAATATAGAAAGGAAAAATACAAACTGCAGCAGAAAATAAGTCCAGCAGATAGATAGATATATATATATATATATATATATATATATATATATATATATATATATATAAAAAAAACCAGGAGCCAGTCCTGTGCTTCCACGTGTACATCCCTGCAGTTAGAAATATAATGAACAAAAATAACACCACATACGAATAAAGTCACCAGCTTCCTGCAAATAACATCTTAAAAAAATAAAGATACAAGGAACAGTGTCCCAAGGCTGGCGGCTGAACATCGCTGAGGGGAGATGTTGAAGTAAGACAGGATCAGCGAAACTGAAGTACAGAGTAAACAAAACCCAGTCCAGAACAGACCCACAGCCAGGCTTCCCAGACCAACCCTCTGGAAGAATATGCACAGCCAGTACTATAACCAGAGTCTCCTTACTAAGGTCCGTATCTGAAGCAAAGTCTGTAAGAACGCTGTTACCCAGAAGAGCCAGAGAAGAAACCGAAACTCATAAGCCAGCAAAAGCAAGAATTCAGAACTTTCCGGGAGCAGGTAGAGCAATTTAGGGGTCTTTGTGCCCATTCCACAGCTGACCAGCCAGCCCTCCTGCTGAAAATTGGGGCTTTATGCAGACAAATCATCACTTAAGCCTCAACTTCATGGCCATTTTTGTGTGCAGGAATGAAATTTTCTGCTGCTTACACTGTGTCAAAAACCGTGGCCTGCCTGTCAACGAGCCTTGATGCTTCTTTTGGAGCTCAGCTGAAAAATCAGGGAAAACCATGATTTTGGGCCCCTGAAAAGAAAGTTCACTCATCCTGCAAGTCACTTCCAAAATGCTTTGTTTATCTTCAGATTTATGTAGTTTAATAATTACTGCCCTCGGTCTGTTGCCCACCCCTGGAGCTGGTGCTGAGATCTGTGGGCCCAGTCAATGTTAATTGTGCCTTTAACACAGTTAATGTTAAGCAAGTCCAGCAGCCATTTTGAAATACCTTTCCCTGTGTCTTCACCTTCGGCCTGCTCAGAAAGGCCAAGCTCACAGATATTGCAGTGCCTGATCTGTTCTCCAATTTGTCAGGTTTTCCCCATACCAACCTGTATCCACGATCCAGTTTTTCCAGTTTGGCGGTGAAAGACCCTAAGTGGTCTCGGCATCCTATTTTCATGTAGTATATTCTTGCAGTGTACCAGCTATTTGCTCCACTTTTTCCTCAATAACTGCTAATCTGGAATCGAGCTTGTTGGGGGATTGTGTGCCCAAAATTCTCCATAAGATTATGAAGGTATAAAGCATTTTCTCCAAGCTCAGACACTGTGCCAGTCTTTCTTCAGATTTTCTTAATGTTAAGGCTCTTATCAAACAACAGAGAAGGAATGGAACATCTGCTTTTGTCTTTAGAAAAAGACATATTGCACACAGAAGCCCCAAATAGCAGTAGGATAAATGTCTAAAGTAATAATTTGAGTGGAGCTCAGCCAAGCACCTGCCACTCTGATCCGAGAATAAGCAGAAGTTTAGTTTCATGAGACTTTGAAGTCAAATTTCCATGCTGGGCTTCATCTGATGATGTCACCCATGTGTGAAGGCTGACATATTGCTCTCCTCTGCTTATTTTTGCTTTGAAAAATAGCCATCAGTATTTGCACAAACCGGCTTGCACCAAGTTACACCTGCTAATCACAGGCCCTAACTTTGTGTGGATTTATGCGCACACCTCCAACTCCAACCCCTGGAACGTCTTTTTGGTTTTGCGCACATGAAAATAATCACAAATTTGACTTACGCGCATATTTTGTATGTGCATAGACCTGCAGATTTTCTAACACGCCATTTAACCTAGTTTTATGCACCTACGTGGCTTTGAAAATCTGGTCTTAAGAAGGCCAGACCAAGGCAGAGGCAGCAGACCGGCAGCATGGGGACACAGTAAGTGGCTGCTCCACTTTCCTCTCCTCTGATTCCTCATTATCCAGGCTAAGCGTGCTCTGAGAGAGGGCAGCCATGCGTATTAAAGCCTCTTTAGTGACCTCACGTGCAGTGAGATCCGACATAATCAGCGATGATGAACCAGAGCAAAATAGAATACGTCAGTAAATCACAGAAATTTGTCAACACAATAGCTTATTCAAAAAATATTAAACATAAGATTTTTTTTAATGCCAAAGGACTGCGTTAACTGTTTAAATGGCTGATGTCCAAAATGTCGCAAGCAGCATAATCATCGGTTATTCAGACTGACAATAGCTGAGAAAACTCCAGAAGGTAAATAATAGTTGTTACAGATGAGTGGAGATTTAAATCCTGTGGCGGCATGCTGTAACCTTGAACTCATACACTTGCGTTTCCTTTTGCCACTTGTTTAGCTGCCCTTTATTTCTACTTTAAAGTTGAAAAACAGATTTGCTCAAAGTCGCCTCTCAGCGCTGCAGAACGGCAGCCCTGTTCCCCGCTGACCTGACCCCGCTCTGAGGTTCTGCAGCCTCTGAGCCTTTGCCATCTGCACTCTGCCCTGCTCCCTGCCAACATGACACAGCTGAGCGATGAGGGAAGTCCTGGACCCTCAGAAAGAGCCAGCCAGCTTGCCGGGGCAGAAAGGGCACTCAGTTGGTTTTATCTATGCATTTAATTTCCAGTTGATTAGGTCTTCCCAGGCCAGACAAACAGTTTGTTTCTTGTTTGGACTGAAAGATGACCCACCTGCGCCCCCCCCCCCCCCCCCCCCCCGACACAGCAAAGCACTGATTTCTCTGCGTTTATGTGAAATCGAAATAGTCTTTACAAACTGATAACAGCAGGACAAATGAAATCATTTGAAAACTTTTTTTTTCACTTCTTATTTAAAGAGACCATATATAATACCCTATAAAAAGAATTCCATTTCTCCATGTCTCCTTCCTTTAGCGTTACTGAGAGACCTTATTTATTTGGCTCAGCCATCTTCAAGGAAGAACTCTTGAGGCAGATAGCAAGCACATTTGCCCAACAGATGAAGAGTGCTGAGCAGAAAGTGTTGATTACCTCAATTTACTTGGAGTGTCAAGCAAGCCACATACTGCTGCATCTCCTATGGCGCCCACCTCCATCTGACTTTGAATACTCAGGGGGATGTTGTACCAAGTGCCCCCAAGTTGAAGCCAGAGGACTGTGAAAAGGGATGCCTTTCTAGACACTTGGCAAAGATTGAGTTTGAGGCCTCAAGAGTCAACCTTTGCACTCATGGATTGACGTAGACTCAATTGTCACCTCCTGTTTATAGTGAGAGTGATGTTGAGCTGTCATGGTGGCTCTATAACAGGTCAGAGGAGGTTGGTTCTGAAGGGAAACTTTCACTTGACCTCCCCACAGATCAATCAGTCTCCACAGGCAAGGAGCAGCTCTCCATGTGAAGTCCTCTCCTTACCTGATTTTGTTCAGGTAATGGTCAAAGCCTGGAAGAGTTCATGCCACCTGTCTTTAGCTTCTTTAAGTATATGGATACCCTGAAGGAGTTGGTGACAGCATATGTCCACTTTCTTCATTGGAACATATGTAAAAGCATGAAGGGAATGCCACACTTTGAGCTTCCTATTGAAAAGAAGCCAGACACCAAATATCAATGTCCAGGAGGCCAAGGGATTGGACTGATCTTAATTGCTGCACCAGTAGTGGTCAAATTTGCTCTAATGCATGCTAGCAGTCTAAGCCGTATACCTCAGTTCCCCAAGATGTAGATGTCAGATCTTAGACTGTTCTGGGTGATAGCAATTTCAGGATGCTATAGTCCAGTCTCGCAGAGCATCCTACCAGACTTACACAGTACATTTTGCAAACCATTGTGGAAAAGGTACAGGAATAAGCACTATTTTTGTACAGTTAGCAAATGATGGGTTTGAAACAACATAAACTGGTATGAAGATAATTAATAAGCAATAGTAGCTTGTGATTTATCTAATGGTTGGGTACTTACCAGGTACCTGTGAATTGGATTAGCCACTGTTGGAAACAGGATGTTGGGCTTGATGGGCCCTTGGTCTGACCCAGTATGGCATATCTTATGTTCTTATGTTATGCTCTCTCTCTCGTATCTGCATTTGTCTGCAGATAGCCATACAGGCCAATGTTCATTTTTTCTGATATCAGAGCGTCCATCTTAGCTGCTTGTCCTGCTAGCAAGAATTGGGATATTCCCTACAAGACCTTGCCACCAGGATGGAAGAAAATCTAAGCCTCACACTACTAGCCAATCAAAATTGACTGAATCCATAGACAATAGCCTATACTCCAGTCCTCATTCTGAAAGACCACTTTGTAGGTAGGAGGTTGAAGTTTTATGCAAATGATTGTCCCATTGTAACCTCTAATGAGTTATGCTGTTCATTTGCTTTTGAAACTTGTACAGTCAAGAATTGGTCCCTCCCGATGCAGTTTCCCAAAGCACATGCCTATGATGTCAGTTTCATCTTTGAAATGCAAGTTTGTTGTGTGTGTTAATCCAATAAACCTGCTCTTATGAATAGCAAATATTGGACAAGCTAAGTTCTTAACAAACCTTCGATATCTGGCCCTTTGTAACCTCTGACAATTGGCCTTTTTTGGGATGGTATCGGAGTACTGCTACAGATTGTGTATATTAGAATTGCCTCCAAATCACCCACCCAAGCAAAAGGCCAGTGTGATTTCTTTACTGCGCCTCAGCTAATATAAAAGCATGGTTATATCTTTAGTAATGTGTTCACTTATTCTGTTTGTAAAATACTTGTGTGGATACTTTGAAACTCTGCCCCGGAAAGCTCTCTTTTTTACTCTCATAGTATGCATGTACACCAACCTTCTGAAAATTCACTTACTGCACACAAGGACTGCATTTGCCCTCAACCTCCTTGCCTATCTTTGAAAATTGACCCCTAAACATCGTTCTGATGCTTAGCCAGTCAAACATGTGAATAATTACTTGGTTTAAAATGGATAAACCCAGGTGCACATTTAGAACTGTGAGAAGCACCGCAGAACATCTTGTGTGATACAGAAATTGGAGTGCCACAGTTTTCATCATCCCACTGTGCTCTTTAGCTTTAAATAAGGTAGCTTCCAACACCGATTCAGCGATCTGACATGCTGATTATCGCTTGGTGCTTTACTATGCGTAGGTTATGATGTTCAGCAACTCAGTGATCTAATGGGCCGGCTCGGGGTACTGTCTCTAAACGGTTATGTTTTGTACACACATTGGAACAGGAATGAACCTCACTCATAAACCAGTTGGATATGATCTCAGTCTTTTGAATTTACTGCTAGTGCTCTTCTTAATACTTGCATTGTGCCAAAGAGAACTTCCTTCTAGATGTCATAGCAAGTAATATGTGCAGGCAACATATCAAAATGTGCTTGGAATTTCTTTTTAATCGTGCTGGTAGTGCTCAATACAATTCAGACTATTTTTGCATCTTTTGGCAACATTTTCTTGGTTTCTGACTACATCTTTTGATACCTGAAGGCCTTTTCTTTTGCCATACCTTGTAAAGAATAATTGCTTGATCCTGAGACTTCTGTTAGTAATGATGTTCTTGTGGCTCTGTAGAAAGGTTAGAATTCCATTGTTGTCCAACATATTTCAATATTCTTTTCATGTCCCCCCTCACAGTAAGAGAGACAGCTCACTGACCATAGATCCCTGTGTGATAAGCCATAGATAATCGGGGAAGGGTAGCCAGGACCGAGTCACCGATAATGAAGGCGCAACACAGGTAACATAGTTATCCTAAGAACAGGGCAGGAGTAGGTTGCTGCCCTGCTCATCAGCCACCTTTCTAAACCTTCCGAAGTGCCAGGTGGCCAATGCCAAAGTTATTTTGCGAAGAAAACCTTCTGTTCCCATCGCAAGAGACAAGAAATATCATCATAGCTTCAGAGCTGTGTATGACATAAGCCTAGTCCAGTCAGTGCTGATACAATGATCTCTGTGAAATCGGACTTGAGATGAGAAATGGAACTCTTTGGGTTCTATAATATGACCTCCAGGACTGTGATCCCAGCACTGCATTTTGTGATGTTGGACCTACAATTGTCTAATGTGGGAATGTAGGTATATTGTGGAAAATTGAGGTTCCACAGTCAACAAATCTCTTCTCCTTTTATCACCTAACTCTCCAAAAACATTTTAGGGGACTGTGAGATAGCACAAGCAGTCTGTAACTTCCTAGAGGACAGACACATGCTGGACTCTGACTTTTCTTATCTAAAATTTATTTACAAAAAGTGGCTTACCTTCAGCCACATTGACATTTGGTATTTATCTTCACTATTCTCTTCTCAGCATTTACTTTCATTCTTTACCTTCGGTGCTCACCTTCTTGCAAGAGTTGTCTTCTCCTGGAGACCCTGAGGCCTGTCTGTTCCCAACTGGGTCCAGACTCTTATTCCTGTTGTCTGGGATCCGCCTTCGAGCTACCTGAGTCTCTGACTTTGAAGGTGGACCAGGCTAGATGCCAGTCTAGCACTGGTTTAAGAAGGTTTTCAGGGACACTCTTTAACAGGGGCAATTTTATAATAGGCCTTAATCATTTGTGAGCTGTTATGCACCCAAGTTACACCAGTTTTCAAAGTGAACTTAGTCTCGGTTCATTTTGAAAATTAGCCTGGCATAACTATTCATACACTTTAAAAATACATTGTGCGTATAATTCCCCACCCCGCACAGACTCTACCTTTAGAATCGCCTCTGCCCTGTAGGTGTAAAATTACTTGCACAAAGTCTGTGTGCGCATACTGTGTCGCGTCAGGTTTGAAGTCTTAGGCCTCGTCTTCTGTGGTGTTCATAAGGAGTTCCGTCTCAGTATCTTTCTAATTGGTTGATTCCTTGTATGCCAGGAAGTTTGCATAGCCCTTTGCCTTTGATTATTAGACTTGAAGGAAGTTGTTGTTCTTCATTTAGCTGCTAAGATCCTGTGTTGTGGAATTCCCTACTTCTTGACATTCGACAAGAACAGAATTATTTGAATTCAAGAAATTTATGAAGTCTTGTTTGTCATTAAGGCTACTGAGTGATTGCCAGTTTGCCGAATGGTATTGACGTACAGGGTCAAATCTGGGTTAAGTAATATGCATGGTCTAAAAGCAATTTCTGGTTTTTATTTATTCTATTTCTGTTCTATTTTATTTTAGTTGTTTTATGTTTATTTATTTCTGGTCTTTTTTGGCTCGCCTATAAAGAGAACCTCATGCTAGGCAGTATACAGTATATTTATTTCTTTTTTTTATGATATGATGTAAACCACTTGGTTTCTTATGGGATTACAGGCAATATATGAAATCAAATCATTTTGCACCTGCATCGGTTGCACAGTTTTCTGAAAAGCCATTTCTGCAGGTAATGCACTGTTTTACTGACAGAAGTCCCTCTGAAAATTACTCTAATATCTTACGGGCCGATACAGAAAGAAGCGCGGGAGAGCCGGCGAGCGCCCACTCTCCCGACGCGTGCTCAGGCCAGTGTCCTGGGTGCGCGATTCAGTATCGGCCCGCATGCAAATGAGGGCCCGCGGTAAAAGGAGGCACTAAGGACACTAGTGTGTCCCTAGCGCCTCCTTTTTGACAGAAGCAGCGGCTGTCAGCGGGTTTGACAGCCGATGCTCAATTTTACCGGCGTCGGTTCTCGAACCCGCTGACAGCCACGGGTTTGGAAAATGGACGCCGGCAAAATTGAGCGTCCGTCTTCCAACCCACGGGCCGTGGGCAGATTTTAAATTTTAAATTTTTTTTAAATTTTTGGGGCCTCCGACTTAATATCGCTATGATATTAAGTTGGAGGGTGTACAGAAAAGCAGTTTTTTCTGCTTTTCTGTACACTTTCCCGGTACCTGCCGAAATTAAAATGTGCGGCTTGGCTGTACATTTTGCTTTCTGTATCACGCAGGAATGACTAATAAGGCCATCAACATGCATTTGCATGAAAACACGCGGGCTAACAGTGCGGTCAGGTGGAGCGCACTTTACTGTAAGGTAGGATTTCAGACTGGTATGTTGACTTTCTCAACACTGGGTATATGCCATCTCTAGAGATCAAGATGCCTGTCAAGGAGAATTAGTGTCCCCTCTGTATACGGCATGAGAAGTGATCAGGGGCAACAGGGATCCGTGGCACCAGGTGTTCCAAGCTGAGAGACATGATCCAGAGCCACAGGGACTCTTGTTCATAAAGGGAGCTATCAAGCAAATCAGAGCAAGGAAGAAATGCTCTGGAAGCTCCTATTGGGCCAGCATTTGGTGCGTCTTAAACTGAGGACTTCCTTTCCAACAGCCTTACTTCTGGGAAATCTCTATTTGTCGGCCTGGTTCTTGCTCTGGTTTTGATTCCTGGTTCCTGCCTGGTTCTTGTTTCGTACCTTTGTTCCTCTGTGTATCCGGATCCTAACCCATGCATGGGTTCTGGCTTCTGCTCAGTAAATGCTGGCGGCCGCCTGCACCCAAGGCCTCGACCCGCAGGGAATGGCAGCTGCTACAGGCCAAAGATCACCTACTCCAGCCTCGGTAGGACTTGGCCTTTCCAAGGGATGCCAGTTGTCAAGGAGCGATGCCGCCTCTCTGCCTCATCAGAGAGACTTGTGACAGAAGTACCCACAGCCCGCAGGAATACCCAGCGATAGAGCTAAGAAACAACAAATCAATATTTTTCTTTAGGCTAGTTATAATAGGTAAAAGAGTACATTGTGGCAATGCATTCATCACACATGTGACACATCTGCAGATCTGCCTTAATGCACACATTTGCAGAATATTAGTTGCTGGGAACAAAACCCTTTAAAACCAAGCTTTGGTGTGTTGCTCCCATTTCAGCTGGCTAGTGTGGTAACTTTGCTGACGTAGTGAGATGTGTCCATAAATTAGAGAAGTCTTAGACTATTGTGCCTGGAGCAGCATCTGTCTAGCACATCTTTCCTACCCTCTGCCGCTTCCCTGGGTCCTGGAGTTAAACGCCGGTCACAGCGGCAGCTGTGCTCTGTACTGTCCAGGCTGGGGTCAGCACGGTAGCTGCAGGTGGACACTGGAAGGGCTGAGAAATCACAGCTGTCCGAGATTGACAAAGAAGGGAGAATGCACAAGGTCAAGGAACCTTGGCACAGATGTGTGAACTCCTAGTCTGAAGGTGCCAGACACGTGCGCAGACTTCGTTGGAGAAACGGTTTTAGCATCAGCTATTCTCTCATAGATCCGTTTGGTTTTTTTTTCTGGCTGCCTGCCCAGCTCTGAATCTCCCTGTACCGCGCCACCCTTGAATATATTCATGGTGTATGTATTAAAAACAGAGTGCACGGAGAGCTGTGGGTTTGAAGAGGAGCAGGAGGACGGGGCTGCCATGTTGAATTGCTTCATTAATATGTTCTATCCAAGTTCTGTTGACTTGAATGGCTCTAGGGTTCCAGTTTAAAGGAGGCCCATGTCAGGCTGCCCCTGTCACCACTTCCTTTTCACTCTGCTGAAGGAACGGAGGCAGTAAGTGTGGCTAATACGGTGCACAAACCCACTTTATCTGTCTTAGTTCCCCAGAAAGAGCTGCGGCAAAGGTTTAATAAATATTCCGGGTGTGACAGACCTTTGGGGATTTTTTTTTGCTCTGTCAGTTTCCTCCTGCTCCTTTCAGCTTCCAGCACAGTCGGAACCAGTGTGTGCTGGGGCCACAGCGCCACGAGCCTTCATTTGCATTTATCGCCTGCCCCCCCCATCTCTGCCCGGCTAAGCCCGATCACGAGGGGTCACCATTCTCCTATGGCTGAAACCCCCTCCTTCCGCCCCTGCCCTGGGGGGGCTGTTGGCGCTGCCTTTGCAGTATCAGAAGACCCCAGCTGGGAACTGAACCCAGCTCTGCCGCAGAGCCACTGGGCCTGCCCAGGTTGAAAGTAAATTTTGATAACTTTTGTGACGTGAGATTGGGTGATTCACTGCTTTCATTGCTGTTAGAATGCAACTTATTCTGAGCCAGTTATCCAAATTTGTCCAGATTTGAAAGGGTGAGCCGCAGTGCCTATCTAGGGATGAAAAAATACATATTTTACTCTGCATATTATAAAAACAAATCCCACTGATTTGTTCAGGATGCATGAGAGCAGATGTGTGGGGTGGGACCTTCCGTTTCCCTGATTTCCAAACCTATCGCTGGGGATTAGTACGGTGAAGCCCTTAAACCCTCCTTGTGCCATTGGTGCATTTTGGATCAGCTGTTTCTGAGTTAGGAATTCAACCCTAGTAGTTTCATCTCCTTAGGACGGAAGCTGGAAATCAGTCTGTGATATTGTATTTTATTTGATGGTATTGTTATAGTATTTTATTGATTAATTGTTCTTTTATTGTTTTATTGATTAATTATTATACTGTATTTTTCAGTCAAATTTTATTTTTCACTTTTTTTGGAAAATCAGTATATCAAAATAAAAATTATTATTACCTTTTATATAATATCAGCCCCAGCACTCTGCATTCCCCTTCGCCTCTATTAGGGATGAATGCAGACGTATGAGGCAGAAATACTTTCCTATACAGTCTGCCTTCTCCTTTCTCCCCACTCCACGCTCATTTGAAGGGTTTTTTTTTTTTAAATTCTGGAGGGCATGCAGTGTCTTGAAAGCCACCCCATGAGTTTATCCTAAAATATAAGAAAAAAGGGACACTGCCCTGGAGTCTCACTTGCAGTTGATTCATGGATATACCTCCTTCTCTCAGGAACACATTAGGAAAAGTATAAATGTCTTCCTTCTCCATAAAACTGCCCAAGCCCCCAAATTCCAACCCTCTGAAAGGGAATAAGGAGAAACAGCAGTCTTTGAAGACCTGTGACTATAGCCAGGATTGAACTAGCTTTCAAACCTTCCTGAAGCTTGCTTCTCTACAGAAATCCATTGGTTAAAGAATTCCTGAAAGGACCCTGCCCCGGGTCCTCTGATCTAACACAGGAATCTGGCTTTCACTCTCTAAGGTCCCCTTGAAATGATGAGAGCTGAACTGTTTGAGTTGTGTTGGCTTCCTCCTAGCAGGTCTTTAAATGGTTTTATGGTACGGGAGCAGTCAGTTACTACTCCCCAAGTACTGTAAAAGTTAATGTGATAGCCTCCTCATGCCTGTGCTCATTTTTACAGTATTTTTTATTTTATGTAACAGGACAGAGAGCTTAGTGACTTATTACTATTCATTTTGCTTCAATGCAGTAAATATTGATTCAGTTGGGGGTTTTCAATTTAAATCACTCGGCGATTATATAAAATATTACAGGCCTCTGAAATTATGCTTACCGATCCCTTTGGCTGCTCATTAAGGAAAGAGTGCAGTTTTTAGATCCCTCTGCTTTCATCATTGTAATAAATGGGCTGAAATAGATTATTTGTATGCAGAAGGAGCTGTTGCACCTGCTAACAGGGGGCTGGCAATGCTGGCGGTTTCCAGCATTCGCATGTGTGCTTTTTCCATTGAATCAGATTGCACCCTGTGGTATAGGAATGGTGATAGAGGAAGGATTTCCACCCTAAGTACTTTTATTTCTCTTTTTAAAGGTGCAGGTTATACTCTGCATTCTTGTTCTTTCTAAAAGCAGCATTAGTATATGCAGGATGAATCCTTGCCCTAAAGAGCTTACCATCCTGAGTACAGAGGTCAAGGGATGTGCCCAGGATCTCAATAAATTCTGGACAGTTTATAGACTTTCCATCGCATGTGTTTGTCGCTATATATTTTTCCCTCCACTCTATTTGTTATTGCAGAAGGAGTGTGAGATGGGGCAGGGTCACATCCTTTGTGAATTCCCATTGTTCCACACAGAAAAGGATCAGAATTTGTGCTAATGGTTTAGAGAAGTCAGCTCAGACTTGGGACACCTGTACACCTAAGTTCAGTTTCCCCCAACACTGAGTTCTGGAGAATTTAATGTTAGAATGTATGGCACTGAACAGAGATATAATTGTGATACACATCTCAGAGACCTTGTGGAAGGAGGATAGCAAACAGGACACTGTGATACCAGGGTACCAATTATATGCTGTAGTATTGTGAGTCCACTGGGGACAGAGAAATACTTACGGTATCTGAATGTAATCCACTTAGAAGTGCCGAAAAGCAGAATATAAATCAAATAAATATCAAAATGATAGACCTGGTCAAATTGGTGGAGGGGTGGCACTATATGTTAAAGATGGCATAAAGTCAAACAGGATAAAAGTTCTGCAGGAGACAAAATGCACTGTGGAATCTCTCTGGACAGAATTTCCTGGTGCCATGGGGAAAAGTATAGCGGTGGGGCTACACAACTGTCTGCCTGGCAAAGATGAAGAGTCAGTAAAATGCTAACAAATTAGGTAACGCAATAAAAATAAGATTTCAGTTTCAGCAGTATTGATTGGGGAATGGTCAGGAGATGCTAGGGAGGTAGAGTTTCTAGATGTTATAAATGATTTTTTTCATGGAGCAGCTGGTGCTGGAACCAATGAAAGGGGGGAATACTCTAGATCTCATCCTCACTACAATGCAGGATCTGGTGTAAGGGGCAACTTGGTAATAGTGATCATTACATCATCATCATCATTGTTTTATTTCATCACTGAAGTGAGGGCATTAAGGAAAATGACTGTGGTAGTTTTAAACTTTAAACAAGGAGACCATGATATTATGAGTAAATTAGATGAAAGCTAAAAGGATTTGTTAAGTTTTCAAGAGGCATGGACACTATTTAAAAGCACTATCTTGGACTTCCAAACAAAATATATTTCATGTATTAGAGTAGGTAGAAAGAAATCAAAATGACTACCTACACATTAAATGATGAGGTGAAAGAGGCTGTTAAAGCCAAAAGGACATCTTTCAGAAACTGGAAGGTGGGTCCAAATGAAGAAAATATGAAAGAGCATAAGCACTGGCAAGTTAAATATAAAACATTAACAAGGCAGACCAAAAGAGAATTTGAAAAGAAGTTTGCCAGAGAGGCAAAACCAAAAATAAAATCTTTTAAAAATACATTCAAAGCAAGAAAATTGTGAAGAAGTCAGTTGCACTGCTAGATTGAGGGGGTGGAAGGGGTGCTCAGGGAGATCAGGCAGAAAAACTAAATGAATTCTTTGCTTTGGTCTTGTCACAGAAGTGAGCTCTGGTGCTGTGGCGTGGTTGACGCAATCTAGTAGGCGAACCTACTAGATCTATCCTGGCAGCTGGCAGAAACGCCCTACTGGGACTGAATAGGAGCTTCACCTGTACCAGCCCCGTTCCCCGCAGATGGAGCCCTTAGGTTTCAGGGGCTGGCAGGACTTAGGAAAGTGTTCCTAGATGAGCGATAGAGAGAGAGAGAGTCCAGTCACGGGCAGAGGTCAGGGCAGGCAGCGATCAGACAATAGCCAGGTTGGGTCAAGGGTCGGGGTGTGTGGCAGAGTTCAATACCAGGCAGCAGGCAAAGTGTGGTCTGGGTCTGTAGCAGATGTCAGTATCAGGCGGCAGGCAAGAGCATGGTTCGGGTCCATAGCAGAGGTTGATATCAGAGAATCAGACCAAGACAACAAGACACAACGGGCTAGGCAAGACAAAATAGACCTAGACAAAACAAGAAAGACCAGCAGAGCAGGAAGAAGGCAAGAATGTGAACCCGACAAGGACCAGGGCACAACCAAGGGAAGGCACAGATACAAAACAAGCAAGGCTCAAGGCAAGGCTACCAGGAAGGCACAGAGACAAGGCAAAGCGAAGAAACAAAGAGAACACCTTGCACAGCAAGGCATGTGGAGCTGTTGCTGAGGCGAATGGGACGGCTGGGGTTTAAACAATCAGCCTCCCATGATGTCATCTTCCAGCGCCAAGCCAAGTTTCCCACTTTGGGGCTTTTAAACTTGCCGAGTGCACGTGTGCCATGCCACAGAGGAGGTCATGGGGCTTTCCTACAGCTGGCTAAACTTTACAGGTTTTTATTGAAAAGAATATTGGTTAGATATCTACACTGGGCACATTATTTGAGGGTGAAGATTCAGAGGAACCGAAGCAAATCACAGTGAACTGGGAAGATGTAATAGAACAAATTGACAAACTAAAGAGAAACAAATCACTGGGACTGGATGCTATACTCTCCATCACTGGCTGTTCCTACTTAAGTCTCCCAGAACGGCCCTACAATGCCTCAGCAATGGGTCTCCTGCCTAGAAGCAGTGCATGTTGCCCTGCACTCTTGATTGTCCTGCAGACCTGATTGATCTTGCTTGTTCCTGCATTTTTGTCCAGCCTTGCCTTGCCTTGCCCAGTCCATCTCATGACTGTCTCCTATGTGTATTTGTTATCCCCGGCCTGACTTCCAGATACTGACCTTTTGTCTTGAACCTGACCACGAGGGCCTGCCTCCTGGACCTGACCTCTTGCTTGGACCTGACAACCTTTGCTTGCTGCCTCCTGGACCTGACCTCTTGCTTGGACCTGACAACCTTTGCTTGCTGCCTCCTGGACCTGACCTCTTGCTTGGACCTGGCCACCTTTGCTTGCTGCCTCCTGGACCTGACCTCTTGCTTGGACATGGCCACCTTTGCTTGCTGCCTCCTGGACCTGACCTCTTGCTTGGACCTGACCTCTTGCTTGGACCTGGCCACCTTTACTTGCTGCCTCCTGGACCTGACCTCTTGCTTGGACCTGGCCACCTTTGCTTGCTGCCTCCTGGACCTGACCTCTTGCTTACACTTGACCACCTTTACTTGCTGCCTCCTGGACCTGACCTTTTGCTTGGACTTGACCAACTTTACTTGCTGCCTCCTGGCCCTGACCTCTTGCTTGGACCTGACAACCTTTGCTTGCTGCCTCCTGGACCTGACCTCTTGCTTGGACTTGGCCACCTTTGCTTGCTGCCTCCTGGACCTGACCTCTTGCTTGGACTTGACCACCTTTGCTTGCTGCCTCCTGGATCTGACCTCTTGCTTAGACCTGACAACCTTTGCTTGCTGCCTCCTGGACCTGACCTCTTGCTTGGACCTGGCCACCTTTGCTTGCTGCCTCCTGGACCTGACCTCTTGCTTGGACCTGGCTACCTTTACTTGCTGCCTTCTGGACCTGACCTCTTGCTTGGACCTGACCACAAATGCCTGCCTCCTGGACTTGACCTCTTGCTTGGACCTGACCTCTTGCTTGGACCTGGCCACCTTTACTTGCTGCCTTCTGGACCTGACCTCTTGCTTGGACCTGACCACAAATGCCTGCCTCCTGGACCTGACCTCTTGCTTGGACCTGGCCACCTTTGCTTGCTGCCTGCCCTGACCCTTGGCCTGTCCCACTACCTCCAGCTTGCTGCCTTTCCTGACCTCGGAGTGCCCTTGGACTCTTGGTCTCTCTGCCATCCTAGGGACCTGTCTTATGTCCTGATGGCCGCCGGAACCCAAGGGCTCAACCTGCGGAGGAGGCGGCTGGTACAGGTGAAACGACAGTCTGTCCCGTTATAGGGCGCATTCGCTCGCTGGTGGCATCGGCCTTATAGATTTGCTTACGAGGCTGCGACAGCTATGCCACAGCGTCAAGGGATCACTCCCACACCAATTATCGCACCTTCTCTCTCACGTATGACCTGGAAGATACGTCGCAAAATTGTAATCCACTTAAAGAAAGGATAATGCAATATATAACTAAAGAACCCCAGAGTCTTATACATAATGACATAAGCTTGTCCACTATGCGCAAAGTGATCATGTTTCTCAATCTTCCTTTTTTAGAATGTATCCTTTCGATCACTGATGCCCTGTCTCTCTTGTTCTGTGAACTGTATAGATCATTTCTAAATTATTTTTTCTTTAGTTTTTTTTCCACAAGTTGACTTTTGCCATGCAAGTCCTGCTTTCCAGTGGCTCTGAAGTCACAAGTGCATCAATAGCCCGTGACTGCCTTCGCCTTCTTTCCTCCTTGATTCATTCTTTGCTGCACAGCGCTAGCGTCTGTAGAACTTTCACCAGGAAACGGAGAGTTCGGTTCTAGTTTAACCCCAAGACAACTAGAATAGATAAAATAACTACTAAAGGCGCCATTCCGTTAAACTGCTGAGGATATTTCACCTTGACTTAAATAACTCCTTTCCAGGGTAATGGCAGGACCACAACCCCCAGAATGCTTTGGGATGAGAATTAAAGGCAAGAAGCTGCTGAAGCTGTTCTTGGAGGCTGACCTTTCAGTTGATTATTCAGTAGAGGGTAGATGTAAGAACACATATTTTTTTTGACAGAAAGAAAGATCAATAATGCTGAAATTCTGAGCAGATCAGTTGGACCTTATCCAGAACGTCCAATGATTCACTTTAATGGTTGTGCTTATGGCTTCGGTGGGTGCAGCCGGGGACACGAAACATCTGGAAACTGGAGAAGGGCCTATTAAAAGAAGTGCCAAGGGAATGCATGGCTTCACGAGATCTAATTAATTCATTTCTCACTGAAGGAGTTTTTGTGCAGGAGGATTGCTACAAAAGGTGTCCTTAAAGAGCGACTTGTCTTGTCAATAACACCCGAAGGTTGTTTAACATTATAGCAGTAGCAAAAAGAGATGGGATTCTTGGCTTGGCTCTTAGGTTGGATATGGAGAAGGCCTTTGTCAGGTTAAAGTGGCCTTTTTTATTTGTGGTACTAGATAAGTATGGCCTACCCCCTCCGTTTATTGCCTGGATTAGGGCCCTGTATGTGTATCCAAATGAAAGTCTTTCCAATTTCCTTCCCATTCAGAAAGGTATAAGACAGGGATGCCTACTTTCTTAGTAACATAGTGATGATGGCAGAAGAAGACCAAAATGGTCCATCTAGTCTGCCCAGCCTCACAAGATCGGGGTGGGAGGTAAAACACACCCACTATTTCTCTGTATGCAGATGATATTTTAATTTACCTCGCTAATCCCAAAGCTGGGGGAGAGCAGATGATTTCAATACTAAACTCATTTGGGATGGAGGCCAGTTTTGCAGTGGCTAAAATCTTAAATTCATAATTGAGTTCTTTCATTTTATAAATTTCCAGTATTTAATCTGCTTTGTAGATTTACATATGCTGTCTTAATCTGCATAAAGAACATTTGCGAGGTTTCTTTCCCATCTGATTGTGGTTTTCCTTTGGCAATGCATGTGGAAGCCTTACATTTGGCAGAACTGACGCCACCTGTTAAATACTGCAGCTTATCTCCACTCCAGGACTCTTGCTCCATCTGTTGGTGGATCAGTGCAGGACATGTTCATTGCTGCGGCCTCTGCATTCCCCTCCCCCTGTTGACTGCACTGGAGCGCTGCTGAGATGCTTTGAAAAAGTACAGTGCGCTTGTTCAAACCTGGGATCTGAGTGAAAATCATGGCTACAAATGCCATTCCAAAATTCAAATATTGACGATTGAGGCGAGAACTGTCTTGTCCGTGTGCTTTGGGTGAAATGAAAAGATCCAGCTGTCCAGGGTGGTCCCTGGCAAAACCACTCCCCTCCACCCACTGCAAAGGGGTCTGCATTGTGCAAGCCTCTGGCCTTTCTGTCTCTTCCTCAGAGTTGCATTTTGGCTGTCTGTACATTTCTCTTTGCTGCACACATTTCCACATGAATGCGTTTTGTTGTTTTTCCCTTGTACTGCTCAGTGCATTTTGCCTTGGCTGTATGCACGTGAATTTTGAATCAGTCCCACATTGTGCTGAATGGCTGGCTGTGAAGTCAGGTTACTACCACCGAGTAAACGTGTCTGCTGCTATCCTCCTGCAGAATCAGTTCAGAGAGTGATTGCATGCAGTTTATTGCCCATAAATCCAAACTCCCCTGAAGGATTGCTTTGCTTATGAGAGAACATAAAGGGAGAGTGAATTATATGAGTTCTATCACATAATCAAAATCCGATCCATCTTCCTGAAACCCTCTGGTTGTATGCACATCTTTTGCTGGTTGCTAGTGTATGCATTGGAGAGCGCCCCGCCGTATCTGGATGGCTATCCGACTTCTCATCCGCATGGGATCCCAGGGCATTTGGAGTTAGGCACATCATCACCTTGGAGTGGAGAGGGTGGGCTGCTTTCCACGCTATTGAACTTCTGCTCTGCCTACCCAGCAGTGGGGGTCGGGAGCCAAGAAATACGGGGTTTCTCACAGCAGAGTGTGAATGCCGTAAAAGCAGAGGAACTGAATTATGCTGGCGGACAAGATCACACTACAGTTTATAACCAAGGTTTGCTACTACAAGGTTGCTAGAAAGTGCTAGAACTTATTGTTTGGGTGAAAGGGTGCTTTTAAAGTGAGGCTTGCCCAGAGTCACCCAGTGTGTTCATGGCAGAGCCAGGATTAGAACCCACAAGACCCAGATCCCAGTCCCGTGAGCCCATTTCTGCTGTCGAGATCCAAGGGGACTGCAGAGCCTGTGCTCGTTCACTGGGTGCATGGAAAGGCCTCTTTAGCATGTCAAAGATAGATACATCGAGGCACAAAAGACATCGCACCCGCTGGCAACAATGCAATAAATATAAAGGGGTCTTCATGTTGATACAGGCAATATTTTCCTGTGGAAATCAAAACTGTTTAAAAAACTGAATGAAAAAGATTTGAATGAGCAATTAATGAGTGTCGACCTTCCTCCTTAATATGAAGGGGTTAAAAATACATTCCTTAGTGCAATCAGGAAATATTTCTTCACGGAGAGGGTGGTGGATGCCTAGAATGCCCTTGTGGAGGAAGTAGTGAAGACTAAAACTTTGAAGGACTTCAAAGGGGCGTGGGATAAACACTATGGATCCCTAAAAGGCTAGAGGATGGGAATAAATAAAAAAGCTTAACCGGCACGGAGCGGCAGTTAATAGCCTTAAGAGAAACATGGGGGTAACCTGCACGGAGCGGCAGTTACTACCCTTATGAGAAACATGGGGATAACCTGCATGGAGTGGCAGTTACTACCCTTAAAAGAAACATGGGGGTAACCTGCATGGAGCGGCAGTTACTATCCTTAACAGAAGGCATGTGGGTAACCTGCACGGAGCGGCAGTTACTACCCTTAACAGAAGGCATGGAGGTAACCTGCATGGAGCGACAGTTACTACCCTTAACAGAAGGCATGGAGGTAACCTGCATGGAGCGACAGTTACTACCCTTATGAGAAACATGGGGGTAACCTGCACGGAGCAGCACTTACTACCCTTAACAGAAACATGGGGGTAACCTGCACAGAGCGACAGTTACTACCCTTAAGAGAAACATGGGGGTAACCTGCATGGAGCGGCAGTTAATACCCTTAACACAGAAGGCATGGGGGTAACCTGCACAGAGCGGCAGTTACTACCCTTAAGAGAAACGTGGGGGTAACCTGCACGGAGCGGCAGTTACTACCCTTAAGAGAAACATGAGGGTAACCTGCACGGAGCGGCAGTTACTATCCTTAACAGAAGGCATGTGGGTAACCTGCACAGAGCGGCAGTTACTACCCTTAAGAGAAACGTGGGGTAACCTGCACGGGAGCGGCAGTTACTACCCTTAACAGAAGGCACGGGGATAACCTGCACAGAGCGGCAGTTTCTACCCTTAAGAGAAACATGAGGTAACCTGCACGGAGCGACAGTTACTACCCTTAAGAGAAACGTGGGGGTAACCTGCACGGAGCGGCAGTTACTACCCTTAACAGAAACATGGGGGTAACCTGCATGGAGCGGCAGTTTCTACCCTTAAGAGAAACATGGAGGTAACCTGCACGGAGCGACAGTTACTACCCTTAAGAGAAACCACTGACCAGAAGTTTCTCCTTAACTTTGACCTTGCCCGGGTCACTTTTTCATTGTTTCTTCCTTAAAACCTCTGTTTCACTCGGGTTGTAAAAACTTGTGTTGAAGATGCGGACTGTGCTGACCTGAGGGGCTGCAGATGGGCCAGAAGAGCCATGTGCAGGGGTGGCTCCTTTATCTTTGCCTGCCTCTGCATACCAGCAGAGAGCCGTGGCCTCCCCGGTTTAATTTGCGGTTAGATATCTGTTAAGATTGCATCCACTTCCCCAGTCAGCACTTAATTGGCAAGTCACTTGATTTAACAGCGTGGGAGCCGGCACCGGAAAAATGGCTTGAATAAATCACTGCCCGACGCCAGAAAATAGATAGAATCTCTACATTAACTACATTAATAGCAGCAGGAGCCGAATTAAGAAAGCCATAAAGCATAGGCAGGAGCCAATATATTCTGAGCAGCTCGCGCCCCCGGTCGCCCTGGCCCCTGGCTCCCTCTCAGGCCTTCTGCCCCGGGTGGCTCTGCCTGACCCGCGTAGGGGGAGAAGGATTGTCTGAGCTGCTGCTCACAATTTGTGTCTCCTCTTCCAGGGGCTGCGCCAGGCCAGGCCTAATCAGTTTTAGTGCTCTGGTATTGATTTCCAAAGGATATGGAATTGAAGGTAATTGCTCTGCTCTTGTAATAATACATTTCATTTTCCCCTCCCCAGTGGAAGACACGAGATGGGGGAGCAGGGTCAGCTTTTTGTTGGACTTGAGTTAGGGTTTTAGTTTAGTTTTTACATTTTATCTATCTGTTTTTACTGCCGTGAGTAGGCTGCTGTTTGCAAGCTGCTTCCTAACCATGATGTGAAAGAAAATCTTTATTAAATGAGGGTTTTTTTGGTCCCTCTTGGGACGTTATGGGATCACTGCAGACCGTGCAGTTGTGCTTTTTCCCCTAAAGGTTGATTTGCTTGCTTGGGGAGTAGTGGCACAAATGGAACTCTTTTGAATCAATTTTGCCCTTCACTCTCCAAAAAAAATATTCTTATTTGCCATGAGCAGGAGGGGCAGGAGAGTGAAGCACTGCTGGGCTGATTTTCTAACATGGTCCCAGTTTACACGGAAGAGAGCCGGTCCGCTGATTGGAAAGACTTCCCCTAGTTATTACTAGGCAGCCGGTTGCTGTGCTTAGAGGCAGAACCCCACAGGCTGTCGGGCAAAACCTGGGCCCTCCCTGTCTTCATGAGACACGCGACTGCCTCCAGACTTTCAGACTGGATAGACGTGCAGTTGCAGTATTACCTTGGGAATTGCCTAAAGCAACTCTTCTTTTAATGGGGCAGTGCCTGTTTATTCTTTTCTTGCTTGATTTTTGAAGCGTTGGTTGCGTTCAGAGTCTCTGGCTGGATTCCTTGTTGTTTAGCACATCCTTCCTTCCTACTATCTGCCCATTCTTCCATTTTTTGTTGGTATTACTTTGGTAATTAAGATAAAACAGTCATGTGCTCAGACTACCTATCTAGAAGACAATTAGTAAGAATCATTTTTGAAGAGAGATACATGTCAGTTTATGTTAGCAAACCTGAACGCAGTGGCTATGTTGGGAGTGGTGCGGTGCAATAACGGGAGTTACGAGTTTGTAGAGAGAACTTCTGGAAGCTGGGCTGTTGTCCTCCTATCTGTTTCTGACTTTCTGAAATTAGGATGGAGATTGTTCGACTCACGGCAGATCTGGCCACAATTAAAGGGGCCATAGGCAGATTCTATCAAGACCGCCCCTACTTCCACGCAGAATCCCACAAACAAGGAGCAGGTGGATTCTTGTAGGACAAGAACATAAAACCATCAGATTTGTTATATTGGGTCAGACCAAAGGCCCATCCAGCCCAGCATCCCATTTCCAGCAGTGGCAGGTGCAGGACACAAGTATCTGGCAGGATCCCAAGGGGTCGATAGATTTCCAAGCTGCTTCTCCCAGGAATAAGAAGTGGATTTTCCCAGCTCCAACTTAATAATGGTTTATGAATTTATCTTCCAGGAACTTGTCCAAACCTTTGTAATTCATTATATACATAGGGTCATCTCAAAATGAACTACCAGTGAAGAATTTCAAAGGTCGAGAATCCAAAAACTTGAAAAAAGTCTTAAAACAAATTAATTTATTCAATTTACTATTGCATTGTACTCCTAAACAAACCAAGCATACTATAGTGTACACTATTTTAAAACAATCCATCTGTCATCAATAAAATCATGGGAAATAAATATCCTAGAATACCATTTGCAGTCAAGTTCAAAAGCATAAATATAGTCCTTAATTATAGTCCCTAAAGATAGTCCTTAAAGACCGAACACCTATCTGTGATGCATTATTGTGGCTCCCGCGATCCACCTCGAATACCTTCACAACAGTTTGCCAGAAGGCAGCGTCTGAAATGAACAAAGCTCACAGAAGTGTGGCTGCAGTTGAAGCAGAATTTTATCTGAAGTCACTTTCGGGGATCTACGGACACTTCACCACATTTTATGCACGTCTCAAAGAACGCCACAC
This sequence comes from Rhinatrema bivittatum, assembly GCF_901001135.1. Taxonomy (NCBI): domain Eukaryota; kingdom Metazoa; phylum Chordata; class Amphibia; order Gymnophiona; family Rhinatrematidae; genus Rhinatrema; species Rhinatrema bivittatum. Next base: position 807,491,860 of record NC_042616.1, on the reverse strand, counting down.
ACTGTTTCATGTAAGGGAGGTGGCCCAAAAGCTGCTTCATATGCAGGAAACGCCAATTAAAAGCTGCTTCATCCAAAGGAAAACGCCATCTGTAGAGAATTTGACTGCAAATGGTGTTCTGGGATATTTCTTTCCCAAGCTTTTATTAATGATAGCTGGATAAATGCATAGTTTTAAAACCGTATACACTATAGTATGGTTTTGTTTAGGCGTAGATTGCAATAGTAAATAAATTTGCTTTTAAGCAATCTTTTGATTTGATTTTTTGAAGTTGTTGGAATTTTGACCTTTGCAATTGTTTTACTGGAAGTTCATTTTGAGATGACCCTGTTTATTTAATGGATTGAGGTCTCATTTTTGCTTCTCTCTTTGACTGGAAACCTTTTTTTAAACCCAGCTGCAGTAACAGCAATGAATTGCAGAGTTGAATTGTGCATTGAAAGAGACATACGCCCCCCCCACCCCCCCCCCCAATGATGCCACTATACAATTCTTTCATGGCATTAGCAGTCACTAAAGGTCCCACAGAGTCATCTGTAGTGAGGATGAAGGTGGAGGCCTTGGACTGTCATGCAAGAGGTTCTTAGAAAAAAAGAAACAACTTCTTATGGGGGGGACTCTCCCATCAGAGGAACGTGGAGGCAGACAGGAACGTTTAAGGCCTATCAAGATCCACAAAAAATAACACATTTTCTTAATATGTTATATTTTAACATATGTTGCTGGAGCCAGAAAGAAGGGAAAGGGAGAGAGATCACAGTTTACTTGGAGACAAATGACTAAGAACCAAGTAGGGGTGGTACAGTAGGAGTTAAGAAAACGAAGCTGTTAGGCGGCTGGGAAGGCTTTTTCTGAGGTGTTACTTGTGCATGGCAAAAGGGAAAGCCGCTTGTGCCATACATGGAACTCCAGTGCTCGGAAAAGGGTTTGGATGTTTTTTAGGACTGGCGTGTGCTACCTGTAGGAATAAAAGGCTTTATAATGGTGATGGCCTGCCTTGGTCTCAGTGAGGAACCATAGTCCTGGGTGAAGAGTTAACTAGATGAAGGGGGTGGCAGACGAAAGATGAGTGAATCATGCTGTAACCCCTAACAAATCAACAGAAGAACAAAAAGCTGCAAATTCTGCAAAACAGCTGTACAGAAGAGGAGGAATAAGGAGGAATAGGTATGAAGAGACATAAAGGAGCAATGGAAAATGTAGTGTACAAATCTGCATAGCCTGGGCAAGAAACTCCTAGACTGGGAGGCAGATGTGAATATCCATGTTGTCAGAAAGACACAAGCCAAATGTCTAGGACAGGGGTGAGCAAGCTCGGGGAAGGACCTTGAACAATCCTGGTACACTGATTGCCCAATCAGGAAAGAAAACAAATGGCTATGCTGTCACGCTCAGGCAGGAGGGAGCTGCCAGAAACCAGTGCCTCGGCTTAGCCATGCGTTTCTTTCATGGGCTGGGGAGAGGAGCTGCTTTTGCAACAGTGGGCCCGGGTGGGGAGCTTGGGAAGGAGTGTCCCTGGAAACTCTCCTTAACCATAGCTGGACACAGGTAGGCAGATCCTGGAGAGCAGGAATAAGAGTCTGGGCCCAGCTGGGAACAAACAGGCCCCGGGTCTCAAACAGAAGGCATTAAATGCTGAGAAGTGAATAGTGAATACTGAAGGCAAATGTTATGCTATGAATACTGAAGATAAATTCTTAGTGTGAATGTGACTGAAGGTAAGCCACTCTTGTCAATAAAGGTTATATAAAAAAAAAGTCAGCCTGTCCTCTGGGTAGTTACAGACCGCTCGTGCTATCTATCTCACATATGGTGGCAGCAGTGGGGCTTTCTGCGTTAAACAGGGTATAGCTAGAAATCCACACCTGAGGAAGAAACAAAGTGTTTGGAAATGTGTTTAAAAAATATTTTCACAAGCAAGGCCCAGTGCCAAGCAGTCAGTGAAGCAGCACAGAGCAGTGCTCAAACCAAAAGAAGTAGTCCAGTGCAATAGCAGTGCTACCTGGGCACAGAGCACTCTGACCCTAGCCTGACACTGGACCTCCTCCTTAAAGACTCTCGCCTAAGATTTGCCAGCCCCCGGAGCTCAAGGGCTCAACCTGAGGGAAAAGGGGTTGGTATAGGAGAAGCTCCTGATCCGTCTCTTCCCTGCGTAGTTCCGCCAGCGGTCGGTAAGGACCTACAGGGCCTTCCCTTTAAGTTGAGCCAATCTTACCACAGCACAGGGGTCCTCAAACCTTACAGGGAGATCCCAAAGAGAAAAAGAAGAGAGAAAAAGTTTGATGGTCTGATTCCTGTGCAGAAGCAGTGCTGGTAAGCGGGCGTGCACAGCACTGGAAAGAGTACGAGAGTGGCTTAGAGAGAAAAAAATGAATCGAATTTCCCTGGGACCTGGGTGCACTGAAAAGTTGAAGGGTTTAAATGTGTTGGGCCAAAGGGGCTAGCTCTGTCCTAGGTAGTCAGTTGATCAGTAAGTAAATTAAAGCCAAACAGGCAGGTTTTTGTTTTGGTTTGTGGAAAAGGAGAGGGGATTTTTCCCTGCACTTCTGAGCAAGCAGAGTTTTTATTTCCCTGGATTAAAAGAGAGGAGGAAAAGCTGAGCAGGGGTGTGGTCCCTAGAGAGCAGCCAGCCTCATTTGCACCAGAGCACAAGTGGGCTAGTATGGAAGCTTTCCTTCAAACTCTCCTAGAGGGACAGCAGCAGCTGGGAATTTCTGGACAATCCTGCAACTCCTGCAAGAGACTGTGGAAAAGCAGCAAACGTCCTAGGTCCAGTGTATGCAAGCTACTAGAATCTGGGGTACCCCTCCAACTCCAGAGAACATCGGAGGCAAGTCCAGGAGAGGACGCAAGGTATTCTGAAGCAGACAAATGTAAAAACAGGCCCGTGGAGGAGGAAGACGCAGCATAACCTACATCGCTGAGAAGAGCCCAGCTGAAAAGGCTGCCTCTGCGGGCACTTGAAGCTAACACCCGGAAGATACAGGGTGCCCGGGTGTGTGCCAGGAAGGAGATGGGAACAGAGTATTCTCTCCTGATGTCCAGAGATGGACTTGGTATCCCTGGAAATAGAGGAGGTGCAGGTGTACTGTAACCCAGTGCAAGGGTGTCTGTCTGGGGGTGTTGTGCCTCTGTTTTTCTGTCTAGGTGTGGCATGTCTGTGTCAGTGTGTGGGATCTCTGTGTCGCTCAGGGTAGCTGTTTTCATACTCTGTCTGGGTACGGGGTTTCTGCCTCTCTCTGCCTCTGTGTGTGTTGGCAGATGGCTTCATGTATGTAAGTGCGTGTGGACATGCATATCTTGGGGAGGCCCCAGCCAATTGTGTGAATGGAAGGGGAGGGCTGGGGCTCAGTCATTCAAACCTGTGCAGAAAGGGCAGGGCAGACAGAAAAGGGGGGAAGTGTTGCACTCTGTCAGGCCCATGCAGTAAGCTGAGCCTTAAAATAAAAACAAACAAACTGTGTGCTGGTTTTATGCACTATTTAGCCGCGTAAAAACTGATCTATCCATCTCTCTGGCAGCGGGGAGCAGTTGCTAGATAAATTGGTAAGGCGGTGTTTATCAGTCTGACTGGCGTCGGGCACCGCTACTTATCTGGATAAGTGGTGTACTTTATCCTGTGCCAGGTAGACAAAGGAGTTGATACTTATGCGGGTAAAGTCTGTGCTTATCTGCGGACATTTTAAAACTTTTTAAAAAATGTTTTTTCCCCCTTTTTTTTTTTTTTTTTAGGGGTTTTAAGTGCCAGCACAGTAACACCGGAAATGTAGCTCCAGCGCTAAAAAATGTGCATCGGCTCGATGCAGTCTCCCTGCGTCGGGGGTACTGCTTAATGCCCTCATTTGCATGGGATGTCCGTGCCAGGGTGCTAAGCAGTACTCCCAGTTAAGAGCGCGCATTTTCTGCACCCAAAACTCCTTGCTGCATTGGGCAGGAAGTTTTGCCCACAGAAAACGTGTGCTGAAGTGCAGGCAGAAAGGGGCGTTCGGCTGTGCACACCTGTCTGCATCGGCCTTTACGCTCAAGGGCACAGAGAGGAGGCACCATGGAAATGGTTCTTCCGTGATTACTGGACCAAGGACCTTTGAGTGACTGCAACGAAGGGGGAATGGTCACTGGTAGCAGAGGTGAAGCTGGCGGGCATTGAATGGAGCAATCCCGCTGCAGGGAGAACCTGAGCTCCTTCCAGGATGCTCTCTGGGGAAACTGGAATGGAGCGCAGAAGGGATCTGGTGACCAGCTGATTCCAGTGATCACCGGAGAGGGATCACACAAAGGGCTAGGTCCTGCAGTTTAGAAATAGCAACCTTGTTGAGATGGGGGCGATCTAGGTGAATTAGAGACCAGTGGGCTAAGCTTACAAAAAGACAATATTAAGACAAATTATTATATTTGGAAAGTAAATAAAAGTAAGAAGAAAGCAACCAGTATGGTATAGAGAAGAGAGAGCTAAGAAGGTGATGGCTTAACTGCGCTCTCCCACAAGCAACACAAAAAAATCAGCCATGCAGTAAAACCTGGGTGACATCAATAAGAAGGCGAGGAGAGAGAGAACTGCCAGCATAGTTCATGGAAAAATGACGAGACGAAAATTAGAGAGAGGGTGGCAGAGCATCCTCTTGGAGATGCAAATGCTCAAAGTCCTTTTAAAAGAATCCGAGACCTGGTAGGCCATCGTGAATGTGGTTGCAATCTTGGAAACCGGGATTGTGTTGGCACCATCCAAGGCTGTATTCACAAGAGACCGAGTAGAGAAAAGCGAAGAGTTGTGGTTCTTTATGTTAGAGATAGAACAAAAGTCACTGAAACAAAGGGAGAGCCGAGAAGCTGAAGTAATGTGGGTTTCCCAAAGAGAGTTTACTATTGACCTCAAGCACAGGGATTCAGACACGAGGAGCCATCACCAGGACAGGGTGAACTGGACCCTACCAGCCCACCTGAGGGGAAAGGTAAGGGAACTAGATTGTACTCAGGCTAGCATCCGGGCTTCAGGAGGGATGATGTGCGATAGAGTTAGGGATCCCAGTAAGGAATCCAAAATGTGAAGCATGCAGAAAAAGCAATGGGTAGCAATAAAAGGGAGCATTGAAAAGGCAAGTGAAGGGGAAACGAGTCTGAGATGGCTCTCGAAGAAGGTGGCAGAGATGGGAAGAGCATGCAGGAAGTACAAAGGAGCACAGGCTGAGCTGGCCAGGCAGTATTATCAGGAAAAAAAAGGGAAGCAGTGAGAGCAGTTAGCCCAGCAAAGGCTCAAAGGGAAGAAAGAATTACCCACACAATAACCGGAGGAGATAAAACCTCCTTTAGGGAGAAAGAAAGGCATTGTGTGACTAGCCGTGGTCAGGGGAGAATGTGAGTTTAGTGAGGAGAAAGCTTTGACAAGAAGAGAAGGTGACCCAGGGATAGAGATGATTAGGAAATGGTCACAAATTCATTTATGGAGTGGGGAGTATTTGAACTACTTACAGAAATGGAAGCAGACGAGGCCAAAGGACTTGCTGGAGGACACCTCAGGAGATTGGGAGAGAGCTGACTGCCCCTCTCACTTGTCCTTGAAGGCAGGAGGGCAGATCTCTTCACACATTTTTTTATTGAATTCACAAGAAACTTTTTATATAATTTCCATGTTATCAACAGAGCATTAACTCATCCGGGAGGATAATTTGCCTAATGATACACATGGAAAAAAAAGGTTGCAATTACAGTTCCTGGGCTACGTAAGATCAAAGGTTGCCAGATTTCCAGACATTTTCTGTCTGTTATCATTTTTGACAGCAGCAGCTTCACATGGGAAAGTCAAATACACGATATCCACCAGTAAATACCGCTAGGAAAGAACTATTGTTCAAGTGATTAGGGATGAGATTTAAGGCCATGGATGGTAAAAGGTTCATTTATTATCTTCCTGAGCAGTGAGTTTGGAGATTTTACTGGTGTTGAGGCTGCCCTGAAAGCAATAAATTATATCTCAATCCCTTCTCCAAAAACTAGCCTGTTGCACAGGTTCCACATAGCTCTCTCAATCCTTTTCTCACACTGTCCCTCGTATTCTGCAAACATTTGGTAGGACACCAAAGCCACGGTAGAAGATACTTTATCATACGTTTGCAATGAATGGAAAGCAATTTTCAGTTAATAAACATTTCTTCAACTAAAGCCATTTAAAGCTTTGCTGTGTTAAATGTCATCCTTATCACTTGGAAAATCACAAGTTTGTTTTCCTTTTAATACCTGATCTGCTGTTCATAGACTCTGTCTGCCAATTAGTGCAAGAATTATTCATTTTAGGGAAGCCTTTCCAAGAGAAGAATCGGGCATACCTGAGGGTGTGCTGGGCCAAAGGATTGAGTGCCGTTAGCGCCAGGAATACCCGACTTTGCCGTCCCCTCTGATGTTATCTTTCCCCGCCTGCTGCACCTATTTAAACTTTGTAGCGATGGCACGCAGCTACCAAAGGGGTGTGCCCCGGGTGAGATTTTGGAAAAGGCTCCTCTCCCTCCCTAGATGGGAAGGAAAAGGAAAGCTAGAGTAATTACCTCTACGCCAGCAGTGAGAGCGGTGAAGGTGAATCCGACATTGAGAGAATCTATTCCTGATATTTCTTTTTCATCGGGGGCCTCGGTTAGTCCTGGCCATAACCAGTCCTCTCATACTCCCTCTGGACTTATCGGTGCTAGCTCACCAGTTAATAACTTTGATCCGGTGGAGTCATCTTTACTGTCAACTACTGATACAGGCTGTGTCTAATATCCCGGCTATCCAGTGGTTCATTGCCATCTGTTACTTCTCAGCCATTGGAATTGGGCTCTGAAGTAGCTGAGCCCGTAGGTGTCACCTCAGTTGATGTATGGAGAGCTGTTACTAACTTTTCATTTGAGACTAGGAAAACACGTGAAGATTATGGATCTTGGCTAATTCAACTAAAGTCTTCTGCCTCAACTTTAACTTCACAAATTACATCTGTCCAGTCGGTTGGAACTTCCTTTAATAAGGACACCTTAATTATAGATAAACGGCTTGAAGGGCTGGAAAATACTATGAGGTGTAAAAATGGGCGATTTTTTAATTTTTCCAATATCTCAAGTTAGTTAAAAAAAAATATGTGAGGGAAATTCGGAGCATTTCTTATAATAAAGATATGTTCATTTTAAAAATATATTATATTCCCCAGTTTAAGAAAGGTTATCCAGGTTCGGACGATGATATGGATAATTGTGCAGGCTGAAAGCCCCAACTTAACATCTTTTTTAGAGGCATCTATTGATGACATGCAAGCTAGAGCTGCTTTAATAGTGGGCTTTAGTTTAGAGCAAGCTAAAAACCTAGTGCTCCAAATGTATTTAAAAAATAAAGATCTTTGTTTCTGTGGCCAAAAGCTTCCGTTTTTTTCCCGATGTCTCTAGGACTCCTCTAAGTCAGAGGAAGCAGAGTCTGTGTTTGAGACGCAGGGGCCATCTTCTTTCTCAGCCTTCCTTTTCAGAAGAGTGCGCTTGTCTTCCTAGATCCTGCCCGCCCAGCAGTTTTTCTTGCTGCTAAGGGTGGTTGATTGGGAAGTTTAGGAGGGCTTTTGATCCGGGTATAATTGTTTAACTTTCTCTCCCAGTTGGCACAACGGTACCTGGTACTTTTTTCTTTTTTTCTCTCTCTCCTTTGGTCGGCTTCCCAGTTTTTAAAAATGTGGCCTGGAATTATTGGAATACTTTGTAATGAGTAGACATTTCATTTATGAAGGTTTGGATATTTTTCTTTGTACTCCAATTTGTTTGCTTGTTCTTTTTCATTGTATAATAAGAATTTGTTACATTATAAATAATAAAAAAAAAAGAAAGAATTATTCATTTTAAACATTGGGCTATACCGCAGAAGCCTTCTGGTAATGTCTTTCCATTTACTATTTAGTATCTCATCCTGCTTCAGAAATTGCTAAATTTTTGTTAATTTTGTAGGAGCCCTTCCAGTAATTGACACAGGGGGGAAGAGACGACCTCCAGTCATCGACGCATGCTCTTTTCCCTCCAATTTTGTTACCACTAACTGCTTTGTCACAAGATATATGGAGAGTGATACAGCAGAACATTTCAGAGGTTGCACTGCCAACTTCATTGCTTATTTTTTTCCAGAGGAAATCAGAAAGCACGTGGTCTACTTTCTTCTAAAAGTACGGGCAACGTGCTTAGGATTCAATTTATCTGCAATTTTAATAGCTTCAACTCTTCCCCACCCAGCCTAGAATTCCAGATAGCATGAGCTAGAAATGTTTTAAATAAATTAATAAGCATAATATTGACCACGGTAAAATAACTTCGTAAAGTAAGCCTTCAGTATTTCCCATATTAATCAAGATGGTCTTTACTAAATTATTTTAGTATATCATTCCCAAGTGCCGTATCCCCTCCTGTTTTCATTGAACTACATAATGCTTCCAGTTTGGACCAAGTCGAAAGCAGGAGAACAAGTGAGGCTCTTTGCTCTGCATACAAGTGCGGCTTCTGTCGTCCTGCACACCCAGAAGGGATCTCGGCTTCTCCTTGGTCTCCTCCTCTGACCACAGATTGTCCTGCACTAGAATTTGGATGTTTAGTTTTATGCACCAAGGTACTGCTACTCCTATGACTTGAGCCTTGCTACCATTCAGGAAAGAAGCTGAAGCATGACTTTTCAGCCAGGTCTTCCCTGCTTCCGATGAAGTACTTGATGTCATTTACCCTGCTGGGTATTTCATCACCACTGTAAGTTATTTCAATGGCAATTGATTTAAATTGATTGTAATCCACCTTGAAGCCATTTCTGTAGAAGGCAAAATATTAAATGTCTATAAATAAATATCATTTGCATAGATAATTTACATTCAGTATCATTTACACTGAACAAATTAATTCCCTTAATTTGCATAACAGCATTTCCTAAAGGTTCTAGAACAAAATTAAACAAAAGTAGCGAGATGGAACATCTCTGTCTAATATGTAGAATAAAGGAATCTGAAAGAATGTTCTCTGTGGACAAGCAGGCACAAAAGCCACACATTCGACGGTGCCGTGATGGCACATGCTCTCTCAGAGCTCAGAAAGCAATCTCTGAACATGTGTAGGAGCTCCTGTGCTGCCACGCGAGTCTCTTCGGTCTGCTTTGTCTGCTCTGCGAACGGTCAGGATTTTGTCTCTTTCTTGCTGTTGCTATAAATGTTCAGGTGTTTGAGCATTTTTGTTTAAGTTCTCTTCATAGTTGCTTCGTTTTTTTCTTTTCAGTTTCATTTGTTTCTTTTTTAAATCTAAAAAAGAGCAGAATAAATATTTTTCTTTTCTCCTCTAACCATTATGGAGAAGTCTCCAAGGGCAGGTAAGAAATCCTTTAAATTATGCTCTAAATGCCACTTTAAGAAGGCAAGTCAAGATATGCATGGGTGCCTAGGCCCCACTCGTAGCAGGATGTCCCCTCGAGTACGAGCTTTTTGGGACATGAAGTTAAAATACCAAATATCCTCCCTTACACAGAGAAGGAGGATCATCGATGAAGACACCAGTACCAGAAAGTTTCAAGTTTCATAGAGGCAGAGAGAGAGGGATTCTCCTTCATATCACACCAATAGAAAAAGAGGAAGGGGATGCTATTCCTCAGCGCCAACATTGAAAAGGCATCACTCAGAAAAATCCTTGCCACATATAAAGTACAACAGCGCCATCATGCATCCGTGCTTTGGCTTAATGCCATCCATTGTGACATCATCCACTTCTTTCTCTTGGTGCCAAAGGATCTTCCCAGCACCAACATGCCAGCTCTTTTTCAACACACAGAGCTTCCCCTTCCATATTGATTCCTGAATTGGATTCGTCATCATTAAAGATACATTCACTGCTTTCTCTTCCAGAATATCACACATTTATGCATAACACCTCAAAACGATTATTCTCTTTAAGAATTGAAATTTCCTGTTTCTATTATGCCAAAAGAATCAAATCACTCGCCAGTGATTCTTTCTGATCATTTCAGGCCCTGGAGGAGTCAACTGTGTTGCCATTGATCCTTCTCTGGAGCCTCCAAAAAGTACCACTCTGATAGAAGACATGACATATTCAACTTTTTTGCAAAACTTTTTTTAATCTATCCTGTTTAAAATAAAGGAAGATTCTTTGCAACCAGAAAACTTCTAGGAAGTTCTCAAATTCATTCCACCTCCAAAACAAGCAAAAGCTGTAAACAACGATCTGCAGAATCTTCAAACCAAAATATGAAAAACTCCTCTTTCCATACCTCCAATAGTGAAAAACATAGACTTAAGAATATGGTTCAACAATGCTTTGGTCATATTAAAGATCAGCTGCCTCTGGTGAAGTCAGCTATGAGAAAGGGCTAAGAATATTATAATATTCCTTCGGTGAAGGAGTCCAAATTTCTAGACACTACTGGAAAAGAAATATTTCATTTGACGTCTCTCCAGTCTAAGATTGCAGTCCATCAATTGCAGGTGGTGCAGTACTTGTACAACACCTTAGAAAAGATGAAAGAGGCTACTCAAGACTTGCAACAATCAAATCAAAATAAAGTCTCCACTCTTCTTGTAGAGGCAGAAAAATGTACAAAGCAGCCTGTAGGTCATCAGCTTTAGTTAATGGGACCAGGCATCAGGTCTCAGAGAAGATGTGCATGATAAGCTAACTGTCACTTCATGTTCCAGGGACAATTTCTTTGGAGACAAAGTGAAGGAAGTGGTGGATGCTCTATAAGAAGATTACAGTGTTCTCCAAACTTACAATTCAGCTACAGCAGACCAGCTCATTCAAAGATGCTATCAACAACTGTCCTTTAAGAAGCAATTCTACCTCCTAAAGGAGGTATCAGTAATACTTCTCCAACAGATTGCAGCAAAATCAATCTCAACTCCATCAACAACCTCAAAAACAATCTCAGCAGTTACCTCAAAAAACCTAGTCCTAAGTTTTGGCTACCAGTTTTCCCACTCATGTTCAAGGTCTTCCAGTGGGGGGGAAGGCCTCAATTTATTTCTTCCACAGTGGTCAATCATTGCTTCTGATAATTGGAGTCTAAACTTTCATTCACGTCTGCTTCGGTTTCTGCCGCATCCTCATCATCCTTCTTAGATCAGTTCTGGATTTGGATTCTCAAACAAGAATTAGAATCCCTATTAATCCCCCCCCCCCAATACATGGAAAAAGGAAATAGAATTCCATTCCAGATATTTCTTAATTCCAAAGAAATCCAGAGGGTTTCAACCCATACTAGACTTCAAACTTGAATTCATTTCTCCAAAAAGAAAAGTTCAAGATGAACTCATTAAGTACTCATTACGTCTTATCTTTCCTCATCTGGAGGTCAGGGACTAGGTGACAACCCTAGATCTCAAGGATGCTTACACTCATATACCAATGCATAAATTGCACAGGAAATACCTTCACTTCTCCCTAGATGGTCATCATTACTAGTCTCAAGTCCTTGTGTTTGGTCTAGCAGTGACAGCCAGAGTTTTCAGAAAGTCCTTGGCAGTGGTAGCTCCCCAACTCAGCAGAAACAGTGTTCTAGTCTTCCCATACTTGGTGGATCAATCCAAACGAGACATAGCTTATGTTTTCAAAACATTGCAATCATTGGGATTCATAGTGAATTTCGAGAAGTCTCAATGGAACCCAACACATCAATTAGACTTCATGAAAAAGAAACTTTTTTCCCCCAAAACAGAGGATGTCCACATTGATAACAATAGTTTATTTTTTGACAAAAAGGTAAAGGGTAACAGCCTAATTTTTCATGAGGATATTAGGTCACATGGCAGCTATATGTCACTCCTCTTGCTCATTTGAGCATGAGGTGGGTGCAGTGTCACCTCAGATATCATTGGAATGAACATTCATACCCAATGACACACAAGCTCTGTCTCTCTGAACCTGTCACTCTGTCCTTGCAGTGGTGGACCTGGCATTTGAACCTACTTTACAGTCTAACCTGTCATTCTCCTGAAATTCAGAAAATACTAACCATGGATGGGGAGTCCGAATCACCACACTGTGTTTTCAAAGCACCTGGACAAACTGAAATGTAAATCTCCACATCAATATCTTAAAAATCGGAGCAATATTAAAAATGCTGCAGCTCTTCGAACTGTGGTTAAGACAATCTCTAGTTCAATTCCAGACAGACAATCAAGTAGTAATGCTTTGTATAAACAAACTGGGAGGAATAGGTTCTGCAAAACTGTGCAAGGACGCTCTCAAAATATGGAAATGGCTGATACCAAGAAAGGTACAATTATCTGTCGTTTACCTTCCAAGGAAAAGCAGTATTTTAGCAGATTCCCTGAGTCATCATCTTCAACCTCGCAAATAATCTCTCCAACATAGCACAGTGGCGTACCTGTTTCAGTGCTTGGGAGCTCCACACACAGACCTCATTGCATCTCTCTGCAACCACAAGCTACCTTTCTCTTGTTCCAAAAGGCCAGCACCAGACGCCGTAATCTTGGATGCATTCAGAATTCCATGGAGCAGAAGCTTGATGTATGCATTTCCTCCAATTCTCTCATATCAAAGATAATACTCAAATTTAGAAAGGACAAGAGAAAATTATTCTAATAGTGCCTTCCTGGCCTTGATAAGTATGGTTCCCATGGTGCTTTAGACTAACTGTTGCCTCTCCAATTCCTCTGTAGGTCTTTCCAGATCTCAATACAAAAGCATCCTCCTTCCATGCTCCCAGATTTACCTCTAATTTGATCCCAGCCATCTGAAACACAAGTCTAAATAATATTGTTTTAATATAAGCAAGCAACATGCAACAAGCATTTTGCATATTCCATAGTTTAAAACTCCTAGGACAAAGTACAGGAAGTCCTTAGACATAAGACGCAAGTGATTCCTGAAAACCATATCTTGAGTTGAAACGTTGCAAGTTGTTCTGTAACAGCAATGTTATAAATGGGGTGTTGATTCTAGCAACAGGGCCCAATGCCCTATTTTCACCAAGTTTTCCTGGAATTTAGTAATACATTGTTAGAGCTTTTGTTTTTAGCTGTTTATAAATTTAGGTGTTTGTTTTCCAGCTACTTAGAGGTTCTTTGTGTTTTCACGGTGCCGGTACTATTGTTGGGCACCTTTTCTGCTTGAATCAAATCCATACATTTGTGCAGACGTTAGCTTGGACAAGGCACAAAAACAAAGCAGAGGATCCAGGGTAGGCAAAGGAGGGGTGAGAGAGTACTGGGGGGGGGGGGGGTTATTGGGGCTTATTGGTTACAATGTAAAATCAGAAGCTCTCTATATATAGTATTGCAGAAAGCATAGATACGTTTTAAAGCAATAAGTTATTTTGTCTGAAGAGGAACGTGCCAAGGCATGCCTACAGGACATCACACTGGGAAGAGAGAAAGTCCTTGGTACTCTTCTTACCGGCGTCACCCTGCTAGGCCTCATGGTCATCAGCAGACCACTGGGCGCTGGTTGGGAGTTGCTTGGGGGGGGGGTCTTAAAGTTGAAGCAAGAGCTGTAAGTTGAATAAGGGCTGTCAATTTAGAAATGCCTTAAGGTGAGGACTTCCTGTCTAAACTGTAAACATCCATCCATTCCTTTAACCCCATTCACTGATTGCAACCATATGCATGGACATTTCTTCATGGCCACATCCCTGAATCAAGTTTGCATCCTTCCCCTGAACAAACTTACAAACAACCATCACAGGCTTCTTACTGAGGCTGTGCCACCACTCTCAGATCGCAGCATTTCGACACCTCTCAGTATCTTACTTATTACACTCACTCTAACACAGCCAGTAAATCTCCTTTATGCTATCGTTTAAGACTCATGCACAGAGTTTAAAAAATTCATACACCTGCTTGCCTGAAGCGAGTTAATTTTTTCTGCAGGTAAGATGGTGGCATCTTTGGCCTCATGTTGGGTCCTAGCAGCATCTCTGGCCCTGACAGGGGCCCCAGCAGACTGAAGAGAGGGTACAGTGGCAGAGTCAGTGGAGGGGAAGGAGAGGAGGGAAGATATAGAAGAGGAGTGAAAGGGTGGAGGGGGAAAGAGGAGAGCTAGGAGATAGGGAGAGGGAGACAACAGAGAGAGGACCGCAGCTAAGTGAGGTGGGAAATGGAGGAGGAGGAGGATAGAGAGGGAGGGCTGCATATGTGTGAGGTGCACTCTGCAGAGACTCGTCTGACTTTCCCAATAAGGCTAACTTGATCTCAGTATAGCGGGCTTAGTGAATGGTGGGGGTGAGTGTTGCTCTTGATTAATAACCTGGGGCATATTACTCTGATGTTTCACATTCCCTTGGCTACTCTTAGTAAAATAACTTTAAAAAAAAGGAAGTGATTTTATCCTTTGGGCCTGTAGCACTGCATTATAGTGCTGCACACCCGCAGGACGGTGTTTGTAACCTGGTCAGGTGGATTTTGGATTTAATGTCTCACCTTTCCAAATCCAAGCTCAAAGCAAGTTACAAGTTCAGGTACATTTGGTAGTCCCTGCTTCGGAGAGCTTACAAAGTACGCTTTACCTATGGCGGTAGAGAGTGAAGTAACTTGCCTAGGGTCACAAGGCATTCTTGGTTCTCAGTCTGCTGCTCTAACTGCTAGGTTCCTCCTCCACCTCTGCTCTTTCGGGCTTGGTGGCAGCGTGCCAGAAATGAAGATTACAAACGGGTCAGTGCCAAAATATCCACCCGGAGAAAGGGTTCTGGATGGCCAGCACTCCATCACAGCACAGCGGATGATTGGTGGCCTGGAGATAGCAGCTCCGGCTGGGACGTTCCTCACAGGCATCCATGGCACCGCAGAAGGGCGACAGAAGATGGAGAGAGAGGCTCGGCAGATCAAACATTAAGGCAGAAACAAGACTTATTATTATTTTTTTTTTGCAGGCTGCTGTACAATACTCCAATAAGTTCAGTGGAAATAGATTTCTAAAAGTGTCATTTTATGGAGGATTTTACTTTCCATCTTGTTGTTTATTAGGCTTTTAAAGGGAAAGCTTGTAATGCATCCATTGATCGAAACAGCAATCGAACGGGCGTGAGCACATAAAATAGTCCCAGCCCTTTCATAATGGAGCAATATTGTTTGTAATCTAGGCAGCACAATTAGTATTGCCGAACAATCCACAGCCTGCCGAGAGCGGCCACTGAATCATTTTTCTACATCTTATACAGAAAGCTTGAAGGAACTTCTGCACACGAGCTCTGCACCCCAGGAAGTAGGAGTCTGAGCTCCTTTCCTGGCTGTATATTGTATTTCAGCTTAATGTAAGTGGTTAGCGTCCTGAGGACTGCACCTGATTTCTCATACAACACTACAAATGCTCCCCAAGATC
The DNA here is from genome assembly GCF_901001135.1 of Rhinatrema bivittatum. Lineage (NCBI taxonomy): Eukaryota > Metazoa > Chordata > Amphibia > Gymnophiona > Rhinatrematidae > Rhinatrema > Rhinatrema bivittatum. Next base: position 807,476,546 of record NC_042616.1, on the reverse strand, counting down.
CTTTTATTTTAGTAATGAGACCCCTCCCTACACTTTCTGATCTGCAGCACCTTCTGCTCTTCCAGGACCGAGACCCTTCCATGCATACAGCTCTGCCAGTGCACCTCATTCTTGACCTACAGTATCTCCTGCTATTCCAGTACCGAGATCCACCCCCCCACACAAACACACATAGCTCTGTCCTGCCATAGGCATCTCTGCCAGTGAACCTCATACCTGCCTTGCAGCACCCACTACTATTCCAGTACTGAGATCTTTCCACACACCTCTGCCAATGCACCCCACCCCTGCCCTGCAGCACCTCCTGCCTTATCAGTATCTTGTTCCGCACAGACACGCGTCTGTCTCAGTATTAGACAGACTGAAAGATATCTTCCTGGGTTTGGCATTTTCTTTTTTCCTTGTGCGTTGCAGCACAGCTGAGCCTTGTGTGGATCACAGGGCAATATCTGGCAGTCCCAAAGCATGTCAGCCTTTCAGCGTCCTTAAGCCCATCATCACACCTCTGACCAGCACCCCGCACCTGCCAAATCTATGTATAAGGAATTTCTAAAATGTAACATTAAGTAGAAAAGTTATTGCTGTTTAGTACAGGTGCAAGTGAAATAAATAGCGGAGTAGATGCCTTGAGTGATGTGTCTGTAAAAAGGTTGGATTTGGATTGGAAGTTTATTTAAGCCCTGGTAGGAAGGCTTCATCTGCAGATGTGACATTAATGTTTATAAATCAGTGGATCAGAAGAACCTGATCTCAACAGAGGCCCAGATGGGAGTCCCTTGCAGAGTCAGGCCAGATATATTCTTAGCCCAGGCTTTAACACAGAAACATAAAAATGACGGCAGAAGAAGACCAAACGGCCCATCCAGTCTGCCCAGCAAGCTTTCACACTTATTTTTTTTTCCCCTCATACTTATCTATTACTCGTGGCCCTTAGTAACCTTTTGGTTCTATTTCCCTTCCATCCCCACCATTAATGTATAGAGCAATGCTGGAACTGCATCTAAGTGAAGTATCTAGCTTAATTGGTTAGGGGTACTAACCCCCGCAATAAGCAAGCTACTCCCTCGCTTATTTGTTTACCCAGCCTGTGCAATTCAGTCCTTGTTGGTTGTTATCTGAATATAAATTCACTTTTCTTCATTCCCCCCACCATTGAAGCAGAGAGCTAAGCTGGATATGCATTGAAAGTGAAGTATCAGGCTTAATTGATTCGGGGTAGTAACCGCTGTAACAAGCAAACTACACCCATGCTTATTTGTTTACCCAGAATGTGTAATTCAGTCCTTGTTGTTGTCTGAATATAAATAATCTTTTCTTCATTCCTCCCCGCTGTTGAAGCAGAGAGTTACGCTAGATATGCATTGAAAGTGAAGTATCAGGCTTATTTGGTTTGGGGGTAGTAACCGCCGTAACAAGCAAGCTACTCCCCGCTTTTTTGTGAATGCAAATCCTTTTTTCCACATTTCCCCTTGCCATTGAAGCTTAGAGCAATGTTGGAGCGCATTAACTGTGTGTATGTTTATTGGGTTCTGGACTGGTCTGTCAGGACTCAAGGAAAAGAAATGAATAGGTACACGTACATTTAACCATATAAAAAAATGTGGATCAAGGTTTCCGTCTCTTGTCAAATGTAACCTAATAACCCCTATCAGCATATTCTGCCTTTTCTACAGAACTGGCTTGGCCAGCGACTCGGTGATGGTGCAGCATGCTGCTGAAATAGAGGTTCATTCCCAGATCAGTCTTCTGCAGCCTAGGTCGGCTGGGGTTGCAGGTGCTCCTGGGAGAAAGGGAACATGGTTATTGTGATGGGATTCAGAGGGGCCAGGACCAGACTGAGAACAGCGGGAAGGTGGATCTGTTAAAATAGTGGAGAATCCCCCCCCCCCCCCCCCCCCCCCCCCCAAAAAAATAATTCCCTTCCTGATTGGATAAGGAGTGATATCCTGTCTGGCTGACATTTGGGAGACAGTCACAAAGAGGCAGACTGGCTGAGCCAGTAGGTCCTTATTTGTGATTATCTACTCTGTTGCTATATTACTAAGAGGTTTCGGTGTAGAGGGAGTGCTCTGCATTGCATGGTTTGTCTTGGAGATGGTTTGCATCATAAAAATTTTACCTCTTTATTTGAAATGTGTGCCTGGATGCTCCTATATTCAGGAAAATTTTGGTTGGTGCTGTTGCAGGGGGAAAAAAAAACCCAGTAAAGCAATTTCAAAAAAGCAGACAAGCCAGTTAAAAGCTGTTCTACCTGACACAATTTATCTATCGTCCTCTTCCCGTTTCCTCTGATACTCTGCCTAGCCCCGTAGGACACAGAAAGAGGAGGCGCCCGGTGCTGCAAGCCACGAGTGAAAGCTCATTTTATTAGCTGGCACGGGTAATGCTTTCTTAAACTCACTTAACTGTGGGAGGGCAATATTGGGAGCAGCTCAGTACGCCCTTAGAAAGGTACGGCTGCTCCCTAAATGCCTGCGCGGGCACATATATATATATATATATATATATATATATATATATATATATATATATATGTATGTATGTGCGTGGGCACGTGGCCAGATATGCAGCCATGTTAGAAAATAGCCCTGGTGCGCATATGTGTGCACCCTATTTTGCAAATGGACCTGTACAGCCGCGTAAAGTTGACTTTGAGCGGTGTAAATGGGAGGATTTTATAACAGGTGTGCATCCACGCCATGACCAGTTTCACTAGTTAGTCCACCAATTTGCCCAGTATACAGCTAGGACCTCCAATTTCTCCCCCCCCCCCCCCCCCCCCCCCCCCCCCCGGTTCAATAGCCTGCAATCCCTCCCAGTAGATCCGGACCCCTCAAACATCGGAGAAATGCCTACAGATAGTTTTATTTAAACTTGCACCTCCTCATTAGCAGAAGTAAAGTTATACGGCACTAGACTTGGGGGTGTGCCCAGGCACGAAGGTACTTACGTGCGCATCTCTTGGCCCCGCCCCCCGAAGCGCCCGCGCCCATGCCCAACCTCTTTTTTTTGTCCGAGTGAGAGATTTGCGCTTTGACATTTGTACGTACATGTGGATACCTTTTAAAATAGGGTGGACACAGGCATGCCTTTTAAAATTCACCTTTAAGAGGATAACTTTCAAAACTGCTCACATGTGCCCATTTATGCATGTATAAGGGTGCATACAAAGTTGCTACTATATTTTATAACCTGCACGGATATAAATAGTGCAGGTTATAAAATACTCATACATATATGTGCACAAATGCTTGCATATGTAAAAACCACAAGCCACGCTAGTTCGGGTTTATCTGGAAAAGTAGAGGCACTTACCTGGTACAATGTTGTGTCGAGTGAGATGCATAAAAACATGGGGTCAGACCAAGGGTCCATCAAGCGCAGCATCCTGTCTCCAACAGTGGCCAATCCAGGCTACAAGTACTTGGCAAGTACCCAAAAACTAAGTCTATCCCATGCTACTGATGCTAGTAATAGCAGTGGCTATTCTCTAAGACAACTTGATTAATAGCAGTTAATAGACTTCTCCTCCAAGAACTTATCCAAACCTTTTTTAAACCCAGCTACACTAACTGTGCTAACCACATCCCCTGGCAACAAATTCCAGAGTTTAATTGTTCGTTGAGTGAAAAAGAACTTTCTCCGATTAGTTTTAAATGTGCCACATGCTAACTTCATGGAGTGCCCCCTAGTCCTTCTATTATCTGAAAGAGTAAATAACCGATTCACATTTACCTGTTCTAAACCTCCACTTTACCACAGTAAGCCAGGTCCCAAAAGCGACCAACCTTGCTGCACGCCACCATGCCAGCACTTCTCCGGTTTTCTCTATGCATGCGTGCAACATTCCTTCATAAGGCCCCATGGCGGGAATAGGTTTGTGGCACTGACTGATGACATCGCTGCTCTCTGGCCTTTTAAACTGGAACCTTGCAACCATCTGTTGCCTTAGCAAAAGGTCCACCTGCATTCCTGCCGGTGTTTGTTGCTTTTCAGTCCTGTCTTGCTCCTTGATTCGTTCCAGTCCTGCCTTCCCTTGTTCCAGTACCTGGCTTGTTCCTGCCTTGTCTTGTTCCTGCCTTGTCCCAGTATCTGCCTCATTCCTGCCGTGTTTCAGTACCTGCCTCATTCCTGTACCTGCCGCCACTAGCCTTGTTCCTGTATTTACTCTTGTCCTCTATCCTCCTTGCCTCTTCGGACTGATTTCTTGTGCTTTGACCTTTGCCCGGATTCTGACTCTACCTGGGCCACCATCTGCCCTGACCTTGGCTCGAATTCTGTTTCTGCCTGGTTCTCCACCCGCTCTGACCTTGGACCATATATCGACACTGCCTGACTGCTACTAGCTTTGACCCTTGGCTTGCTCTTCCTGTTATGTTCCTTCACCTAAATCCTGCTGGCCTCAGAACACAAGAGCTCAACCTTCAGAGGAAGAAGCTTGTATTGGTGAAGCCTCAGCTTGTCTCAGATCTGCCTGCTGTCGACGTGGGCCCAGCCCAGGATCCTATTTCCAACAGTGGCCAATCCAAGTCACATGTACCTGGCAAGTACCCAAACATTGGATAAATCACAAGCTACTATTGCTTATTAATTACCGTAATAACAGTTTATGGATTTTTCCTCTAGGAACTTATCCAAATCTTTTTTTAAACCCAGTTACACTAACTGCTGTAACCACATCCTCTGACAGCGAATTCCAGAGCTTAACTATGCACAAATAATTTTCTTTGATTTGTTTTAAATGAGCTAATTGCTAACTTCATGACGTGCCCCTTGGTCCTTCTATTATCTGAGAGAGTAAATAACCAATTTACATTAACTTGTTCAAGTCCTTTCATGATTTTATAAACTTCTATCATATCCCCCCCTCAGTCATCTCTTCTCCAAACTTCTTTAGCCTTTCCTCATAGGGCAGCCGTTTCATGCCCCTTATCATTTTGGTCGCCCTTCTCTGCACTTTCTCCAGTGCAGCTAGATCCTTTTTGAGATGTGGAGACCAGAATTGCACACAGTATTCAAGCTGCAGTCTCACCATTGAGCGATACAGAGGCATTATGACATCCTCCATTTTATTTGCCATTCCCTTCCTAATAATTCCTAACATTGTTTGCTTTTTTGACTGCCACAGCACACTGAGCCGACGATTTCAATGTATTATCCACTATGATGCCTAGATCTCTTTCCTGGGTGGTAACTCTTAAGATAGAACCTAAAATTGTGTGACTACAGCAAGGGTTATTTTTCCCTATATGCAATCACTTTGCACTTGACCGCGTTAATTTTAATCTGCCATTTGGAAGCCCAATCTTCCAGTCTTGCAAGATCCTCCTGCAATTCATCACAGTCCACTTGAGATTTAAGTACTCTGCATGATTTTGTGTCATCCGCAAATTTGATCACCTAACTCGTCGTACCCCTTTCCAGATCATTTATAAATATATTAAAAAGCACCGGTCCAAGTACAGATCCCTGAGGCATTCCACTGTTTATCATTTTCCACTGAGAAAATTGACCATTTAATCCTGCTTTCTGTTTCCTGTCTTTTAACCAGTTTGCAATCCACAAAAGGACATCACCTCCTATCCCATGACTTTTTAGTTTTCTTAAAAGCTCTCATGCGGAACTTTGTCGAACGTCTTCTGAAAATCCAATACACCACATCTACTGTTCACCTTTGTACACATGTTTATTCACCACTTCAAAAAAATGTAGATTTGTGAAGCAAGACTTCCCTTTGGTAAATCCATGTTGGCTGTATTCTGTCAAACCATATCCATCTAAATGTTTTGTGATTTTATTCTTTACAACAGTCTCCATGATTTTTCCGGGCACTGAAGTCAGGCTCAAAGGTCTATAGTTTCCTGGATAACACCTGGATCCCTTTTTAAATATAGGGGTTACATTGGCCATCTTACAATCTTCAAATACATTTGACGATTTTAATGATAGGTTACAAATTAATTGAAATATGTCTGAAATTTCAATTTTTTAGTTATTTCAGAATCTTGGGGTGTATACCATCCGGTCCAGGTGATTTACTACTCTTCAGTTTGTCAATCAGGCCTACCATATCTTCCAGGTTCACTATGATTTGGTTCAGTTTATCTGAATCATTACCAATGAAAACTGGAACAGGTATCTTTCCAACATCCTCTTCAGTAAACACTGAAGCAAGAAATTGTTTAATAGAAACATAGACATGACGGCAGAAGACCAAACGGCCCATCCAGTCTGCCCAGCAAGCTTTCGCATTTTTTTTCTCATATTTATCTGTTACTCTTGGCACTTAGTAAACTTTTGGTTCTATTTCCCTTCCACCCCCGCCATTAATGTAGAGAGCAGTGTTGGAACTGCATTAAAGTGAATTATCTAGCTTAATTAGTTAGGGGTAGTAACCGTCGCAATAAGCAAGCTACACCCATGCTTATTTACTCAGACTATGTAATTCAGTCCTTGTTGGTTGTTGTCTGTTTATAGATCCACTTTTCTTCATTCCCCCCTGCCATTGACGCAGAGAGCTATGCTGGATATGCATTGAAAGTGAAGTATCAGACTTTCTCCCCTGCCATTGAAGCAGAGATCTATGCTGGATATGCATTGAAAGTGAAGTATCAGGCTTATTTGCTTTGGGGTAGTAACCGCCGTAACATGCAAGCTACTTCCCGCTTTTTTGTGAATGCAAATCCTTTTTTCCACATTACCTCTTGCCGTTGAAGCTTAGAGCAATGTTGGAGTCGCATTAACCATGTGTATGTTTATTGAATAAGGGTATTATCTCCAGGTAGTAGCTGTCATTCCTGCTAACCACCCACTCTTCATTCACATCCTCTAAACTTTATGGATCCACAGTGTTTAGCCCATGCCCCTTTGAAGTCCTTCACAGTTCTGGTCTTTACCACTTCCTCCGGAAGGTCATTCCAGGCATCCACCACTCTCTCCATGAAGAAATACTTCCTGACATTGGTTCTGAGTCTTCCTCCCTGGAGTTTTAAATCGTGACCTCTGGTTCTGCTGATTTTTTTCCAACGGAAAAGGTTTGTTATCTTTGGATCATTAAAGCCTTTCAAGTATCTGAAAGTTTGTATCATATCACCTCTGCTCCTCCTTTCCTCCAGGGTATACAGGTTTAGATTCTTCAATCTCTCCTCATAAGTCATTCGATGAAGACCCTCCACTTTAATGGTCGCCCTTCTCTGGACTGCCTCCATCCTGTCTCTGTCCCTTTGGAGATACGGTCTCTAGAACTGAGCACAATGCTCCAGGTGAGGCCTCACCAAGGACCTGTACAAGGGAATAATCACTTTCCTTTTCTTACTCGATATTCCTCTCTTTATGCAGCCCAGCATTCTTCTGGCTTTAGCTATCGCCTTGTCACATTGTTTCGCCGACTTCAGATCATTAGACACTATCACCCCTAGGTCTCTCTCCTGCTCCGTGCACATCAGCCCTTCACCCCCCATTGAATACAGTTCTTTCAGATTTCCTCACCCTATATGCATGACTCTGCACTTCTTGGCATTGAATCTCAGCTGCCATATCTTCGACCACTCTTCCAGCTTCCTTAAATCCCGTCTCATTCTCTCCACTCCTTCCGGCGTGTAAGCTTTCCATGGTGGTCTTATCTTCTCTAAATGCTCCTTTAACCCCTTGATCAACCAACTCCCTCACAGGATTTCTGCTTTCGATATATTTTAAAAAGTTTTTATTGTGAGTTTTTGCCTCTGTGGCCAAATTCTTTTCAAATTCTCTCTTAGCCTGTCTTATCAATGTCTTACATTTAACTTCACTGCTTATGCTTTATCCTATTTTCTTCTGTTCTATCCTTCTTCCAATTTTTGAATGAAGATCTTTTGGCTAAAATAGCTTCTTTCACCTCCCCTTTTAACCATGCCGGTTATCGTTTTGCCTTCTTTCCACCTTTCTTAATGTGTGGAATACATCTGGACTGTGCTTCTAGGATGGTATTTTTTTTTAACAATGACCACACCTCTAGCACACTTTTTACTTTTGTAGCTGCTCCTTTCAGTTTTTTTCTAACAATTTTTCTCATTTTATCAAAGTTTCCCTTTTGAAAGTTTAGCACGAGAGCCTTGGATTTGCACACTGTTCCTCTTCCAGTCATTAAATTAAATTTGATCATATTATGATCACTATTGCCAAGCGGCCCCACCACCGATACCTCTCTCACCAAGTCCTGTGCTCCACTGAGAATAAGATCTAAAATTGCTCCCTCTCTCGTCGGTTCCTGAATCAATTGCTCCATAAAGCTGTCATTTATTCCATCCAGGAACGTTCTCTCTCTAGCGTGACCCAATGATACATTTACCCAGTCAGTATTGGGGTAATTGAAGTCTCCCATTATTACTGCACTACCAATTTGGTTAGCTTCCCTAATTTCTCTTAGCATTTCACTGTCCGTCTCACCATCTTGACCAGGTGGACGGTAGTATACCCCTATCACTATAGTCTTCCCCAATACACAAGGGATTTCTACCCATAAAGATTTGATTGTGCAATTAGACTCCTGCAGGATGTTTATCCTGTTGGACTCTGTGCATTCCAGACATAAAGCGCCACTCTGCCACCAAGATGCTCCTCTCTGTCATTGCGATATAATTTGTACCCCGGTATAGCACTGTCCCATTGGTTATCCTCCTTCCACCATGTCTCTGAGGTGCCAATTAAGTCTATGTCATCATTCACTTCTATACATTCTAATTCTCCCATCTTATTTCTTAGACTTCTGGCATTAGCATACAAACATTTCAAAGTTTGTTTTTTGTTTGTATTTTCATTCTGCTTTTTAATTGATAGGGATAAGTTTGAATTTTTGAGCTCAGATGAGATTTTAGTTACAGGCACTTGGACTACTTTTCTAATTATTGGAACTCACTGTCGGGATGCCCTAATTCTAATGCATCATTAGTATCCTTTGAAGATACCTCTCTCCGAACCATGCGCTGCTGAGCGACTGTCGGTTTTCCCCTTTGTTCTAGTTTAAAAGCTGCTCTGTCTCCTTTTTAAAGGTTAGCGCCAGCAGCCTGGTTAAGGTAGAGCCCATCCCTTCGGCAGAGACTCCCCCTTCCCCAAAAGGTTCCCCAGTTCCTTACAAAACTGAATCCTTCTACCTTGTACCATCGTCTCATCCACGCTCTGCCTGCCTCTGGGGACCTGCACGTGGAACAGGGAGCATTTCAGAGAATGCTACCCTGGAAGTTCTGGATTTCAGTTTTCTACCTAAGAGCCTAAATTTGGCTTCCGGATCCTCCCTCCCACATTTTTCTATGTCATTGGTGCCCACATGTACCAGGACAGTTGGCTCCTCCCCAGCACTGTCTAAAATCCTATCTAGGTGATGCGAGAGATCCGCCACCTTTGCACCAGGTAGGCATGTTATCAGGTGATCCTCACACCCACCAGCCACCCGGCTGTCTACATTCCTAATAATCGAATCATCAACTATGATGGCTGACCTAAACCTTCCCTCCTGGGCAGTAGCCTTGGGAGACAGATCCTCGGAGCGAGAGGACAGTGCATCACCTGGAGAGCATTTCCTTGCTACAAGATCCTTTCCTGCATTACCAGGTTAATGCTGTCCGAGCATGAGACCTTCCTTCTTTAAGGCAGCACCAGGGCTGGCAGTCTGAAGTTGGGAGTTGGCTACTATGTCCCTGAAGGTCTCATCTATATACCTCTCTGTCTGCCTCAGCTCCTCCAGGTCTGCCTCTCTAGCCTTGTTCTCTGAGCGCCAGGAGCTGTTTGCATCAGATGCACATATACAATTTCTCACCACCGGGTAAAAAATCATACATATGACACCTGCCTATAAAGTAATGGATGAGCTAGGGGTGGGTGGGAGGGTTGGGAAATAGAAACACTCAAACTTCTGTTTGCTGCCTGACTTTCTGACTACCTATTTGAAACAAAATACACGAACACACTAAATAATATTCCCCAATAGGTTACTTCTCCCCAGTACTTTTAAGTTTTAAAAATGTTTCCAAGCAGTACTTACTGATTCTTTCCAGACACCAGCAAGGTGATGCTCTTCTCTCAGTGCTCTAAATACTTATGTTATTTAGATGCATTTTCACATGGAAGCCGGGTGATTTTCTAACATGAAAGTGCAATGAACTAACCAGTTTTACCAATTAGTCTACTAATTCATCCAGTCCATCTGCAGCTTGTGAGTAAAAGACTTATGGCAGGTGGTAAAATAGCACCGTACTGGTGGAAATGTTGGCCCCACACTGGAACGCCCCTGACCTGCCCCTTTCTTACATGCACAAATTGACTTGTAATTGACCCCTGGTCAGATCACTTTCTGATAACCACCAAGATCACCGCTAAACAACAAACTTACAGCCCGCAGCTTCAGTCCACCATTCACTACAGGAAATCATGTGCATCCGAGACTCTCAGCGACCATCTTACGAAAGAACTCTCTAACCTGGACTTATCCAACACCGACTCTGCAGTTCTTTCATGGCACAACATCACGGAAGCAGTGGCTAACAAACTATGCCCTGCAGTCTCCAAAACAATAAACCTTGAAAAGAAAGGAAATCAACCATGGTACTCCACAGAGCTAATACGGATGAAACAAATCCTTCGCCACAAAGAAAATAGATGGCGCAAAGCCCCCAACTCCGTTACACTCTCATCTTACAAAGGAACCCTACACCATTATAGGACCGCAATCCTAAAGTCAAAAAGAGAATACTATGCAAGTAAAATCCACAACCTCCAATATGACGCCAAGGCACTTTTCTCTTACGTGTCACAAATCACTAAGTCATCCCCACCAACGATACCTGATGAACAAGCACAATCCAAGGCCAATGAACTTGCTACTTTCTTTCAACAGAAGATTACAAATACCCTGGCTCTCCTACCTACCAACACCACCACATGCTCTACATTCTCCACCACTCACACCCACACTGGAATCAAGCTCGACAACTTCGATCTGACATCTACCGGGGAGATTGAATCCCTCCTTAAGAGACAGAAACCATCTAGCCATCCAGCGGACAATATACCATCCAAACTCCTGCTACTGATTCCAAACATGATCGCAGGACCTCTAGCTAATATTATAAACTGCTCATTAGCACAAGGGAGATACCCAGATAGCTTAAAATCCGCTTCTCTTAAACCCCTCCTCAAGAAGCACAACTTAGACCCCAAAGAACCTGCTAACTTCCGCCCCATCTCAAATCTACCATTCTTAGCCAAACTTACAGAGAAACTGGTTAACACTCAGCTGTCAGAATATTTAGAGGATCACAACATCCTTTTCCCTTCCCAATACGGATTCCGCAAATCTCGCAATACAGAAACACTCCTCATCTCCTTAACAGACCATATCATTCTGGGATTAGACAAGGGCCACTCCTTCCTTCTAGTTCTTTTGGACATCTCGGCAGCCTTCGACACCGTCAACCACACCATCCTTCTGACTCTCCTAGCAGAAATAGGTATATCAGGTTCAGCCCTCAGTTGGTTCACGTCTTTCCTTAGTAATAGAAGTTTCAAAGTTAAAATAAATAATAAAGAATCTCCTTCGACAAGGTCCTCACTCGGAGTACCCCAAGGATCATCATTATCACCCACTCTCTTCAATATATACCTCCTCCCACTCTGTCAGCTTCTAACAGACCTTAACCTTATTCATTATCTGTATGCAGATGACGTGCAGATCTTGATTCCGATAACAGAATCCATCGCAAAAGCACTCTCGCACTGGAACAACTGCCTAAATCGGATCACCAACCTTCTTAACAGCCTTAATCTGGTCCTTAACGCATCCAAGACCGAACTCCTCCTCATCTCCTCTAACCAAGACAACCCTCTCCCACAGACCAACCTTAACACCCAACTCATGCATACCCACGTACGAGATCTCGGGGTATTACTAGACAACCGCTTAAACCACAAGAAAATGATCAACACCACAACCAAAGATTGTTTCTACAGGCTTCAAGTCCTAAAAAGACTCAAACCCCTACTTTTTTTCCACGATTTCAGAACAGTTCTGCAAGATCGATTACTGCAGCGCACTCCTCCTGGGACTCCCCAGCTCTACCACTAAGCCGCTACAGCTGATACAGAACGCTGCGGCAAGAATCCTGACTAACACCAACCGGGGAGAACACATATCCCCCATCCTACGTAACCTACACTGGCTCCCAGTGAAGTACAGAATCCTCCATAAATCACTCACTTTAATCCACAAAGCCATCTACAATCACTTGCATCTGGACCTCGAATTCCCCCTCAATCTCCACTTCACCAACAGACCGACTAGAGAAGTATATAAAGGAACCCTACAGACCCCACCTACAAAAGCTACACGTCTCACCTCAACTAAAGACCGATCCTTCTCAACAGCAGGCCCAACTATCTGGAACAACATCCCAGCTGACCTCAGAATGGAACCCTGCCTACTAACATTTAAGAAAAAACTTAAGACCTGGCTTTTCCGCCAAGCCTTCTCAGATACCCATGACACACAATAGTCGACAGAACTTCCTTCAGGAGCAATGGATCTCCATATTACCCATGTCCAGAATAAGAGCCCCCTGACTCTGCATTGTTTATACTAATAATTCCTCTGTTATCTCAAGCCTTTCCTTCCTTCCAGCAGCCTTTGCTTCCAAGTTTAATTTCCCTGTTAAATGTAACTTTGTTTTTTCATGCTCAACCTATTGTTTTTGGTTACTGTTCTTGGTTCAGTTCCCCAATTCGATGTAAACCGATCTGATATGGTCTCTACCATGAAGGTCGGTATAGAAAAGTGTTAAATAAATAAAATAAAATCCTGGTATATGCGTGCATGTTGCAGTTTTTAAAATAGCATATACTCCCGCATATGCTAATTTACGTGTGCATCTTTTGAAAATTCACCTTTAGGGATGTGGCGAAGTTGTTTGCAGGATTTTAAGCTCTTCCCATGAATGGGAATTGGTTTCTCAGTGTGTTGGGTGGCTGCGGCTGATTTCCAAGGATTGCATGGTGCGGAGGAAGGAGCCTTGTCTCTTGTGGACTGTGTGTGCTTTTCCACGGTCTTGCCGTGAGTGCTGGGAAACAGCTAATCAAAGGGAATAAACGGATGATTGCTGAGGTCCTTCTCTTGTATTTCTACAGCTGCCTTTATTGTCAACTTTCAAATGATAAGAAAGTCACATGCCAATTCTAAATGGCTGCGGAAATCTGAACATTTCCACGACCTCAGCATCTTGTAGATGCTGTAATGCCTATTAGTTGCCACAGGACTCCAGTACTAGAAGTGATCAGAATAAAGTATGGGAACTATAGCACTTTGTGTTTTAAATATAATTTAAAGTTAATGAACTATATAAATAGAATTGTAAAACTCACAGTGTACACATTTGTAACAAGTATTGAGAGTGATGGAGAAAAGGTTTTCCCATGGACTGAACTTTGTTGCTTGGGGAGATTCTAAATGCATTATATTAAGACTTTGCTGCTCGGCTGAAGACCTGGGTTCGGTTCTCAGTCTTGGCTCCTGCTCTTTGGGCAAGTATCCTGCATAGAGCAGCATCTGCTACTACCCTTAACCGAAGACTTAGGGATAGGCTGCATGGAGCGACAGCTACTGCTACCCTTAACAGAAGACTTAGGGGTAGGCTGCATGGAGCGACAGCTACTGCTACCCTTAACAGAAGACATAGGGGTAGGCTGCATGGAGCGACAGCTACAGCTACCCTTAACAGAAGACTTAGGTGTAGGCTGCATGGAGCTACAGCTACCCTTAACAGAAGACATAGGGGTAGGCTGCATGGAGCGACAGCTACTGCTACCCTTAAGAGAAGACTTAGGGGTAGGCTGCATGGAGCGACAGCTACTGCTACCCTTAAGAGAAGACTTAGGGGTAGGCTGCATGGAGCGACAGCTACTGCTACCCTTAACAAAAGACTTAGGGGTAGGCTGCATGGAGCGACAGCTACTGCTACCCTTAACAGAAGACATAGGGGTAGGCTGCATGGAGCGACAGCTACAGCTACCCTTAACAGAAGACTTAGGTGTAGGCTGCATGGAGCGACAGCTACAGCTACCCTTAACAGAAGACATAGGGGTAGGCTGCATGGAGCGACAGCTACTGCTACCCTTAACAGAAGACTTAGGGGTAGGCTGCATGGAGCGACAGCTACTGCTACCCTTAAGAGAAGACTTAGGGGTAGGCTGCATGGAGCGACAGCTACTGCTACCCTTAACATGAGGCTTGGAAGTAGCCTGTGCAGAGCAGCAGTTGCTACTACCCTTAACAGAAGGCTTGGGGATAGCCTACATGGAGAGACAGTTATTACCCTTAACAGAAGGCTTGCTGGACAGACATAATGGACCATTTTGCTGTCATTCACTCTCCAAAGATGGGCTGGCTCAGTCGAAGGTCCCTGGTTCGATCCCTGACTAGGGTTTTTTGTTCCTAGCCCTCTGAGAAAGGGAGTTACAGTCATTGACTGCATTCAGGGCCCATGATTATAGGATACTGGAAGGCCCCAGCCAAAGGACTGCTGCTGCAATGAGCAGACTAGTAACATAACAAATGATGGCAAATAAAGACCAAAATGGCCCATCCAATTTGCCCAGTTGAGATCCATCCTCTTTTGGCTGATGTGCATATAAAATGCCCTAAAGCAACCCAGCACCATCTCCCCTCTTGGGGCTTCCTCCAATCTCTCAACACTCCTCTCTTATCTGCCCCAGGCAGGGCCTAATCCATCATGGTCATAGTAAATGTTGGCATCACATTCTTGGGCTCCCTATGCTTTCTTTGAGCTCTGCTGCTTTTCGGGTTGTTACCGCCAGGCTTGCTCAGAGTCCTGACACAGTTGTACCACTGCCTTTTTTGGGTTGTAACTGCTGCTCTGTTCGAGTTATCCCAGTGAGCTTCATGTCCATCCTCTGCCCACTCTGGATTCTCTGTGCTTATCCCATCACCACCTCTAGAAAGGCATCCACCACCCTTTCTGTGTCCTTGTTCCTGGGTCTCCCCCTTAGAGCGTCACATCCTGACCCTGAGTCCTACACCTTCCCTTCTCCTGAGGAAGGTTTTCCTGTTCAATGTCCCTGGTGCTAAGAGCAGAGCCCAGGTGCTGGCCTGGGTCGGAGAATCAGGCAGTCTTTATTTTTCTGTGGCACACTGGTTGGGAAGCACTGCTCTGTCGTATCCTCTCGTCGCTCCTCTTCTCCAAGGTACACATTTAGGTTCTTCACTCTCATCTCGTGTGGGATTTGGTGCAGTCCCCACGCCTTTCTCTGTCCATTGTAAGATAACAACCTCCAGAACCGAACACAGTATTGCAGGTGAGGCCTCACCAATAACCTGGAGAGGAGCATTATCACCTCTGTTTTCTCACCCCTATACATCCAAGCATCCTCTTGGCTTTCACCACTGCCTTATCACACTGTTTCACCACCTTGAGCTCATCGGACCCTCCTGGTCAGTGTGCATCAGCTCATCACCTCCCATTGTGTAGCGCTCCCTCAGATTTCGGTATCCCCAAGGCATGGCTGTGAGCTTTATTGCACTGAATCTTAACTCCAAGCATTAGATCACTTCTCAAACTTTTTTTTTTAGAACGATTCTCATTCTGTCTACTCCCTCAGGGGTGTCCACTCTGTTGCAGATCATTGTGTTCTCTGCAAAAAAAAAGGCAAACGTTTCCTTCAAAGCTCTCTGTAGTATCCCTTGCAAAGGTATTGGAAAGAACTGGTCTCAGCACTGATCCCTGAGGCACTCCACTAGTCACCTTTTTCTCCTCAGATTGGGTTGGAGAAGGGAGAAAGATCTCCCTGAAGGTAGAGAGCCCCAGCCATAAGAGCAGTATCCCCTAAGTTCTGGACGGTGTCGAGGTTCGTGCTCTCAGATACAGGACTGTCGCTGCAATGAATGGACCGGATTGGAGGCTCAGCTAACTGCAGCCACGGCTGGGGTAGGTCTCAATTGAGCTGGAAGCCGAAAAGGGGAAGGAAGAAGATACTGGAGGAGAAAGAGAATAGTGAGTCTGTGATTTTCCAAATAAGTAGCAATAAAACTTTAAAACAGCAAGTTGAGCTGCCCAAACTTTACTGTATGAGGGCGATCCATGTTAGGTGTACCTCAGTGCACCCTCCTAAAATTCCCTGACTTCATTTCTTCTGTGTTGTATACCAATGAAAAAGGCAACCATTGACATTGATTTGAAATTCTTTTACATTCTCACAAATTAGCTCCTGCTGTCTGGATGGGATTAGTCTATATTTGCATAAATGGCATGTCATGACTTAACACTGTACGAACTAATCAGATATCTTTTGGGACGCTTCACCAAACATGGCAGCTTCCAGGGAAACTGGAGATCAACAAGAGAGCAGCTTAAGGGATTGCCTCTTGCCCTGGCGGTTCTTTCCCCTCCTCGGGTAGGGTTGGAGCCCTTTTTCACAGCTTCCCTGGCATTATTGCACGGATTTAATGCCCTCGTCTTTGGAGCGGTTCTCAGCTGGAGTCAGGAAACCGCTGTGCATACAACCTGCATCTCACTCGTCTCCCCCGGGGGCTGTGAGCTCTGACCCCACCACAGCCCCCAGCCGCTGCTGGCAGCCTGAAAGAACTGTGAACGGGGGATGG
Source organism: Rhinatrema bivittatum (assembly GCF_901001135.1). Classification (NCBI taxonomy): domain Eukaryota; kingdom Metazoa; phylum Chordata; class Amphibia; order Gymnophiona; family Rhinatrematidae; genus Rhinatrema; species Rhinatrema bivittatum. The sequence goes on along the minus strand of NC_042616.1, from coordinate 807,459,910 downwards.
CTGCGTTACATGTGGAACTGACATGGGATGAAGTATAGGGGCCCAGTGCGCAGAGGGTCCAGCTTTCTGCTAATGTTACATTAACACATCCACGTTACTGAAGATGACAACGCTCACAGGCAGAGTGCAGCCACAGCAGATGGTTGCAGTGTCAGTAAGCAGTCATACTGCTCTCCTGCCATCCTGGAGAGCGCTAGATAGTGCTGGCATTTCATGTTTCTCATCTATATGCTGCCTCTTCCAAAAAGAACCCAGAGCGGCTTGCAATAAAAATCAGTCTATACTCAATTAGCATTAGTACAGTTGTCATTAAACACAAATACCAAGAACCTTTCCTACTGCCGCTCCCTTTCTCACTAAGAGGTGGGGCCAAGATAGCAACTCACTTCTGCAGAAATATGGGACTCCCACCTGCGATAGCCCCTCCCATTTGTGTTTGCAGCTGAAGGCGCTCCCAAAGGGGCAGTGTGCACTTTGGTGCGCCCCCGTCACTGGTGGCAGGCCCTGCATGGGTGCTGGAGGGGGGAGTCAGGATGGTTGCCGCTTCCTGCTCTGCAGTAGCCATGGGGGGTGTGGGTATCTGGCAAAGTCCGGCACGGAGGTCTTACTCCCCTCCCCCCCCCCCCAGCTCATTTTGCCCGCAAACTCCATTCCCGTGCGCAGGCAGCAGGACGCTGGCTCCTGCTTAACTGTTTTCTTCCAGTGATCTCAGGACTCCCCTTCTGTTGTTGGTCCCGGTAGAGGATTTTTGCACTTCTGCTCTGCAGGCCTTTAGTTTCTGTGCCCCAGGTCACATGGCAAGAAGTCATCTCGCAGTAGGAGGTCTCACGGATTGGGACTGGTCCTGGGGTCCTGCCGGTCACATCAGCTTAATAAAATAAGACGTTGAAGAGCAGCGTCTTTTGGGTTGGGGAGAATCTCATCCTGCCTCCTCAGCTGTCACCAAGTGCCCTGCCTTGTGCTCTCTGTTGCTGACTCTGTGCCCGTTCCTGCCTCAGCGAGGGGCAGTTCTTCTCCACAGGAAGGGAAAAATTGCTCATCTCTTGCTGTCAGACCGGTGGTTTGATCTCTTTGTGTTGCCAAAGAACAACTTGAGGTAGACAACAGAAAAGAGATTAGCAGTTCGAGCGGCCATGGCAAAGAAGCACCGGTCCTAACATTAGAAAAAGTTTATTTTAGACTGGCAGTTTCTCCGTTCTCCTCCTTTCTTCCAGAACCAGGGCTGGGATTTCTGCTGCCATGACCCCCTTTTTTTTTCCTCCCCTTTTTCTACATCCTCCACCCTCAGGCTTACTTATTGCTGCTGTTGCCGTGCCAGGTCTGAGGCTGGGAGCCGTGCACCAGATCGCCCTCATCATCATCATGGGATATAAACGCAGCCCCCAGGGGGTCACCCTTGAGTCAGGATCGTGACTCTTTCCCTCCTCCTCCTCCTCCTCCCTGGGGTTGTGAGCACCGCTGCTGCTGCAGCATCCCCAACCCTGGCCAAGCCCCGACCTGGGAATCTAGCCGGGGACCCCTGCGCATGGCAGCGCACAATCTGCCTCTAGCACGTCAGGAACCTGACCAGTTCTGTGCCCAGAGAGAGGGGCTGCCGCGTTACAGAAAGAAAGTCGCGCTGACCTTTTCCGCTCTCCTCTAGCACGCCGTGCTTCCAGTTGCTACATACGCTACTGTAGCACCAGCACAGCATGGTGCAAATACAGGGCGTTGAACTCCAGAGTCTGCCAAAAACAAGCCCGGGGGAGGGAATCCCAGCCGTTGCGCAGGGGTGAGATACCGGAAGGAGCCCTGGCTGAGAACGGCTGCAAGGGCTCAGTAAAGTGATTGGGAGGGGATATACATTTAGGGAAACTCCCCAGGTGGTTACAAATGAACTCTCATGGCGCCAGCTTCCAGTGCTGGTTCTGAGCTGGAGAACGAAGAGACTGCCGAACCCAAACAGCTCAGCCTGCAGTCCTCTGTGAAGGAGAGCATGGCATGGAGTGAAATGGCAAACCTGGTGGCAGAGAGGGAGAGGGCCTTGGAGGTAAAGGATGAGAGAGGGACCAGCAGGAAGGTCATAGCCTCGGGAGGGTGCTAAGATGAGCATGGATGCTCACATCTAGGAGCAATGATGAAAGCTGAACGGAGGCGCAGAGTCCTGCAGAGTGCACGTACCTTCAGGTTTAGTGACCTGAGCACTCCCATGCAGTGAGAGAGGGGCATCAGTGTTTGGGGTTTAAGTTGAAATAAAATTCCCCACATCAGAGTTATTTTCAATCATGGTGAAGAATGAGTGACAGTGATGATTTTAGGATTTTCCAGGAGCTGCCAGCGTTGTTTAGGACTGAAGAAAGAGCCATTGATTGATACATGGCTGTGGTACTGCAGACGTATACTGACTGTGCTAGCTGAGTGGATGCAAACGGCAACATTTATACTGTATACATCAACTCCAGTTAACCTCTCCCTCCCCTATGTAGTTTTAAAAGTCCATTTTAATTTGGAAGGAAATAAAGGCATGCTGCCAAATCCCAGTCTCTTAAAATAAATAAATTATGAAACAAGCTGTCCCGCAGTGATGGCGAAGTCGTTGGGGTGTATGAAATGCGGAACAAGCCGTCGCACGGTGATGACATCATTATTGGAGTGTCGAAAAGCCAACGGGGAGAAGGGCTGGTGTCATGAAGTGTGGGACGAGTCTGCTCCGTTATGGTAGCGCATGTTTAAGGCCGTGTCTGCCCACTTGAAATCACCTAGCACACTGTAGCATCCTTCTTCTCGGTAGGCAAGTTTTATTTATTGATTCTTTTACCTTCAAGTATATCAGGCGAGAGCAAAACCAACAGATCCTCCAGCAGATTAAATGTGACTGTAAATTTTGGAGGCCTGTCTGTACGGAAATGCTGTAAACATAAGGAATGACTCCAGAACAATCTGCATGACATGTAGCCTGGAGCCAGGGAGGTCATCGTAAGCAGAAGATTAGAGACGTCCAAGTGACACATTGCCAGGGCGCACAGCGCTTTAGGGGAAGGGAAGAAGTGCAGCAGTGGGAGGCCTGAGCATGTCAGAGAACATTAAAGGTTATTTTCTCATTTAATGGCTTGAATAGCAAAATGAATTGAAACTCTCTTGTACACTTTGGCTGTTATTGACCAATAACTACTGTGCGAGATTGTACACAGCGTCGGCCTCTGAACTGCGCTCATCTGTCCCTTTTTTATGGGGCTTTTCCAACAGAATGGGACATTAACGCTGCGCTCTTATTGGTTGGCTGCACCTTTATGAGGGACTGGTATAAACTCAGTCCAGTTGTGCTTGGTAAGAATCTGAGTGCTACATGGCGTTATCTCCGTGCAGTGCCTCAGCTTCCCTTGCTGGAGCTGGTTCTGTCCAGTGTGTTTTCAGAAGTGATATTGTAGAGAGGAAAGGTTTGCTTTTTGCAGATGATACTGAGCTCTGTAAAAGAGTGAACCCTCCTGAGGGAGTAGACAAAATGAAGGGTGATCTAGGAAAGCCTGAGGAGTAGTCAAGGGCTTGGCACCCGAATTACAGTAGAAAGACGAGCAGACAGCAGTAGAAAGGCAGTGCGGTGGGGTGGGAGGAGGGAACAAGCTGAGATTCTGATGGGTCTTGGAGTAATTCTATCCGATGTTCTCGGCTCGATGTAATAAAGTGTGCTAGGCTTTGTGCATGTCAGCGCATGGTTATGTGCAGAACTTTACTCCTGATGTAGCAAGGAGTGTGATGCAAAAACATGCATGCACAGGCCTGACTAAAACTGTGCACTCACCTTAGCGCTGCTCCTTGTTAATCAAGGCATTAGCTCTTACTCCCCAGTGAAGAGAGGTGCATAAGTTAAACTCACGTTTTCTTATCTCCCGATCGGAGGTGGAGGAGCCTCTGTGGGGTTGAGCCTGGAGTTTGTGGTACTCAGGATGTGAACACACAAAACAAGATTTATATGGGTTTTCTGCATCCATTTTATAAGCACAAATTACATGTTGTTGTTTCTCAAGTTTTATGCACCTGACTTTTAGGAGCATAACTTAGGCTCCTAACTCATGTTTTGTGTGTAAAAATCATGGTTGTGTCCTCTGACAGGTTTTGTGTACTTTAAGCATGATATTATTTGCTATTTATTTCTTTTCGCACATTTTTAGGCTTAAGCGTGTTTTTAAAAGCCAATGTATTTGCATAGTCTTAGCTTGCTGCATTGGGAGGTAGCTTTGTTTTTTTGTAAGTTTGTGCTGGAATACAGCATACGTTCTTTACTGCCGTCTTATTACATCAGGTCCTCAAGTTGCAAAACAGCATGACAAAGCAATGGCCAGAGTCAGCTCAGCAAAGCCAGCAGAAAAAGGAAGTAACCGTGCTGAGGCACAGCTTGTTGGTAAGGCCTCATCTGGAGTACTATACTCTGTTCTGGAGGCCGCACTTCCCAAAGGATAGAGGCAGAGTGGAGTCAGTCAAGAGAAAGGCTACCAAAATATAAGCCCTATGAAATGAGATTGATTACCTAAATATGTGAAAAGGGGAGGTTAATGATGAAAAAGTGAAAGGGAAGTCAGGCATCAACTGAGAGTTGTGGCAGACTAGATCAGGGTTTCCCAACCTTTTCAAGCCCAAGGCACACTTACATTACACAAATGTTGTATGGCACCCCACCCTTCACGGGGCAGGTAGTGCAGAAATGGTGAAAAGAATTGCTAGTCTCAACTTCCAAAAATTCATTTCCTCAACTATGAAAGACTGCTATTACAAACTCAATACTTTAAAAAAAAAACTCAGACCGCTCCTCCACCTTGGTGATTTCCGTACAGTCCTGCAAGCCACTATCCTGTCCAAAATTGACTATTGCAACTCCCTCCTACTTGGTTTACCGAATGCCACGATTAAACTGCTTCAACTGCTCCAGAATGCTGTGGCCAGAATACTCACTAATTCACGCAAATTTGACTACATCACCCCCATACTCAAAGATCTGCATTGGCTCCCTATCCACCACCGCATAACCTACAAAACACTCACTCTCATACACAAAGCCCTCCAAAACCAGAACATGCAATGGTTGAATGACTCGATACACTTCCACACATCCAGTAGACCCACCAGATCATCATACAAAGGCACTCTCCACACTCCCTCTCCAAAACTTATACACCTTACCTCCACAAAAGAGCGTGCCATGTCCATTGCTGGCCCTTATGCTTGGAACACTATGCCACCCGAACTCAGCCTAGAGCAGTGTGCAATTAAATTCAAAATAAAACTCAAAACATGGCTATTTAAGCAAGCCTACCCTAACCTCTGTACACATTAACCCCCAAGGACCTCCTTCCGCTTTTCACCTAGCACTCTCCGCTATCTCCCCATTTTTCCTTCTTGCCTTTAGCTTCCCTTCCTAACCCCCTCGAAACTTGCTCTTTGTTGTAGAAAACTTGCTACTTTGATAAGCCCCTGTCTCTTTGCTACCTTAGATTTAGAAACATATCATGTACATAATTTTACCTACTTATTTTCCTGCTAATATTTCCTTCATCCTCAATTATTTTTACTGTTCCAATTTTCAATTCATTCTATCTATAGTTATATTTTTTGTCGCAATTTCCCAGTTTACTATGCCCTTGTTTTTTGTAACTGATTATTAACTTGTTTCCCCTGTTCCATGTAAACCGGCATGATGTCCCTGACGAATGTCGGTAAAGAAAAACTTTAAATAAATAAATAAAATAAATAAATAAATAGGGAAGCACTAAAATTGTTATCAGTCTTTCACAAATTTTAAAATGAAGGGAGAGAGGGGTGGAGATACATAGGAACCCATCACTGTGGATCCATCTCTTTCTATATACAAGTTCAAGAGAAGGGAGAGAGGGGTGGAAACACATAAGAACATAAGAAAATGCCATACTGGGTCAGACCAAGGGTCCATCAAGCCCAGCATCCTGTTTCCAACAATGGCCAATCCAGGCATTAAGAACCTGGCAAGTACCCAAAAACTATGTATTTATTTATTTATTTATAACTTTTATATACCGAGGTTCAATTAACAGGATTAATTATCACTTCGGTTTACATTATAACCAGCAAAATTAACAGCGACAAAGTCTTGTTTTACAAAGAACAGGGTAGACATAACCTGGATAAACAATGAACAGGGTAGAAATAATTTGGAACAACATATTTTGGATAAACATAAAGTGGGTGAAGCAAGTATAGAGAATTGGGTCTGTATAACTTGGGCGAAAAAACAGGGAAAATTGAGTAGGGGGGACTATGAAGGCCTAAAGTTGGATAGTGTACTCATGATGCGGATAAGAACCATGGCTGAGGTGAGTGGTTATGGAAAGGCTTGTTCGAACAACAAAGTCTTAAGTCTCTTCTTAAAGGTGATTGGACATTGTTCCAGCCTCAGTTCAGGAGGGAGCAGGTTCCATTGCTTGGGGCCCGAGGCGGATATAGCTCTCTTACTGAAGGAGGTCTTGATGGTGGGTGTTTGAAGAGTTCCTCTCTGGGCAAGTCTAATTGGGCGGACCGAGGTGTGGAGTTGCAAAGGAATTGTAAGATCCAGAGGAGTAATGTTGTGTATGGGTTTATGAGTGACTGTTAATAGTTTATGAAGGATTCTAAACTTAATTGGTAGCCAATGTAGATTCTTTAAGATTGGAGTTATATGGTCCCTCTTGTTGGATTTTGTGAGGACCCGGGCCGTGGCGTTCTGTAATAGCTGGAGAGGTTTGAGTGCGATATCAGGCAGGCCTTGAAGGAGTGAATTACAATAGTCAATTTTGGAAAATATAATGGCTTGCAAAACTGACCTAAAATCGTGGAAATGGAGAAGGGGTCTTAGGCGTTTTAGAACTTGGAGTTTGAAATAACACTCCTTTACTGTGTTATTGATGAAGCCAGAGAAGGTCATTTGGCTGTCTATGATTACTCCGAGGTTTCTTACCTTGGGAGAGAAAGTAGGGGACATAGGCTGTTGAACGTAATTTAGTGGTACACTGCCATTTTATGTGATTAGGATGTATTCTGTTTTGTCGGTGTTGAGTAACAGATTGAGCTTTGAGAGGAGGTTATTGATGTGGGTGAGACAGGCATTCCAATGGAGAAGAGTTTTTTGCAGCGAGTCGGTGATCGGTATCAGGATTTGGACATCGTCTGCATAAAGGTAATATGTAAGTTTCAGCTGAGAGAGTAGATTGCAAAGGGGGAGAAGATAGATATTGAATAGTGTCGGGGATAAGGATGAACCGTGAGGAACTCCTAGGGAGGAGATGAAAGGGGGGGGATTCTTTGCTGTTAATCTTGACTTTGTATTGCCTATTTTGAAGGAAGGACTTGAAGTCTATTCCATGTTACCAGAGAGAAGTCTATTCCATGTAACTAAGTCTATTCCATGTTACCATTGCTAATGGCAGTTGCTATTCTCTAAGTGAACTTAATAGCAGGTAATGGACTTCTCCTTTAAGAACTTATCCAATCCTTTTTTAAACACAGCTATACTAACTGCACTAACCACATCCTCTGGCAACAAATTCCAGAGTTTAATTGTGCCTTAAGTAAAAAAGAACTTTCTCCGATTAGTTTTAAATGTGCCCCATGCTAAATTCATGGAGTGCCCCTACTCTTTCTACTATCCGAAAGAGTAAATAACCGATTCATATAGGAACATGACACCGTGGACCCAGATCCTTCTATATACAAGTTCAACAGAAGGGAGTGAGTGGAGACGCATAGGAACCCGTCACCATGGTCCCAGCTCCTTCTATATACAAGTTCAAGAGAAGGGAGAGAGGGGTGGAGACACATAGGAACCCGTCACCATGGACCCATCTCTTTCTATATACAAGTTCAAGAGACGGGAGAGAAGGGTGGAGATGCATAGGAACCCATCACCATGGACCCAGCTCCTTCTATATACAAGTTCAAGAGACGGGAGAGAAGGGTGGAGATGCATAGGAACCCGTCACCGTGGAGCCAGCTCCTTCTATATACAAGTTCAAGAGAAGGGAGAGAGGGGTGGAGACACATAGGAACCCGACACCATGGACCCAGCTCCTTCTATATACAATTTCAAGAGAAGGGAGTGAGTGGAGACGCATAGGAACCCGTCACCATGGTCCCAGCTCCTTCTATATACAAGTTCAAGAGAAGGGAGAGAGGGGTGGAGACACATAGGAACCCGTCACTGTGGACCCATCTCTTTCTATATACAAGTTCAAGAGATGGGAGAGAAAGGTGGCGATGCATAGGAACCCTTCACCATGGACCCAGCTCCTTCTATGTTCAAGAGACGGGAAAGAAGGGTGGAGATGCATAGGAACCTGTCACAGTGGACCCAGCTCCTTCTATGTTCAAGAGACGGGAGAGAAGGGTGGAGATGCATAGGAACCAGTCACCGTGGACCCAGCTCCTTCTATAAACAAGTTCAAGAGAAGGGAGAGAGGGGTGGAGACACATAGGAACCCGTCACCGTGGTCTCAGCTCCTTCTATATACAAGTTCAAGAGAAGGGAGAGAGGGGTGGAGACGCATAGGAACCCGTCACCGTGACCCAGCTCCTTCTATATACAAGTTCAAGGGATGGGAGAGAAGGGTGGAGATGCATAGGAACCCGTCACCATGGACCCAGCTCCTTCTATGTTCAAGAGACGGGAGAGAAGGGTGGAGATGCATAGGAACCCGTCACCGTGGAGCCAGCTCCTTCTATAAACAAGTTCAAGAGACGGGAGAGAAGGGTGGAGACACATAGGAACCCGTCACCATGGACCCAGCTCCTTCTATGTTCAAGAGACGGGAGAGAAGGGTGGAGATGCATAGGAACCCGTCACCGTGGAGCCAGCTCCTTCTATAAACAAGTTCAAGAGACGGGAGAGAAGGGTGGAGATGCATAGGAACCCGTCACCGTGGAGCCAGCTCCTTCTATAAACAAGTTCAAGAGAAGGGAGAGAGGGGTGGAGACACATAGGAACCCGACACCATGGACCCAGCTCCTTCTATAAACAAGTTCAAGAGACTGGAGAGAAGGGTGGAGACATATAGGAACCTGTCACCATGGACCCAGCTCCTTTTATGTTTAAGAGAAGGGAGAGAGGGGTGGAGACACATAGGAACCAGTCACTGTGGACCCATCTCTTTCTATATACAAGAGTCGGGAGAGAAGGGTGGAGATGCAAAGGGAACCCATCACCGTGACCCAGCTCGTTCTGTATACAAGTTCAAAAGAAGTGAGAAGTTGGTGTGGTACAGGCAGCTGACTCAGTTAGTTACCTTGGCCTGCTGCTCCCAACACTCAGAGTGAGTCTCACTCTGCCTGGGAATAAGACAGAGGCTGGAAGGACTTGGAGGAGGCTCAGGAGGGGGAAGATGAGGCATTGTGTGCAATGTGTCTGCCCAGAAAGTGGGGCCCAGCTCTCCGTGCCTTGCATGCTGCCCATTAATTCTCCCACTTCCAGGCTCATACTGTGACCAGGAAGGAGAGGCATGCATGGCTGTATAGGTTCTTAGAAAGCAGCTCCTTGCCTTTGGAAGAGTCGTCACTGTGCTGGCCTAGGTCTGCGCATCAGGTGCTGGTGAATTGTCCAGTCCACACCAGATCCTTGGTTTTCTTTTGCTTGGAGCCGTTGCAAAGGCCTGGGAGGGCAGCAGTAGCTGACTGGAGACTGAGTCAGCCTCTTCTTTAAGGAAATACCGACGGCTAGCAGAGAGGGAGAGAAGGTTTTTTGTTCTGGGTTTTTTTTTTTAAGAGCACCTTTTAAAAAAAAATTCTTGACTAGCTACCGTCTTAAAATGACTTGGACCTGTACCGGGCTGACCCATGAGATTAAAAAGTGTGTGTGTGTGTTTTATCCCCACTCACGCCACATAATGGGGCCGATGCAATAAATGTGTGTAGAGAGCGGGCGCTGAATAGTCAGCGCCCGCTTTCTTAATGCGCCCCAGGGCCGTGCAACATTTAAATTAGGCGGTCGCATTAGCAAGGAGGTGCCAGGGTCGCTTGCCCGCCCCTAGCGCCTCCTTGCTAACAACAACCCAATTGGTTTCCTCCCTCGGCTGCCTGCCGGTTAGGATAACAGACAACGGGGGACGTCAGGAAACGGACGCTTGTCAGTTGAGCATCCGTTTCCTGCACCCGACTGTCAAGTGTTTCTTTTTAAATTTGTTTCTTTAAGATTTCCCTCCTACTTAATATCACAACAATATTAAGCAGGCGGCAGTACAGAAAAGAAGTTTTCTTCTGCTTTTCTGTACTTGTTTTAAATGCGCTCAGCTATTAACGCCTGCTCCAGGCAGGCGTTAATTTCTGATCACTAAATGTGTGTCCGAGACGCACATTTTTTGTTTTGCATTGAGAGTGAATGCCTAATAGCCTCATTCACGGGCATTTGCATGCGATGAGCGCTATTAGATTTACTCCGTGTTGGACGCGCGTTGATTAGGCGCTCATCCCCTTATTGCATTAGGGGATTGATTAGCGCCTATTCAACCCGCATCCGACTGCGTGTTATACAGTGCGATCGGCTGAGCGCTCTGTATTGCATCGGCCCCAAAGTAAGGAAGGTAGTTATCTGGTCACTGACATGGCATTTCATATGAGAACAGATGGCAGGGGAAAAAAAAGTAAAGTACATCTTTTTCAGGAAGACCCCCATCTCCGCCCAGTTTAAAAAAAAAAAAAAAAAAAAAGCCAAACTTGGCTGCTTTTATTTAGGCTTCAGCTCTGGAGAGCAGACCTGCAGCTGTCAGACACTATTCGCATCACCGCCTGCGAAGATCCTCATTCTCCCCAGCTCCAGCACTAATGAAGATGTCTGCGAACTTTCAGCCAGCATTTGGTGCCCACCATTCACCTCTTCCTTTAACCGTCCCGTTCAGCCTGAAGGGATTCTTGGTTTGCATCCTGCTGCCTCAGAAAACCACCTTCACTGATGCCATCTGGCCCTCAGGCAGGAGCTACGCCTTCCAGAACACCGCGAGATCCATTTTCAGTTCTCTAGATAAACTTGCTTGGGTAGCTTAGACTGAATATTCAGCGGCAAACCGTTTAAAGATGGATTATGTCCAAGTGACTTCATCAGAGTGCTATAATCCTCCCCAGAACTGCCCAGTTACAGCCTGGACCCGAGCACATGAGGTCTCACTCAGGGGTTTTCCTGGGACGTACCATTACTTAGCCACAGGTTACATCCGTAATGTGGCTACTGGGGGATGTGGGGAGACCTAGGTGGAAGTGCTCATTTGAAAGTGTAGCAGCAGCATATAATTATTTAACCCTTCCATGCGAAGTGATTTTGGTTTGGGTTTCCCCTCTTAGCTATCTTACAGGCCGATACAGTACAATGCGCTCCGGAGCGCACTGTTAGCCTGCCATTGGACGCACATTTTCCCTTACCCCTTATTCAGTAAGGGGAGGAAAACGCGCGTCCAACCCGCGGCACCTAATTACGCCCTCAACATGCAAATGCATGTTGATGGCCCTATTAGGTATGCGCGCAGGATACAGAAAGTAAAATGTGCAGCCAAGCCGCACATTTTACTTTCAGAAATTAGCGCCGACCCAAAGGTAGGCGTTAATTTCTGCCAGCACTGGGAAAGTGCACAGAAAAGCAGTAAAAACTGCTTTTCTGTGCACCCTCCAACTTAATATCATGGCGATATTAAGTCGGAGGTCCCGAAGAGTAAAAAAAAGTAAAAAAAAATAAAAATGTTTGAATTCGGCCCGTGGCTGTTGGGCCGAAAACCGGACGTTCAATTTTGCCGGTGTCCGGTTTCCGAGCCCATGACTGTCAGCGGGCTCGAGAACTGACGCCGGCAAAATTGAGCGTCGGCTGTCAAACCTGCTGAGAGCCGCCGCTCCAGTCCAAAAGGAGGCGCTAGGGACGCGCTAGTGTCCCTAGCGCCTCCTTTTCCCTGTTTTTACCGCGCCACCTAATTTGAATACTGCATCGCGTGCACCGGCGAGGGGCCGGTGCGCGCGCCGGGAGAGCAGGCGTTCGTCCGCTCTCCCGCGGACTTTACTGAATCGGCCTGTTAGTTATCTTACCAGGAAGCCTTGCTGGGTTTGAGGGCCTCGGACTCTTCCCGCCCAAGAGAGGGACTGGGCTCTTTGTAGCTTGAGAGACCTCGTATTGTTCTAGAAGCTGAGCTTTTGCCTGCTAGCAGCTCTGCCCAAGGGAGGGAAAGGGACAGCTGAACTAACCCACAGTGACAGAGGAAAAAATAAGGCATACAGATGTCTGCCCAAAATATGAAAAAAAAACCCAACCTGCAGCATGTCTGCTCTGCAAATTGTGTCAGTACATCTCCATTTGTTAGTGGGAAAATGATTGCACATGGAAGGAAAATCTCTCTCTTACTAATTAGATATTGTTACTACAGCCTCCTAACCGTGTCTTAGGTAATTTAATCCTTGGATCTCATTACATCTCTTTTAAATGCTCTCGCTGTCTGCATTGGGCGGACGGTTACTTAAGGTTCGCTTTTATGCAAATCCCCAGGGGGGGCAGCTTATCTGGAGCTGTCCCCAGAGCTCTCACCCCAAAGCACGGCACAGGTCAAATCAGCCAGAGGGCCGAGAAGGGGTCCCCCCTGGGGTCTGGCCCTTTCAGGGAGGGGTCCGAGTTGCCAGAGTGTCAGTGATGATATTTCTAGCAAGCTGGCAACCCTGCTACCCGCCTCCCAGCCTTCCCCAGCATTTGCCCCCTGCAGAAGTGGGAGCCAGGTGAATGAAGGGGGTCTGTGTGTGCATCAGGTGCACCAGACAAACGTTTTATAGCCTTGCCACCTCCTTCCCAGTCCTCCCACACATTTAAAATAACAGATGGTACCTGAAAAAGGACATTCACGGTCTTCTGAGGTAAAAATATCCCAACGTGTTATGCACTGCTGTGGTATCAGTCAAAAATCCTTGCAAAATAGCCCCTTGGAGCCTATATGGTAGGACTTTCAGTTGTTATATTGTGCCTGGGAACTTCAATGTGATAAAAAAAAAAAATCAGTAGAAAAAATGACTTCTTATAACATACAGGAAACAAATCGTGGGAAAAGTCATTTTTCCACTGACTTTTTTTTTATCACTTTGAAATCCCCAGGCAAAATAAAATAAAACAGGACAGCAAAGGTCCCTAGGCATATTCTAATGTGGGCTTAGCCCTCAGATAGCTATGAGTAAACTGAATTACAAAATAGTAAACCTCCCATTCCCTAACAGCACTACATGCCAGTTGAGGCACGGAGTCTGTTATGAATAATTGGGGTAATAAAGAAATACCTATTTTTGATTTGGACTTTGGAACCCTTCTAAGGACTTGCTTGATTGGATTCTTCCTCACAGGGTAATTCCTTTGCATTTTTGTGAAGTGTGGGCTTGGATTTATATCCACCTTTTTGTTTGGCTAAAACAAAAACCACTATCATTATAAAATAACAATAAAATCAAGAAATATTACACATCAGTCATAATAGTAAAACTATACTAATAGAATAAATATTTCAAAACAGCTGACAAACAGAATATCATTTAGTAATTAAACATAAGACAAATTTTAAAGATTTCTTTAAAAAATAAAATATTTCAAAACAGACATATCAAATAACACAATTAAAACAAGAATACAAAACAATTTTCCACTCCACGTACCTGGGATCTTTTGATTTCCAGTTATCCTGAGATTATCAAGCATTGGGGGAAGAGGCTCTCTCACACATACTCCCTCTCTCTCACACACACCTGCAGGCTGTCGCAAACATCCACACTCATATAGGCACACAAATATTCTCTCTCTCTCACTCACGCACACTCTCTCTCACACACCCTCTCTTCCTGTCTAACACACTCACACGTACAAATAGGCTCTCTCACACATGCACGCAGGCACTCATATCCTCTCTCTCAAGCACACAGGCTGTCACTCACACCCATATACATGTATATAAGCTCTCTCATACACCCTTTCTCTCTCTGAAAAATGCATATAGGCTTTCTCACAACACACATGCTCTGTCAAACACCCTCACTCATTCGTACAGGCTCTCTCACAACACACACACACACACACACATTCCCTTAAGGTCTCTCCCTCTCTTCTTGGGATAAGGTGAGAGAGGTTCTTCAGGCTGTAGCAGAATGGGATCCGCTGCGGCCCTGCTGGGTCTCGCTGTTTGGGCTGAGTGGGATCGACTCTGTGACAGCCCTATCCGGCCTCGCTCTTTGGGCGACAGCAGGATGGGCTCTGCTGTGGCCTTTCTAAGCCTTGCTCTTCAGGCCGTAGTGGTATAGGATCTGCTGCAACTCCACTGGGCCTTTCTCTTCGAGCTGTAGCTAAATAGGGTCCGACATGGCTTTGTTCTTCAAGTTGTGATGGGGTGGTCTCCACCGTGTCCTCGCTCTTCAAGGTCATGGTAGGTTGGGATCCACTGCATTCCTGCTGGGTCTTGCTCTTTGGCAAGGTTTTGGCAGCCGCCACAGAAGTGTTTTGGGCTGGGGCACTTTTTTTTTTGCCACTCCCACAATTTTGCTTCCTGAGGTGGCTGCCTCACCTTGCCTCATGATAGAGCCACCCTTGCCTGGTACATTCATCCAGTGGTGTAGGTTAAGTACTCGGACAGAATAGCCGCATTCACCAAAATTTAGTTTTAAATCTTGGTTCTACTTCCTCCTCTTCCTTTCAAGCTTTGTTCTCACTTTAGTTGTGTCCTGGGAGATTTTGGTGTCTCCTTAGCATAATTACCCACGCTCTGTCTGCCCCATGCTAAAACTGACCTGCGGCAGTCTTAAAGAATGCTGAATTGATTCTTGCAGAGGAAATCTTTTCATTTTCAGCAGTTTGTAATCATTTCCTTTCCTAAAAGGAGATTCTTGACCCTGCCGAGGTTAACGTGGGGAAGGTGTGTGCCAGTATACAAATTCCATAGCAAGCCCTGCATCTATAGTGTGTTACTGGCATGGTGCCACCTCCCGCTCCAGAAGGCTTCTGGATCCTGGGCGTTGCTACACTGCTTGAAAGCAGCTCTTCCCGTTCACGTCGGTGCCACACTTGCTCTGGAGCTCTTGCATGCTGTACCTGCGCGATCAAGCTGCAAACCTTATGGCCAGGGTCCCCTTTCCTTTTTTTTTTGGTTCTGTTTTGCCCTACAATCCCCATGAAAAAAAAAAAAAGGAAAACCCGCAACCTTGTGTAGTCAAGGTTATGGCGATAAATTCTGTTGCATTGTCACTTCTATTCGGAGTAAATTGGCTGGCCGCTTTCGGGCTGAAGGGAAGATAATTTGCTGTAGTATTTCAAATGGATTAGAAATGGATTTGAAGGGAGAGTTCATGCCTCCCATTACAAAGGCTAGAAAGAAGACTATCTTAAGGCACTCTTCACTCTCTGGCCTTCATTATCCACGCTTAATACCTTTCCTATTTTCCAGCGTTAATGAAATTTCCTGCCGGAGCGGGCCTGCTGGAAGGATGGGCAAAGTCTTTAGATCTCAGGGCCTGTGTAGCAGAAAAGGAATTACCAGCCCCTCGTGCTGAGGGCAGACGCTTTCTTCAGGTCCTTGGCCTTGCTATTATCTCGTTAATTTTATCCTTTCCTTTCAATACAGTTCATTTCCAAAGTCCTTTCTTTCCATTACAGCAACAATTGAGTGGAGTGCAGTGACACTGCTGGGGCTGAAAAGTTGGTGGGAAACAGCTGGCCCCTGCCTCCCCTGCCCTTGTCGAGGGCCATTTCTTCAGGCTTTTCCCAATGTCACTGCCAAGCGCCAGGACACAACAACAGTCCGGGCTGTGCAGTGGAGCGCTTCAGAGGCTCCGGCTCCTGACGTCGCTGTCCATATCCTCCTGTTCTGTGGAAAGACAGCCATGCATCACTGGGTGGGACTTAGCTGAAGGAAGCCAGTGCTGAGAACGGCAGAGGAGAAGGCGTGCAAGACAGCAAATTGGCAGAGCCCTTGCATACGCCTCTACAAACCAGTCGTTAGAGGGCACCAAAGGCCAAGTGTGCATGCAAGAAAAACACTTCTTCTGCAAGTTTTAGGTGTTTTTAAGTTTTCCTATAATGTACACTTTTCCACCACCGTTTCCTCTCTTTGCACAGTTGGATCGGGCTACAGGCTCGCTCGTCTGACTTCCGTTAACTGTATAACTGGGAGTGGGGAGGGGGGTAAACCAAAGTGAGCCGAGTCTTGAAGCAGAGAAGCTCTGCGAGAAGTAGACCCGAAGGCCTCCCTCCACCTGTACGACTTGCGCTGCTAATATTTCAGTGCTGCTCTACTCCAGGAGTATAAAGCAGGGCCCGTCCCTTGGGTACATTCTCTGTCCTTTATCCTAGCAAGCAGGGTTTGCCTTGAACTGAATGGGCTCAAAATGGGGAGGTTTTTTACAGCCTCTGTAACTGTTATCTCTTTAGGTTTACAGGAGAGTCGCCTCTGAAGAAGGGAGCTGTGTGCTCTCAAAAGCTCGTGTACACCATCATCATTGGATAGTTATTATACTGGTCCAGTTAAGGGTCTCACAGCCTGCAAGCTTCAAGAACCAATATGGCTGCTAGAATACTATTCAGGTGAAGGGCAGAGCTACTCTGGACCCTAATAGCAACTGTTACCCTCAAAGTATGAGCTGCGGTGCTGGGCTATGACCTTCAACTGCTCCCTAGTTGGGCCTTAGATTGATCCAAGTTTCATCCTCTGCTTACAGTTGGGTAACAGAGGCACAGAGGGGTAACGAGGCTCTTCCCAAAGTCCTACACAGATTGTTAGACCCGTGCTCCCAAGCAGTGTGCTGTGAGAGGAAGGAGCCCCCAGGCACAGTTAGTCTTCAGTTTCTTTTCTTCTTCGCCTGCAGGATGTCCTTCTCCCAGCAGGGAGGGGGGGATCCGAGAGCAACGTTTAGCAGTTGCTTCTGCTTTGCCCTCTGCTGGCTCTGCTCGGGGCCCTGTAGTTTGGTGAGACCTCCTGGCCCCGTGCAGTTCCAGTTGCAGAGGAGGAAGCAACAACACCAGGCAAGCGCTGCTCGCAGACTCTGCCTGGTCCGGACCATAGGGGAGAGACGGTACAGCAAATGTGCCAAGGAGCGTGGAGGAGGGAAAGCTGAATGGGCAACGAGGGGGGCAGAGGGTAGGGAGCGTGATGAAGCCAGGAGGGTGGAGGAAGGGAAGAGAACATGATGATTCTGGGGGAGGGCGGATGAGAGGGAAGGTAGTGATGATACCAGGGCGTAGGAAGAGGAGAAAAGGTGATTATACCAGAGGAGAGGAAAGAGAAGGTGAGGATCATGCCAGGGTGTAGAAGGAGAGTGAAAGAGAAGATGATGGTGCCGCTGGGGGGGGGGGGGGGGGGGGGAGGAGAATGGAAGTGAAGATGCCAGACCATCAGGCCAATTAAAAAAACAAAACAAAACTGCGGGAGAGCGGGAGCTCCAAGGCGAGCGTCCGCTCTCCCGACGCACACTCAGGCACATCTCCTGGGCACGCGATTCGGTATTTAAATTAGTGCCGGCGCTAATAAGGAAGCGCTAGGGACACTAGCGCGTCCCTAGCACCGCCTTCTTGGCAGAAGCGGCGGCTGTCGGGGGGTATGACAACCGACGCTTAATTTTACCGGCATCGGTTGTCGAACCCACTGAGAGCCACAGGTTCAGAAAACGGACGCCAGCAAAATTGAGCGTCCGTTTTCCAACCCATGGGCTGCAGGCAGAAATATATATTTATTTATTTATTTGTTTATTTATTTATTTATTTAAAGAAGTTGGGTTTTTGTTTTTAATTTTTGGGACCTCCGACTTAATGTCGCTATGATATTAAGTCGGAGGCTGTACAGAAAAGCAGTTTTTTCTGTAAACTTGCCTGGTGCCATCTGAAATTAACGCCTGCTTTTCGGCAGGCGTTAATTTCTGAGAGTAAAATGTGCGGCTTGTATTTCGGGTGACTAATAGGCTCATCAACATGCATTTCCATGTGATGAGCGCTATTAGTTTCGGGGGGGGGGAGAGGGTGGCTACGTGTTTCCCACACTGTTTTACCCCTTACTGTATAAGGGGTAATAATAGCGAGTCAAAAATTTGCGGCCAAAGGGGGGGGCTAAATGGTGCGCTCAGCCGAGCATAGCGTTCTGTATCGGCCTGAATGGGAGATAAAGAAGGGAAGAAAAGATGATTTCAGAGAAAAGGGAAGGTGTCGATGCCAGTGGGGTGGAGGGACAGGGAAGGGAAGAGAAGGTGATGATGGGAGTGGGGGGAAGAGAGGAGAAAGTGGTAATTATGCCAAGGGTTGCAGGAACAAGAAACGGTAGAAGGTGGTGATGTTGGGAGAGAGAAGAATAGGTGGTGATGTTGGGAGAGAGAAGAATAGGTGGTGATGATGCCAGGGGGTGGTGGTGATGATGATGTCAAGGAGTGGGGGAGAAAGGAAGGAAGAGAAGGTGATGATGCCTGGGTGGGGAGAAGGAAGGTAAGAGAAGATGATGATGGTGATGTGATGGCATGCCACAATAAAGTGAACTCCGTGCCATTTGTGCCACAACTCAAAAAATGTTGGGAACCACTGTGTTAAACAATTAACCTCGAAAATGTCTTCTGCTGCAGACCCTCAGCCTGAGCTGTATTGCTAGTCTGCTCATCCTCATGAAAACTTTGCAAAGCAAGTAATGCAGACTTGTACTGTCTTGTGTAACAACCGTAAGCATGCAGCTGAATCTTAGAAATAGTTTTGCTGCCTCTGGTATACGGTACCTCTAAGTATGTGATCTTGTTGCATTTACACAGGTATACAGTTTGCACTTCTTCAGCAAGAGTTGTCCCTGCCAAATTCGAGCTAAGCATATAACAGTTAAGCTAATCAAAGTCCTTGTTTGCACTTGTAAATTGCAGGTCTCTCTTTAGATTGGTACAAGCTGTACACAATGCTGCTGGCATGTCAGCCATGCCAGGAAAGGAAAGTTGTATTTATATATGGAGTAAAATCCATAGAAGGTTTATTGGAGGAAGTAATTCGGTACAGAGGATGTCTTTATTTGGCTAAAAAAATGTGTATTGATGGAAGAAATAGAGAAACATAGAATTTGGCAGCAGATAAAGTCCGTATGGGCTTATCAAGTTTGTCTAATATACTTTGTGGTGCAGTGCCATTGACCAGTAGTTCTCAACTCAATCCACAAATACCACTTGGCTAGTCTGGTTTTCAGGAGAGTGGGAACTGGGAGAAGTGATGGGAACCCAGAAGGGAGAAAGATGCCTGGAGGAGAGAGCAGGGATGTGGGGATGCGGTGGGAGAGTAGGAACTTGGGAATGAGGGGAGAGCATGGAACAGTGGAGCTATATAGAGAGAGAGCAGGGTCTCGGGAGAGAGGATCCCCAAATGAGAATGGGAGAGCAGAAAGTGGAGGGAGAAAGAGAAGCCTGGGGAGAGAAGAACAGAATTCAGGGGTTGGGGGTGAGCAGGGTGCAAACTCAGTGATGGAGAGAACAGCCCTGGGCAGGGAGGGGAGAGTGGGGACTTGGATCAGGTGTGTGTGGAGAGTGAATGGGGAATGAGGGGTTTAGTGAGAGGTTAACTCCTTTAAACTGTCTAGGGAGGAGAAACAAAGGCGCTGCAATCTCAATCTGTGCATATATTGTACTGCATCTGGGCACTTCTCAAGTCGCTGTCAGAATAAGCCGGAAAACTCAAGGACCTAGGCCTGGTAGGGAGAGGCCACTGTAGGTCATCTTTGCATCTTTCCACAACTGCTAGAACCAGTATGTCTATCTTTCAGGGACATTTTTGTGGATGTTCTTGCTTTCTTGGATACCAGCGCTGGTAGCAGCTTCATCCATGAGGCTTTGGTCCATCACTACCGGATACCGACAGTCCCTTTGGATATTCCACTCTGTTCCATTTTTGGAGAGTCTTTATCTGGACATGTTACGAGAGCCACAGTACCCCCTCACCATTTGAACAGGGATTCTGCATGGAGAGCAAATTAGTCTCTATATGTTACCCAATGCAGTAAGTGCACTCATCTTGGGCCTACCAGGCAGTAGAAGAGGACCGGAAGGCTCATTTGCATACTGCTCCCAGCATCCCTCGGGAGAGAACTCCAGAAGTCACAGCAAGTGATCCAGGGTTTGAACTCCTCAGCCCCAGCTTCCAGAGGCCTCGCACCCTTTGCAGTGGAAGAGGATTGGAAATGTGTGCTGTTAGGCGCGCAAATTTCAAACCCTTCAAATCTTTGAGTGAAGAGCAATTTAATGGTGGTTGAAGGGGATTGATAAGTATAGCTGTGGAAAATCTTTGGACTTAAAAAGTTTGGAGAAAGGTGAAATAGTGGGATGTATTCTTTAGAGTTTGTGTGGATCTGAGATAATAAGCAAGCCAGAGGTAGTTAATTCTAGTGTCTGTCTTTCTCACCCACCCACCCTTACTCAACCCTAGATTTTTGGTCAGGAGACACCTTTTCATTAAAAATCAATCAGGCTCTTATCTAAATCATACTATTGCACCTGCTCTTATTGAAAGTTTAATCATCCTCCTGTAGGATACCAGCAGATTATAGAAACATATAGAAACATAGAAATGACGGCAGAAGAAGACCAAACGGCCCATCCAGTCTGCCCAGCAAGTTTTGCACTTTTTTTTTTTCTCATACTTATCTGTTTCTCTTGGCTCTTAGTAACCTTTTGGTTCTATTTCCCTTCCACCCCCACCATTAATGTAAAGAGCAGTGTTGGAACTGCATCTAAGTGAAATATCTAGCTTAATTAGTTAGGGGTAGTAACTGCCACAATAAGCAAGTTACACCCATGCTTATTTGTTTACCCAGACTATGTAATTCAGTCCTTGTTGTTGTTGTCTGTATATAGATCCACTTTTCTTCATTCCCCCTGCCATTGAAGCAGAGAGTTATGCTGGATATGCATTGAAAGTGAAGTAGCAGACTTTCTCCCCTGCCATTGAAGCAGAGAGCTATGCTGGATATGCGTGAAGTATCGGTCTTTCTCCCCTGCCTTGAAGCAGAGAGTTATGCTGGATGTGCGTGAAGTATCGGTCTTTCTCCCCTGCCTTGAAGCAGAGAGTTATGCTGGATGTGCGTGAAGTATCGGTCTTTCTCCCCTGCCATTGAAGCAGAGATCTATGCTGGATATGCATTGAAAGTGAAGTATCAGGCTTATTTGGTTTGGGGTAGTAACTGCCGTAACAAGCAAGCTACTCCCCGCTTTTTTGGGAATGCAAATCCTTTTTTCCACATTTCCTCTTGCCGTTGAAGCTTAGAGCAATGTTGGAGTCGCATTAACCGTGTGTATGTTTATTGAATAAGGATATTATCTCCAGGTAGCAGCCATCATTCCCGCGAGCCACCCACTCTTCATTCACGTCCTCTAGACTTTATGGATCCACAGTGTTTAGCCCACGCCCCTTTGAAGTCCTTAATAAATACGTCCGTATATTTAAAGTACTCTAATTCCAACTCCCTTAGTATCCTAAACTTAACTAGGAACTCAACAAAATTAAGTTGAAGGCAGCAGTCCAGCAGCAAGAGGGGGGGCTTTCCAGTCTTTTGCACAGAGAGTCACATGTATGATGAGAGATTGTATGTGTGGAACCTGTGCAAAGAGCTCCTGGTTCTCAGGGAACAAGTTCAATCTCTGGAGGCTAGCGTGGCAGACTTGGAGGAGCTGAGGCAGACAGGTGCATCGATGAGAACTTCAGGGACATAGTAGCCAAATCCCAAATCCAGTCTGGCAGCCCCAGTGGTGCCTTGGATCAGAAAGGTCTCCCAATTGGAGAACATCACCCTGGTGTAGCAGGAAGTGATCCTGTAGTAAGGACCTGCTATTCACTCGCACTGAGGACAAGTCTCCCAGGGCTACTGCCCAGGAGGGAAGGGTTAGTTCGGCCATCATAGTTGATGATTTGGTTATTAGAAAAGTAGATAGCTGGGTGACTGGTGGATGTGAGGACCGCCTGGTGAGAAGGTGGCAGACCTCACAGGTCACCTATATAGGTTTATAGAAAGTGCTACATGTGGGCATCAACGATATAGGAAAATATGGGAGAGAGATTCTGGAAGCCAAATTTAGGATTTTAGGTAGAAAGCTAAAATCCAGAACCATCAGGGTGGCATTCTCTGAAATGCTTCCTGTTCCACGTGCAGGTCCTCAGAGGCAGGCAGAGCTCCGGAGTCTCAATATATGAATGAGACGATGGTGCAAGGAAGAGGGATTCAGTTTTGTAAGGAACTGGGGAATCTTTTGGGGAAGGGGGGAGCCTTTTCTGAAAGGAGGGGCTCCACCTTAACCACAGTGGAACCAGGCTGCTGGCACTAACTTTTAAAAAGGAGATAGAGCAGCTTTGAAACTAGAACAAGGGGTAAAGCCAACAGTCACTCAGCAGTGCATGGTTCGGAGAAATGTATCCTTGAAGGATACTAATGAAACAGGAGAGTTAGGGCATCCCAACAGAGAGGTTCCATTAAAAGCAAACATAGTCCATGTGCCTATATGTAAAAAATCACCGAAGCTAATGATTTCCAAATTATCCCAAACAACTGAAAAGCAGGTTGTTAATACAAAAATCCCCCCACACTTTGAAATATCTGTATGCCAATGCCAGAAGTCTAAGAAGTAAGATGGGAGAGTTAGAGTGTATAGCAGTGAATGGTGAATTGACATAATTGGCTTCTCAGAGACCTGGTAGAAGGAAGATAACCAATGGGACAGTGCTATATCAGGGTACAAATTATATCGCAATGATAGGGAGGATCAACTTGGTGGGGGTGTGGCATTTTATGTCCGGGAGGGTATAGAGTCCAACAGGATAAAGATCATACAAGAGAGTAAATGCTCAGTAGAATCTATATGGGTAGAAATCCCATGTGTGTTGGGTAGGAGTATAGTGATAGGAGTATACTACCGTCCACCTGGACAAAATGGTCAGACAGATGATGAGATGCTAAGAGAGATCAGGGAAGCTAGCCAATTTGGCAGAGATTTCAATTACCCCAATATTGACTGGGTAAATGTAACATCAGAACATGTTAGAGACATAAAGTTCCTAGATGTAATAAATGACTGCTTCATGGAGCAATTGGTTCTGGAACCAATGAGAGAGGGAGCTATTTTAGATTTAATTCTTAGTGGATTGCAGGATTTGGTGAAAGAAGTAACGGTGGTGGGGCCACGCAATAGTGATCATAACATGATCAAATTTAAACTAATAACTGGAAGGGGGACAATAAGTAAATCTGCAGCTCTAACACTAAACCTTCAAAAGGGAAACTTTGATAAAATGAGGAAAATAGAAAAAAACTGAAAGGAGCAGCTGCAAAGGTTTAAAAGTGTTCAACAGGCATGGACCTTGTTTAAAAATACAATCCTAGAGGCACATTCCAGGTGTATTCCATACATTAAGAAAGGTGGAAGGAAGGCAAAACGATTACCGTCATGGTTAAAAAGTGAAGTGAAAGAGGTTATTTTAGCCAAAAAAAATCCTTCAAAAATTGGAAGAAGGATCCATCTGAAGAAAATAGGAAAAAGCATAAGCATTGTCAGTATTGGGTGCTGTGGGTGCCGACTGGCTCGGTATCTGGCACCGTGGGTGGCATGCATGGCCCCGAAAGTACTTAAGAGGTCAGTAATCTGACAATTTTCCTGGAGCCTCATTACACCCCCTGCATTCCCTAGCAGTGAGAATGGAAGAGCACCACTATTTGAATGCCTGGGTGCAGGAGCAGTCACAACTCTGCAGAAAACCAGGCCTTGCACCAACAAGTTGTATTACTGTAGGCAGAGAACACTGCAGTATGGCAACTCCCAAGCCAGTCACTGACCATAAAGCTGGCCACCCTGCCCATTGCCAGAGTGATTTGCTTGCAGACTGGGGCATTTCAGGAAATTCATTAACCAATGCCACCTCACTCCAGCATGTTTCTCAGGCATTTTCCAGCAGTAGTGCCAGGGAAGGGACTGATATTAAGCTTACTCGTGGGAGGAGTGTTAAACTGGGTCCCCCCATTACTGGCATGTAATGGCACCCTGTTGGGAAACGGAGAGACCTTCAACCAGCCTTTGTCAGAACTTTGATGATTCATACCGTGCCCTCACAGCCAAGTTATTGCTATAGTTCTTGAAATATGGATCAGGATCTGTTATTAGCTATGCTTCTCTTTTCAGCCACTTAATTACTTGACACAGTGTGGCATGAACTTGCCCAGTGACACCAGTTCTGGAGGACGTCAAAGATAGGTTGGGCAGATCCTCCTTAAGGGATCAAAGAATTCATCAACCTTTGCATCCAGATCGACCCTTGTCTGAGTGAATAGAGAGAGCAGCTGTGCCCCCTACTAGCTGAGATGTTCATGGAGCCATGCTCTCTCCTGCTCTAGCCACCTCCTTGATGATCCCATGACTATTTAAACCAGTCTCTCCCACAACTCAGTGCCTTTTCATCAAGGCACTTTGAATCTTTGCATTGACCTTCCTGCCATGTCCTGTGGCCTCCTTGGCCGCCTTGCCCTGCTTTGTGGCCTTTGGGCCTATTAGTCGCACTCTGCCTTGCCTTGTGGCCTGTTTAGGCCTCCTTTTCTGTTTCGCCTTTGTCTTGTTTTATATGTGCCTTGCTTGGAGTTAGTTTCCTATTAGTCTGTGTTGTCCATTGTTTTTCCTGTTCTCGTGATCTTGTCCTGCCCTGTCTAGCCTTGCCTTGTCTTGCCTGGTCCTCCCTGTTGCCCCTGCTCCCTGTGTGCCTTCGGTTCCAGCCCTTGTTTCCCTCATCTGCCTTGCCTCCAGTCCCAGCCCCTGCCTCCTGTGCCAGTCTCAGCCCCTGCCTCCTGTGCCAGTCCCCAGCTCCTGCCTGCTTCCCTTCTGCTGTCTCACCTTGCCTCCCCTATCAGCATTCCTGGGACTGATTTTGTTGCTGACTCGGATTGCCTCTGGCCTTAACTTTGTCTGTTCACGGCCTGCCTAGACATCCTGCTTTGACTCTGACATCATCTGAATTCTGCCTACCCAAATCCTACTCCCAGAAAGCCCTGCCGGCCACTAGAGCCTGTGAGTTCAACCCAAGGGGAAGGTGACTGGTCAGGCAAAAGACCCTGACCGGATTTGCCATAGAGTCTGGCCCTGCTCCGGCTGAGGAAGTCCCCCATCCAGCTGATTCCCTACTCTATGATAGCAAGAAGGCTATGTGAGGCCACGCCCCATTAGACAGGCACCCAGGAAACTCTGTCATTGGAATCCATGCAAGTTACCTTGGGTCATCTGCGACTGTCCCCCAAGGTAAATGAGCACCGGCGAGCTCAGTATCTGTGCCTCTACTATGGGGATTTGAGGCACTATTCTCCCACCTGTCCCCAGAAGTAACTAGTGGGAAACTATCTAGCTCTGTCTTCTTGGGAGAAAAGATCTAGGTACAAAAATTATGAACAGTTTGTTTATTCCCCTGCTTCTGTTGACAGCACCCATGAGCCCCAAGGTCGCCCTGTACTTGGCCATGGATGTGAACTACTTTCTCCCTACCTTTTTCTTAAGAATGTGTGACCCAATGTACCATAATAGATTTGTGTGCACATGCCAACCTCAGATTAGCTCCAAAACCTAATGGAAGTCTTTGATGGCACACTGCTGAAGTCTATACTGGTAACGCAGGAAGCTGTACCCTGGGGATATGCACTGGGACCCACCAAGAGCACATAACCTTGGGACTTGTCCACTACCTCCACCTGCCTGTCTCTCATCTTAGGAATCACTTGGCTGAGAAAGCAGGCATATTGGGGATTCCAATATGTTTAAAAAAATGCCAGTCACCTTCTCCCTCATAGGAACTGTGTCTGTGCCATGTATATTTGTATATATAAGGGGAGTGTCCTGATCTGTGGAAAAGTTGGCAATGCTAGTATACTGCCAGAAATCCCAGATGCCACATTCATCAGACACGGACATGATGTCTGAAACACATATCTATTGTGTGCGTAAGGAGAGGGGCTGAATCCTGTCCTCCCATACCTTGACTGTACCAGCTTACCTGCACCTCTGCTGCCCTCCCATCAGCCGCATCGGATTAACGAGACGGGCGAGATAGAGGGAGAGTGCTGGGGTCGAGCATGGTGGTCAACATGGAAAAAAGTCAAAGGGGGGCCCTTCATTGGTTAAAGCAGGCCTGGTTCTTTCTTCTCCAAAATGAGATGGCAAACACAGGTTATATTTTCCAACCCCCTTCTTTTTTTGTTATTAGCTAAAGCAGAGTTTTTCCTATTTACGGTGTGAAATAAGTTAGATTTCCCTTGTATTACAAAGTAAACGAGAGATAGCAGCATGAAAATATGCTTATTTATTTGCAAATCGTGTCGAGCTGTTTCTGCTAATGTTTGCGCTGGGCTCAGCTGTCGGAGGGCAGAGACAAAATTACTGGAAAAAGAGATAACAAGTGTGTGCTCTGGCAAAGGAAGCCGCAGAGCCACCAGAAAACCACAGCTCTCCTGCTGGAAAGAAGAGGAGGAGTCTGAGTGCGGGGAGAGGTGTAGGACTCTCCCAAAACGGTTTGGCTTTGATTTTTGTAAAGTCTGTATTTGATTGCCAGTGGGAAGATGGCACACGGAGCAGAGTGCTTTCTACTCTCTCCTAGAAGGAGTCGGCTTGCCCTCTGCACCAGAAACCTTTAAATCAACTCTTAGGAATAACTTCCCTTTTTAGAAGGAAAAGCTTTTAAAGTTCTCCGAGAGCTGCTGGGTCTGTCCTTCCACGGGAGATGACGGTGCTTTAAAAGTCAGCCGGCTCTGTCTCATGTGCTACCAGCTTTTTGTGACGGCGATTCCTAGCGGTGAACCAGGGAAGCCAGGGTTCAGAGCCTGCTGGCGATCCTTGGCACCTCGGGCAAGTCGCTTTTTTCCCCATATTCATAAAATAGGAGAAAACGTTTAGTAACATTGACCCCCTTAGATTGTGATCCCTCTGGGGACAGGGCAATACCTACAGTACCTGAATGTAATTGACTGTGTGCTAAAGCCAGATAAATCCATTACTCCAATGCATGGAGTTCTTCAGTCTTCTAATTTTTATACCTTTTTTTTTGGCCTGTAAACTTGTCTGATTTCCTGGAATCATTGTAAGATATTGGTTAATAATAAACAAGGCTTTGTCGCAGGACAGATCCTTTGCTCACACAGTTACCCTGGGCTCATATGCATTAGCCTTTGGCCCCGAGAGGCCAAGATTTAGCCGTGATGTGGGCCACAGTGTTTTCTGCTGAATGCATTCATCTGTCAAATTCATTCTGTGGGATCAGGTGTGCCAGTGATGAATGAGTAAATGAAAGCTGAACTCCTGCATCCTCGAATACATCAGCTGGAATCTTTCTCTTACCCACAGCATCTTGCTGTGTGACAAATGTAAGCTGACTGCAGGGCTTGGAATAGAAAAATATTGACTATGAGGGAGGCAGTAGTGACCAAAAGAGGATTATATTTCTTATAGTCTGCAACCAAAGACAATACTGCCTCTGGAGGTCAGTAAGACATCCCAGGGGCAAAACACGTATCAATTTGTATAGGATTTTTATTTGTATGTAATACATAAGATATGCCATGCTGGGTAAGACCAGAAGTCAAATGAGCCCATCATCCTCTCTCTGACAGAGGATCCCAAAGAGCAGATCCAGTTCCTTATCGCTCACTCCCAAGTCTACCTGGCTAGTGATGGTTTATAGACTTTTCCTCTAGGAACTTGTCCAAATCCCTTTTTAACACCGCAGGCAGTCTCTCGCCTTGAGCAACAAATTCCCCAGCCTGATTCTGCATTGAAAGAAAAAACATGCTTTCTCATTTCTTTTAAATCTGCTAGCTGCTAGTTTGAAAGGGTGACTAACGATTCCCCTACTCACCTGCTGTACCCTACTCATGATTTTAGGAAAGTCCCTCGAAATCTTCTCTTCTGCATGCTGAAAAGCCCTGATCTGTTTCACTTTTCTGCACTTTATGTGAAAGCAAAGTGCAACACCTGAATTTAAGTTTGACATTAAGGACTTTTTCTCATTCTTTGCCTATGGAAAAGAATCTTTCTTGAATAAGGGCTGAAGACTGAATTTAATTATTTGAACTCCATAATATGATGTAAAGAAAGACGTTTATAAAATAGACTCACTAAAACCTGTTGAAATTCCCTAGAGGCCCCTATTCCCTATCTTGTCTCCTCAGCCTCGCCTTCCCCGGTTCCATCCAATCGTGTACATTAGGGCTTCATCCATCAGCTCCTCAGTGTAGCCGGTGGGGTGTGAAAATGCATCTCCCTGGTTATCCTGAGCCGCACCTGCACTTCAAAGGTAACTGGGCAGGGTGGCGAGTGGTCATCCTGATGATGAGCAGCATTCTGTGGTACCCGAGAGTGGTCAGTGCCTAGGGGGGTGCACATGCACGTTGGCACACACATGTACATCCCACCAGTCTCTAATGGCCGGACATCTTCTGCTCTGAGCACATTAGATATTACATTGAAGGAGTAGCCTAGCCTAGTGGTTAGGGCAGCAGGCTGCGAACCAGGAAAGCCAGAATCCTGCTGACGATCCTTGGGACTTGGGCAAGTCACTTCACCCTCCATTGCTTCAGATTCAAACATAGAGGGAGATTCATCAAGCCACGTTAGGACTATAACGCACATTAAACCGTGTATATCATGCAGTAAACACTGTATATTGTGCAATATTCACATTATTTTGAATACATTGGGGCTGACTCCCTTTCCTATTCCAATGTGCTACTTTGCATGGCATTTGCATACATGAATTTTGCAAATCCAGGCAAAGCAGCTCATGAATAGGTAATCCTATGTGAATATAACACGGCTGACTTAGCAATTTGTCAGCCACATTATTTTATCTACACCTATCAGAAAAACATTCATCTATCACAAGAGCATCAAGTCCCAGCGCTCCCACAGTTGATTTAAAGGGCTCAACGAAAATTAGATTGAAAGGTTAGTGGGATGACAAGCTGCCCCTCCCAACTCCATTCTCATAGAATAAACAAGGGCCCCTTTGCCCTGGGGTGGAGGGCATGTTAGACCTCCGGACACTTCGTGGCTATTTTTTTTTTTTTTTTGTTGCCAACAGGGCCCTTTGAGGCAATCGTGGCCCCGTGCGTTGGGGGCCGCCATTGCATGTTACAGGCTTTAGTTTGCAAGCCCTCTACGGCTGGGATCTACCTACTATACCTGAATGTAATCTACTATAAAGTGGCTGACCAATCACAAAATGCATATTTACATTTTATTTTATATTCTGCCTTTCAGGCACTTCAAAGCAAATTACATTCAGGTTCTGTAGGTATTTCCCTGAACCCAGAGGGCTCACAGTGCAACTGGCTCATTCATCAAAATGCGTTAGGGCATGTTAAATGGGTCTAACGCATACGATAAATATCCCAATGAAAGTTAGCACGCACATTTTTAATTTGTTATACAAGTGGGAGGAGTCAACGCAAATTAGGGTCTCCTACCACAGAATGCGATAGATTTAACGCATAGTAACACGGGATTTAATGTCAGAAATAACTACACCCCCTTTTTTTTTTGTGGTACAGGGGAAAAAACCTTTTTGCGCAACCACAACCGTTATTGCAGATCGCGGCTATTATCAAGCTATTATGAAAAGAGGTATTCTATCAGACACACCTACCAGGCCCTCCTGGCCCAATAAGAACACCTGTTCTTAACTGGCCTGTCTTCCTAAACCCATTATGTTTGTGGCAAGTTTGTGGATGCTTCAGGTGGCCCGCCGCAGTCAGCAACAATAGGAACAACACCATCCACAAGAGCAGCCAAGGACAATTCCAACCCCTCCTAGGAAAGTCCTTGCACTGGAGGCTGAGCCACTGGCCCCACAGGGAGAGGTACAGGGAGCGCGTCTTTCCTCCCGAGCCTCATTGCTGGGCAGGCCAGAGGATTTATTTGGTGAGCAGGTATTGCCTCAGCTCTCGGGCTATGCTGGAATTAAATGAAGAAATCTGAGGTGATCTGGATCCAGTCACGGAAAGGTCCCATGCTATGCCAGGCCTCATCAAACTATTGGCCACCCTGCATTTCATGGCAAGCGGCTCCTGCCAAACGACAGTAGGGGTTGTGGGGAGAATGTCCCAAACCACTTATTCCCCCTGTCTGGGCCAGGTCATAACAGCTGTCTCTGACCACATGAATCACTACACAGCATTTCCTCGGGACAGGCAGGACTTGATGGACTTGGAGTGGCCTTTATGCCTTTGCCAACTTTCCCAATGTTCTGGGAGCTATCGACTGCACTCACATGGCCATCAATCCACGCCACGCCACGCCACGGAAGAGTTCTTCCGCAACAGAAAGCTCTTCCACTCCATCAACGTGCGAGTGTTCTGTGATGCTCAAATGCGCATCCTCGACGTGGTGGCCAGGTACCTGGGATCCGCGCACAATTCCTTTATACTTAGGCAATTAGTTCTTTATGAAGATTTTGAGGATGGCCTCTACCGTGACTCTTGGCTCATAGGTAAGAGAGACACTTCTTTCTCTATTCCATCTCTGGTTATATGTTTGTGGCGAACGGTGCAGAAATTGAGGGGGGGGGGGGGGGGTGCTGTCAAGGATGTAACAGCATCATTGACATGGCAAGTGGCTTGTACAGCTACATCTGCAGGCCATTGCCTCAGGGTCTGCCTTTTTCTCCTCATGCTGCAGAGGCCTGTTAAGTTGTGAGGGCAAACAATGCACTGGCTATAAAGCTTGGTGTGTGAGCAGGCACTGTACACTTTTTACGTGTTTGCTTTAAAAAGTGGCTGTTCCTATCCTCCCGTTTGGAGCAGTTGAAATCTCAGTGGTTAATCACAAGCTTAAAGTGTCCTCACTGCTGGTACTGCCAGATCACCTTCAAGGTTGGCTGACTGCTGCGAACCCCATTGCTATTCCCAACATTCCGGCATAGACCAGGTGCGAGGAGGCCTTATGTACTACTCACTGTGTCATCGAACGCACCATCAGAGTTCTCAAAAGTAGAATCCGCTGTTTGGACAAGATGTGTGGAGCTTTAATATATGTCCCACCCAAAGTAGGAGATATAGTGCTGCTCTGCTGTATCTTCCATAATCTCGCTCTATGGCATGGGATACCAATGGAAATACTTCCGGATCTACCCCTGGATCCCCCATGTGCACCCGCACAAGCCGAGCATACTGCTCTGAGTGACAGCCAGCTTCAGCAAAGCCTCATAGAACACTACTTTGCCTGTTAGGCCTCAGCTATATCCCATCCCCTTTCAGGGAAGGGGGGCCAGTAGAGTGTTTGCTGCTGCTCTCCTCTCTGTCCTCTTTCTTTCACTCACTGTACCTCTGTCTGGGTTAGTGTGTAATGGAAAACACGTATGCCTACTTAGGATTCCTCTTGACAATGGAGCAATAGACTGGACTTGAAAAGCAGTAGTCAAATTAAAGATAACATCAAATACATGTGGCTGGCATTATATTTTCTGCCTGATAGTGAGACTAAAAGAGGCATGTGTCGCAAGAGAGTTTGTGTGCGACTGCCAACACAGTGTACGTAGCTTGGCCTAGCTAGTGGCGTTTACTTTGGCGAGCCTCCCCATCGAACCCTGTCCCAGCCCTCGCATGTGGGTGAGATAGTGCCAAGTTCAGTCACCACCTTTCAGGGGTTTTATGCTTGGAGGCCCTTGCTGATCCTCATAGCTGACAGGACATGTGGCCAAGCTGGAAGAGCTGCTCTACTCTAGGCTGTGCCTCATGCAATGTTTGTCACTTTTACACTTAGTGGGGGGCACTCCATGAAGTTAGCAAGTAACACATTTAAGACTAATCGGAGAAAATTCTTTTTCACTCAACGCACAATAAAGCTCTGGAATTTGTTGCCAGAGAAGGTAGTTAGTGCAGTTAGTGTAGCTGGGTTCAAAAAAGGTTTGGATAAGTTCTTGGAGGAGAAGTCCATTAATGGCTATTAATCAAGTTTACTTAGGGAATAGCCACTGCTATTAATTGCATCAGTAGCATGGGTTCTTCTTAGTGTTTGGGTAATTGCCAGGTTCTTGTGGCCTGGTTTTTGGCCTCTGTTGGAAACAGGATGCTGGGCTTGATGGACCCTTGGTCTGTCCCAGCATGGCAATTTCTTATGTTCTTAGGTGTAGTGGGATTCCAGCTGGGCCTTGAGCATGGAGACCAACTGCTCTAGAAATGCTGTAAATCACAATTAGTTCTGAAGCTTAAAGGCCTAAAGGTGCAGATAGACAGTTTAAGGTATCTATGACAGTTCCCTTTTTTCAGCCTCATGCCATAGCTGACAAACGTATGCATGGGAAGTTAAGCACCTGTACTTGGGAGGCTTGGTGTCACATGGGCCTGCAAAGACATTGCTGACAGCACTGCCTCAGCTGTTTCAGAGCCACTGTTGACTAGGGTTATCAACTGGCCCCAGATTTACAGGACAGGTTGATCGAGGCCTGGTTTTAATCCCCTCCATGCAGGTATCTATAGTCTTGCTTTTCCTAGGAAATGCAATAGGAAAATCAGAACAAGTCCCAGCATGAACTGGTTTAAAATTAGGACTGGATCAACCTGTCCTGGAAATCGGGAGGCAGTTAGCAACCCTACTGCTGACATCGGAGTGCTCACCTAGCAGGCCTTCTCTTACAGCCTTGGTACCATTCCCACAATGCTACCAGGAGCTTCCAAGCCAGCATACCTCTTTGTGGTTGCTTGTATCCATACACAGATGCACCCTGCTACATCTACCTAGGCTAATTGTCAACTATCATGTGCAGATGGTGAGGACCTTAGCCGTTGAGATGTCAGGTTGGTTAGGTTAGCTTCTCGAGGAGACTAGACAAGGATATAGGTCTGACTCTGTGAAGGCAGGATTGGGAAGCAGATGGTATCCTAACTTCACTTGTAGTTGCCAGTCACCTCAGAAACGTCACCATCATTGTATGGTTTCTAATGACTCTAAGAGCACTCACATCTCTTCTAAGAAAATGTTCACGTCATTGAACCGAATGCTAAAGTATGTTTGAAGCTCTTTACCTCGACTGACTCATCACAGATAGCCTTAGTTCAGATATGGAGATGTGAAGGTGCTGCATGGGCCTTGGCCGGTCTAGCTCAGGGTTAGTCATGTGGTGCTGCTGTATGTATGTACCCAGACAATATGCAGAATAGTTACAGTCCTAATACTATCTGTGGCCGCCCTTAAAGCACATAGGCTGAGGACTCCTGGGGCGAACAGCTTGCAGAATAGTCCATTTCCAAGTTCAGTCACCACCTTTCAGGGGTTTTATGCTTGGAGGCCGTTGCTGATCCTCATAGCTGACAGGACATGTGGCCAAGCTGGAAGAGCTGCTCTACTCTAGGCTGTGCCTCATGCAATGTTTGTCACTTTTACACTTAGTGGTGAGCATGGCAGGGGTGCTAATAGACTCTCAATCATCAGCTCTGTGTATAGCATAAAGGCTAGAGGAGCTGTTGTCTGCTGCTGACCTCAGGAGCCTACAACCTGTCTCATTGGGAAACCTGTCACTGTGCTGAATATATGGGGTAACTGCTCCCAGAGGTGTCTTGTGGTTGGCATGATGGCTCATGCACTTTCTGTGTTGGTCTCTTGCAAGACAAGCATTTCCTGCCATCTGAGGGCTTGAGGGGACCATGTCAGTACCTGTGATAAAGTGCCTAGCATATATGCTTCTCACAAATGTCTGTCATGCTGGCAGGTGCACCTCATCTTCTGTGTGTACTTTGCACTCTCACTCCCTCATTATCATGGAGGGACCAGGCAGCCAGAGACATCAATGATGTAAGATTATGGACATGCCTGGAACATAGACTTTGGCCATGTGTAGGTGCAGAAACTGCCGGGAGGTAGTCTGTCCCCCAACACATATGTGAGACTATGTGCGTCTATGTGAGTGACGAGCAGTGTTAACCTTGGTCTACATCTGTGTCTGGGGGTGATGCTGGCCTTGTCGTTCCATTCCTTACCACACCTATACGTACCCCAGAGCAGGCAGTGTGTGTACTTCCATTTTTCACAGTCTGTCTTTCGCCACAGGTGATCCTGTGCTTCCACCATTTACAAAAGGTGCCTCAGAGAAACGATTGTATGATTGTATTGTAAGGGCAGAAATATCCTCATGCTTACGCAAAGACCATTCCACCAACAGCTCGCACACTGTTTATTCCTTGTGGTTTTTTTTTTTGGGGGGGGGGGGGGGGGTAGGAATGTGAAACTTGCCAGCATCATACCTCAGATCTGGTATGTCACATTTCTGCATGAGTAGATATCTGCCTGTATCCCTTCTACTTCCCAACTCTCATCCTCTTCCACCTAGTATTTAAAGTGGGCCTAATTCTCACTCAAATTAGAAGTTCCCTTTTTCCAGATTGTGATGCTAATTACCCTCCTCCCTGTAGAACAGATCCTTGGACACTCCACATAGAGGCTGCCTCATTGTTTGCACCTTACTCTGCCAGATGTATAGGCTGGCAGCTTACGCCTACAAAGATACTGCCAAATGGAGCTCGATATGTTTTGTTTGCATATATAGAAGTGGTGGTAGATTTCTGCAGGCGATTTTAGGGGACAGGGTTAGCAGCCGATTTTTCTGTGTATCACATGTCCTGTACACAACATGTGCATTTGGCACCTCAGTCCACTTGCTGGCTACTCTAACAGTGTGTCAACAGCTGTGTGACAACTGAGGAGGAGTGAGGGAGTTGTGTAGGTTAGACAAACCCTACAGCTCAAGAGCAGACAGCTAGGAGGCCTCTAGTTGCTTGGGAGCAGGCAGACCTCCACAGACTGGCTGCCTTGTTTAATAAGGAACATAAATAGGGTTTTGTGCAGATTGTCTTTTAGGTGGAGTGAGGACCCAAGTAAGGGTCCCAATGTAAAGGCTTGGGGGGTGATTAGTATAACTTGCCCTTAACACCACACAGGCGTTACATGTTGTGTCCTGTCCTGGACATGTGCAGCTGCAGATCTAGGCTCAGTTGAGGTAAAACTCACCTAGGGCTTTGTTATTTTCCAGTAGCCCCCTGACTGACTACTTTGGTGCCAGAGAGAAGGGCTATTGTTTGGTCAGAGGTGATATATCTTCACAATATTATAGGCCAATGGTTTGTAATAGGTGCACTATTACCTTCGCATAGCTAGTCAACCCATTGGTCCCCAGCAGAGTGAAGATATGGCTACTGCACTTCTAGCCAAACATTTCTACACCTATTCCATCAGACTGTGATTGGAAGTAGTCACTAGCTAGCAACTGGCCATCTCATACATGCCCATGTACAGAACAGTTAGATAAAAGTATGCTCTCTGGAGAAGACAATTGGAGCTAATACTGAAGCTCCACAGGACCAAGGCATAACATATGATCTTGCATGCTAGAGCTAAACAGGAGCTTCCTGTTTAGCTCTTGCTGCCTTCCTTGGGAGCATACATTCTGCTTTTGCTTATATGCCGTAGGCCATATGGTCTTGCCTGTCAGAAAAGTGCCTACTTGGAATGGCCAACGGCACTCTAGCATGCAAGATCATATGGATCCCCCAACCTTTTTCCTAGTGAACCCTTAAGAAAAAAAGCACACAGTAAAAAGACAAGCAGGAAGTGTACTTTTCAAACCTGTGACCACTTTATTACACAACAAATGTCAACAGATTGAAAGCAAGTCAAGTTCTTTGGTAATCACATTCTGCAAGGACAAGAAAAGTGTTAGAGACCAGCTCCCCAGAGGGGAGGAGTTAGTAATCTGTTACGAATCTGGATGCTGGATACCTCCGTTGAAGGAGGAGTTAACAAGCTATAAATGATCACCCCGCCAGGGGGCGAAGTAGCACTCTGTATGGATCTTACTAAGGAGTAGCAATCTGTTAGTGCTCTGCTCTTCCAGAGGGAAGGAGTAGCAACTGTTATGCCTTGGTCCTTTAGAAGATGAACCAGCAACTTGTATGATTCCCACAGGGAGATAGCTATCTGATATGGGTCAGCTTCTGCAGAGAGAGGAGTGATGGTCTGATGTGAGTTGGCTCCCACAGAGTGGTAGATGATGATACCGCTCTTATTAGTTTAGGAATAACACTTAGTAGAAATAGTGAATCCCTGGGCCGATGGCAGTTGACAGCGCCCTCAAGTGGAGATCCTGAGAGGTACCACCGGCTAGGCTGGAGAATTGAGATAAACACAGATAGTTCTTTATTAGACTGGAAGTATAACCACCAGAGGTGGCAGTAGTGAGTTGATATGCCCGGCAGGGCTGAAGTCCCTCTGATATTGGAACCACGATCTCTGAGTAGTTGAGCTGTAAAGAGAGACTATAGGTAGTGAGTAGACAGGGTATGCTAGGCATAACCAGTGATAGATGATACACTCACAATTGTAGATCTCTGTAGTGCCCTCTATATGCAACAGAGAGTCTTCAGTATTCAGGAACAGGAGCCACAGGCGAGTACTGGTTCTTGTAAGCAGTCTGAAATAGAACTCACAATAACTGTGTATGGGATGGCTTCTGGAATAGAAGAGAGGCTAGGAGAGATTTAGGAACGTAGGCCCTGGTGGAGTGAGTACCGGTTCCTATCTGTTAATCTGCAATAATATTCCATAAGATATAAGTATGCGATATCTTCTGAGGAAGAAGAGAGTATGAGAAAGGAATTAGGAACATAGGCCCTCGTGGAGCGAGTACCGATTCCTATCTGCAATCTGCAATGGTAACTCACGATCTTTGTACCTGCGATAACGTCTTAGACTGAAGGGAGCCTTAGCGATGAGGAACAATGGCTCTCGTGGAGCGAGTACCAGTTCCTGTCTGTAATAGGACTCACTGTGTTCACGTCTGCGATCGCCTCCAGGCAGTAGGAGTCTTCTGAGTCTTCGGGAACGTAGGCCCTCGAGGAGCGAGTACCGGATCCCGTCCAACAATCTGAAATCAAGAATAGCGAGAGCGGAGCCCCCGAGGAGTGGGTACTCCTGGTAAGTTTGAAAAGGCCGAGCAGTGGAGAAGAATTCCCCTTGCTGACTCTGAGTGTAGTTGCAAGTAGCGTGGACTGCCGAAGCAAGTCCCGTTGGAGTTTCTTGCTAACTCATTTGTAGTTAGCAAGCAAAGACCTTTTAAATTGAAAACGGATGATGTCAGTACGGGGAGATGTCCCCGAGGTTCGCGCCCTTGTGGTACAAAGTCTGGAGTGCGCGCGCCCTTACTTCATCAGGAACATGGTGGATCCGTAGCGTCAAGCCAGCCCGGGGATACCGGGACCAAGAGGCGGGGAGAAGCCGCGGCTGCATCTGTCCATCTGAGCTGAAGGGAGTCGCCACAAAGGTAGAGAGGGTGGAGCGAGGGCGAGAATAGGCACGAATGCAACAAAAAGTAATTGCACATCACATTGTAAATGAAATTAAAAGCATATTGAGTGTATACCTCTGCATACATTGTAACAAATGGTAACATTACGTATATAGCATTAGCATCTTATCCTTTTTCACAATCATGATTACAGCAAAGAACATAGGAAGCGGAAGTGGCACCCCAATAGCTTCAGTACAGCTATAATGTTAGAGCTGATAGCAGCACCACTATGTGATTAAAATCAAAAGGGCCCCAGATAGATGTTGAAAGAGTGCACTCAAAGTGGAGACAGCCTAAAGGCCAAGACAGCAGAGTTCAAGTGAAGGTCCCAGACAGTCAATGTTGAAAGAGTGCACTCAAAGGAGGGACAGCTTAAGGGCCAAGGCAGCAGAGTTCAAGTAGCAGGCAGCAGGACAAGGACTAGAGAGTGCAGCATGGAGGCCAAGGACTAGGCGAAAACACTGCAACATGGAGGCAGGAACATCAGACGAAGACACCGCAGCATGGAGGTAGGAAATGTTTACAAAAGAAATATAAGGCCTACTTTAACTCCTCATTGCTTCTGACTTATACTTTGATTCAGGCCCTGGCTCATGGCTCATAAGTATAAGATTTGCTGTAAGAGGCTTTACAGGCAACTGGAAGCAAAGATAGAATTACATAAAACACAATGTTACTTTTTTTATGCAATAATTTGCCAATTTTTAGGTGCAAGTATCTCTACGGTGTAGTTTTTAAATCTTTTCTTATGTCATTTAAAAGATCATCTTTTTTTTTTTTTTACAAAAGTCGTCGTGTTTCATTTTGGACACAATCTTGCTTTGATCAGAATTAAGGCCCCAACGATATGCATGGGCACACTATGTTAAAAAGAGGCATCTTTGGCGCCCTGCTGTGTAACCCGCAAATGAGCTAGAGATGTGACATTTTACAGTGCGGTGAATCCTTTTGTGCTTACCATGCTTGTAGCGGATGGCACATCTTGCTTCGAGATACTTTTATAAATGACCCCTCAAAATGGACATTTCATTGTGCTGTATTATTTACTACATGCAAGCCTGAACATGGAAAAGGATCACCTTCACAAGGAACTATGGCAATGTCATGTTAGCAGGGTGTTGTGGCAGAGATTTTGGGAACATGCCCTGACCTGTGACACCATTGTGCTCTTTGTGGTATCAAATTTTTCTTTGTCCCAAAGGAGGACATTGAAGCAATC
This sequence comes from Rhinatrema bivittatum, assembly GCF_901001135.1. Classification (NCBI taxonomy): domain Eukaryota; kingdom Metazoa; phylum Chordata; class Amphibia; order Gymnophiona; family Rhinatrematidae; genus Rhinatrema; species Rhinatrema bivittatum. The sequence goes on along the minus strand of NC_042616.1, from coordinate 807,421,388 downwards.
AGACCTGTTTAGGAAATTTCATACAGGTGCAGACAGAAGGGAAAATCATCAATTCAAGCCCATTGATGCAGCTAAAATTTGCATTAGCAGAATTTTACATGACGTCTCCTTATTCATTGCAAGTGTTCTAGACCATGAACGTGAATATCTTTCTGCCCTTCAAGTATCCAGCTTCCAACCTGGTCAGTATTTAGCTTGCATCTATGATAAATCCTGGTGGATTGGCCATATATGCAAAGTCTCAATTGAGGAATATGATGTCTTGGTCAATTTCTTGCATCCCCAAGGTCCTGCCAGGTCATTTTATTGGCCGCCCCGTAGAGACACCTGTTGGGTTCCAGCAGAGCACATTATTGCTGCCCTTGATGCACCAATAACAACTTCATCAGGCAGGCAGTACATTTATTCACAAGCCACTTTGTCATGCATTGATGGGACATTCAAAAGCCATGTGCAAGGCAGGAGAAAAGACTAAGTGAATTTTTGTGAAATCTGCAGTTTAAGCAATTCTTGTAGTATAGTCTCTTGCCTTTTCTTGTTTTGTGCTTAAGTAAAAGCTTGGAAACCTGTGGCTGGTACCTTGTCTGGCTGTCTGGAGTGGCCCTTACGTGATGGGGTTGTCAATTCTGCTGAACTGGCAGTGGCTCAGCCACCACTGACCAATGCAAGTTAACCAACATACAAAGTTTTGCACTGACTTTGATGACTAATTTATGAAAATATGTCTAAACAAATATGTGTCAGAGGCTAAAAGTGTGGTAAGCTCAGTAAACTGAGCTGCTTTGTAAAATTTCACATCTTTAGCTCATTTGCATGTTTCACAGTTGGGTGCCAAAGATGGCTCTTTTTAACATAGTGCATTCACACACGCAAATGATGCTTGTCATTGGGACTGTAATTCTGACCAAAGCACAGCTCAGACCAAGATGAAACATGGTGATTTTCGTAGCAAAAAAAAAGGTGCTCAGAGAGAAAAAAATTAAAAACTGCACAGTATGTGATTCCTGTATTGCACCCAAAACACGGCAAACATTTGCATAAAAAGGTGACTTGTTTTTATGTAACTATATCTTTGCTTCCAGTTGGCTGCAAAGCCTCCTAGTGCAAATCCTAGATGTATATCATGGGCCATGACTACTGATCCAGTTATGGCCTGAATCAAAGTATACATTAGGAGCAATGAGGAGTCAAAATAGACCTTAAATTTCTTTTGTAAAAGTTTTCACATACTTGAGTGGTCCATAAAAAGGGTGGCAAGCTCATGTTAGGTTCCAAACTTTGCATAGGAACTCAGCACCAGAGGTTGTAATAATCCACAAAAGTTCAGGCCCCTAAGAGGAGTTGTTTGGTTGCAGTGCACGGACAAAGTGGCCATTTTGTGTTGCAAGGAGCACGGTACTCTAAGTGTGACCTTCATTCACCGCCTCTAGCTCTTGAGCCAATAGAGATCCAGCTGAAAAAGTTTGCATAGTTTTATTTGAGGCCCTAACAAACGTCCACAAAATAGTTTATTCAATTTGAAGGAGGTCAAGAATAGATGATTTTCTAAATTGTCTCCCCTGCTTTTTCTGTGGATGCTTTTTCCTTGAAAAACAATGCGCACAATTTTGAAAATGGAAGAACTCCACATGTTGTGGCTTCCCCCAGCCTAACTCATGAAAATGCGAGCAAAATTCTGCGCATTAAGGCCCAATGCCTATGCGCTTACCACATACAGGCTGAGCAGTTTTCAAAACACTTTTTGATTCAGGCAAATGGCCATTTCCAGACTGAAACTGCTTTTGAACATTGCCCTCTCTGAGGGTAAAAGGGCTTTTTGAAAATGGGTGAACGGACGTGCATTGTGCCAGAGCATGCAGAATCCTCCCAGGGTGGGGAAAATCCCGGAAGAAATTACCATGGAAAAAGAAGATGCAAATCTCTGTGGACGTCTTTTCCTGGAGCGCGCTTCCCCTTTGAAAACCGGTTGAAAAGAAGCGGGGACATGTACCTCCGGGCCTTGCACCTGGCTGCACAGTTTGGAAAGTGCTTCAGATGTCCATACATACAAATAAGGGAAATAAATACACAGGCTCAGGAAAGATGCTCATCAAAGAATTCTATTTCCAATCGCTCGTTGGCCTCTCCTGATGTTACGAGCTCATGCCTTCAGAACACCTCTGTGATGCAGGCCATTCATGAGGAGTGACAGCATGGAAACGGAGGCTGAGTCAGCGGAGAAGACCCGTTAGGTCCATCTGCTTTGCCCAGTTTGATTCCTGTATGTATTCCTGATTGGATGCTGGCCCTTCATTTCTATGCGCTTATACCAGGCTTTCTTGAATTCTGTTACTGTTTCTGTCTCCACCACCTCCACGAGGTGATGTTTCATGTGGTCACCACCCTTTCTTTCAAGAAATATTTTCTGGTGTTGCTCCTGAGTTTTTCTCTTTAAAACGTCATAGCAAGACCTCTTACTGTAAAATATTCTTTCCTTTGAAAAAAGTTTGCATCTTGTGTCTTGTTTATACCTTTTGAGGTATTTGAATGTCCCTCCTCTCCTCTAGGATATATATATTTAGGGCCTTATGTCTCATTTCATATGGCTTTTTTGGTAGCTTTTCGCTGAACTGCCTCCATTGTTTTTTATCCTTTTCGAGGTACAGCCTCCAGAATTACTTCAGATGATGTAAAACCCTCAGCTAGTGGGTGTTGGCTAGTAGGGATGTCCATCTGTTTCAGATGAATGGGTAATCGTAACCTAGATGGACCATTTTCATTTTAGTTCTCTTTACCTGAAATGAATGGGCCAGCCCTCCAAACATCCCGAAAATTGTTGGTTGTTTTTACATAGAAACAGAAGAAGACCAAGCGGTCCATCCAGTCTGCCCAGCAAGCTTTCACTTTTTTTTTTCCCATACTTATCTGTTTCTCTTGTCCCTTATAAGTGACTTTTTGTTCTATTTCCCTTCCACCCCAGCCATCGATCTCCCTTCCAGCCCCGCCATCGATCAATTTCCCTTCCACCCCCGCCATCGATCTCCCTTCCACCCCCGCCATCGATCTATTTCCCTTCTCATGGCAGTCTATCTAGGAATCTGTTAGAAAATCTATAAAAGATCTGGAGAAGCTATCTGCTCAAGTTTTTATTTTAGTAAGTAGCATGTACCAAAACACATACCTTCTCTGAGATCTCCTTGCTGATGACTGCTGGCCCGATCGACAAGTTTGTCATTGTCAGCAGTGGGGGAATGGCTCAGCATTTTGGATCCGAAGATATGTCCTTGGGAAGAACAGCACGCGACGGTTCAGTGTCAATCCCCCAGGACTTCAATGTTTCACTCTCTCCAGATTGCCGTCCTCCCCCTGAGCAGCCCTCACCAGGTGTTTGTGAAGAGACTAACTTTGTTGCTGTGACAGATCCTAGATCAGAAAGTTGTTTGGGACCTATACTGAACATGCCAGCTGGGCCACTGCTGCCAGTGGTAGAGGAAGCTGAAGGGCCAAGAGGAGATTTCACTGGATGGCATATCCTCTACTTCATCGGCGTTTGATCTGTTAAGCAATTCGCCCTCACCTTAGGTAACAATTAAAGGCATAGAAGAATTTATTCTTTATAAATCCATTGCTTTTTCCCTTGATTCTATTTGGGACGCAATTGACAGTCTTTCCTCTCATTTGGGACAGTATGTTATCTCATGGCAGTCTCTCTTGGAATCTGTACGAAAATCTAAAAAAGATCTGCAGAAGCTTTCTGCTCAAGTTTCAGAATTTCAGCCTCAGATCTCTTCACTTCAGGACAATCGAGCCGATACAGTAAAACTCGCGAGATACAGTAATTTAATTTATTTAAATTAGGGCCAGCGGTAAAAAGAGGCGCTAGGGACACTAGCGCATCCCTAGCGCCTCTTTTTGGACAGGAGCAGCGGCTATCAGCAGGTTTGACAGCCAACGCTCAATTTTGCCGGGGTCGGTTCTCGAGCCCGCTGACAGCCATGGGTTCGGAAACTGGACGCCGGCAAAATTGAGCATCCGGTTTTCGAGCCGTGGGCCTCGTTCACATTTTTTTTTCTTTTTTTTAACTTTCGGGACCTCCAACTTAATATCGCCATGATATTAAGTCAGAGGGTGCACAGAAAAGCAGTTTTTACTGCGTTTCTGTGCACTTCCCCTGGTGCCGGCAGAAATTAATGCCTACCTTTGGGTAGGCGCTAATTTCTTAAAGTAAAATGTGCAGCTTGGCTGCACATTTTACTTTCTGAATCGCGCAGGAATACCTAATAGGGCCATCAACATGCATTTGCATGTTGCGGGCGCTATTAGGTTCGGGGGGGTTGGACGCGCGTTTTTGACGCGCTATTACCCCTTACTGAATAAGGGATAAAGCTAGAGCTTCGAAAACGCACGTCCAATCGCGGGTTAACAGTGCGCTCCACCGGAGTGCACTGTACTGTATCGGCCTGAATGTTGGGAATATATCAAAGGGCCATATGGTCCTGCACTATAAAATCGAATCTCTAGAATATTAGATGAATTAACTTTCCTGAGCAGAAAACTATATTATATCAGATGCTAAGAAGATGTTTTATGAAGGTGTTGAAAATCCCTGAGAATATGCTACTACATATGGCTAAGGTCTAGCGAAGAAGAACCCTCATCAGGATGCAGAATTACAGCCTTCTTTTGATGTCCTGGACATTACTGGCTTTTTGGAAAACTCTAGTACTACTGAGACGATCGCTGCAACGTTCATAGCTACTTTTGTGGCGGACTCAGATTAGGATCTGCTGATGAGATATTTTTTCGTAACAGGATTTCCTCTTTTTGAGTTTCCGTGTTAATATATTTTCTGATGTGGCAAAAGCCACCCAGCTTAAGGGGCCGATGCAATATATTTTGCGGAAAGCGGGCGCTGACTTTTTAGCACCCGCTTTCTTAGCACATACACATGGCACCCGCAAGGGGAGTCGCCATGCAATATGCAAATTAGGGGGTCACGCTTGCGTGACCTTAGCGTCTCCTTGCTAACACGACCCCGCGGCAGCTGCTGGTTATGAAGACAGACGCCAGTAAACTCGGCATCGGTTTTCATAACCGGCCATCTGCCAGTAATGAAAACGGACGAGTTTATCGGCATCCATTTTCATTACTGGCAGACGGCCGGTTATGAAAACTGACGCCGAGTTTACCGGTGTTGGTCTTCATAATTCGGCGGTCTGCCGAGGTTTTGTTTTTTTTTTTATTGAAGAAGTACCGAAAAGCAGTTTTTTCTGCCTTTCTGTACTTCTATGTGTGCTCAGCTATTAATGCTTGCTCCAGGCAAAGGCTCCAGGCAGGCGTTAATATCTGAGCGATAAATGTGCGTCTGAGACGCACATTTATTTTATTGCATGCGGAGTGAATGAGGGTCTTTCTCAAACAACGTTAAGACCGCTTCAAATTTTGCAGAACTCAGCGGCAAGAGTTTTGACAGGAGTAAACAAAAACCTAACTTATCATTCCCATGCTTTCTGCACTTCATTGGCTTCCAGTAGATGCAAGAATTAAATATAAAACACTTTGTCTGATTCAAAAAGCTATTTACGCTGAACATATTGATTGGCTTAACGCGATGTTGCGTATTCACACCCCACAACGTAACTTACGTTCTGCCAATAAAGGATTCCATGTTAAAACTAATCGGAGAAAGTTCTTTTTTACTCAACGCACAATTAAACTCTGGAATTTGTTGCCAGAGAATGTGGTTCGTGCAGTTAGTATAGCTGTGTTTAAAAAAGGATTGGATAAGTTCTTGGAGGAGAAGTCCATTACCTGCTATTAAGTTCACTTAGAGAATAGCCACTGCCATTAGCAATGGTAACATGGAATAGACTTAGTTTTTGGGTACTTGCCAGGTTCTTATGGCCTGGATTGGCCACTGTTGGAAACAGGATGCTGGGCTTGATGGACCCTTGGTCTGACCCAGTATGACATTTTCTTATGTTCTTATGTTCTCTCTGTGGCAAGTGCTAAACTCACATCTGTCGGAGAAAGAGCTGTCTCTTTAGTGGGCCAAAAATTGTGGAATACCATGCCTCTTGAATTGAGACTACAGAGAGATCTGAAACTGTTTAAAAAGGCGTTAAAAACGTGGCTTTTTAATCAAGCATATGGCACAGACTCGAGCCAGTGATTTTTATTCTATTTATTTTTAAGTGATGTAATTGATTTCAGCTTATGAATTATTTAGATTTAGTTTTTATTATTTTATTAAGTACCTATTTTAATAGTTTTACTTTATGATTGAATCTTATTTAAATTATGTAGTTTGTATTATGTATTTTGTCTGTTTTTTAGTTTATGTACAACTGTAAACCATTATGAAGGTTAAAAAAACCAAACATCGGTATATAAAACTGACTAAATAAATAAAATAAAATAATAGCCTCATTCGCGTGCATTTGCAGGTGATGAGCGCTACCTCGTTCATTCCACGTGAGACGTGCGTTATCTAGGCGCTAATCCCCCTATTGTATTAGGGGGTGGATTAGCGCTTATTTAACCCGCGTCCATCAGCTCGTGTGAGCGCCCTGTATTGCATTGGCCCCTACGAGAGAGAGATTTTTCTTTTGCGTCCTGGGATGTTACACCTTGGGACATTATTGTGGTTACATTTCCTTTGTAAATGTGTGATCAAGTTGCAAGGGGTCAAATGTATTTTTTATGACCTCCCCACAATTGTCTAATTTTATAATTCAGAGGCAATCTTTCATCTTGCCATTGAAAGTCTCTTCTGTTATCTGCCTCCCATAATGATGGCTAAATAGTTATTTTTTTGCTGAGTCTCTAGGAGTTGGCTTTCTTTTTTTCTTTACAAAAGTGATTCCTCACAATTCTTCATTACTCTCCCCTAATTGTGGGCTAATATTGGAATTACCTTGATTTGTTTTTTATTTGTTTCTGTACAAGGAATTATTGCAAAAGCAATAAATACATTTTTTTTTAAAAGGAGGTAGCATGTACTATTTCCTAAGAAAATATAGAAACAAATGTAACCCCATCAAGACTGGGGGGATACCTGGTTCTAGTTGGAATCCCACCCAGCCAGGGCCTCCGGGACCTTCTGCCCCCGCAGAAAGGGCCATGAGTGATGCCCACTCCCTCTTGCCTCTGCCATGACTCTTCAAAGTGAGAGCAGTGTCAAAGCGATGGCAGGCTTTCTCTTCCCAGAACCCCCATGGAAGGGATAAGTGGGGGTGAAGGAGCCCGGGGAGACTGTGGTCATGCCTGCTAATTAGCAATGAGGACCTGGGAAAAGAAATGAATTCCCCCCCTATAATGAAAAACAAACCAAAACAAAATGATTGTGGCTGCACCTCCCGCATGCTCCCAATCTATCTGCTGCAATCTGCAGATGGACAGGACTGAAAGTGAAAGATTTTGACTTGCCAGCTTAATGTTGTAGGTGTAGAAAGTCGGCACTACATACTGAGAGGTTATGGCACCTTCATCTGATTGCTGAACGGGAGCCCTGTTTTCATTTTGTGGCTGGGGAATGGGACCCATTGTATTAAGTTGAGACTGAGGGTGGGCCAGCCTTCCGCTGTTTGTTTATTTATTTATTTGTTTTGTATATACCAGTGTTTGATTTTACATATCGCATCGGTTTACAGAGAACTGAGAGGTGCAGGAAAACAATTGTTTCCTTTTGTTAGTTACAAGGAACATCTATAGCATATGGATAGTTAAATAATAATCAAAGGTGTAAATATTACATGTAACAGGAGAACGTCTATAACTGATCAACAAATAATAAAATAAAGGTGTAAACATTACATGTAACAGGAGAACGTCTATAACTGATCAACAAATAATAAAATAATCAAAGGTGTAAATATTACATGTAACAGGAGAACGTCTATAACTGATCAACAAATAATCAATAAAATAATCAAAGGTGTAAATATTACATGTAACAGGAGCACGTCTATAACTGATCAACAAATAATAAAATCAACAGTGTAAATATTACATGTAACAGGAGAACGTCTATAACTGATCAACAAATAAAATAATCAAAGGGGTAAATATTACATGTAACAGGAGAACGTCTATAACCGATCAACAAATAATAAAATAATCAAAGGGGTAAATATTACATGTAACAGGAGAACGTCTATAACCGATCAACAAATAATCAATAAAATAATCAAAGGGGTAAATATTACATGTAACAGGAGAACGTCTATAACCGATCAACAAATAATCAATAAAATAATCAAAGGTGTAAATATTACATGTAACAGGAGCACGTCTATAACTGATCAACAAATAATAAAATCAACAGTGTAAATATTACATGTAATAGGAGAACGTCTATAACTGATCAACAAATAAAATAATCAAAGGGGTAAATATTACATGTAACAGGAGAACGTCTATAACTGATCAACAAATAATAAAATAATCAAAGATGTAAATATTGCATGTAACAGGAGAACGTCTATAACTGATCAACAAATAAAATAATCAAAGGGGTAAATATTATATGTAACAGGAGAACGTCTATAACTGATCAACAAATAATAAAATAATCAAAGGGGTAAATATTGCATGTAACAGGAGAACGTCTATAACTGATCAACAAATAATAAAATAATCAAAGGGGTAAATATTATATGTAACAGGAGAACGTCTATAACTGATCAACAAATAATAAAATAATCAAAGGTGTAAATATTACATGTAACAGGAGAACGTCTATAAATATTATATGTAACAGGAGAACGTCTATAACTGATCAACAAATAATAAAATAATCAAAGGTGTAAATATTACATGTAACAGGAGAACGTCTATAACTGATCAACAAATAATAAAATAATCAAAGGTGTAAATATTGCATGTAACAGGAGAACGTCTATAACTGATCAACAAATAATAAAATAATCAAAGGTGTAAATATTGCATGTAACAGGAGAACGTCTATAACTGATCAACAAATAAAATAATCAAAGGGGTAAATATTACATGTAACAGGAGAACGTCTATAACTGATCAACAAATAATAAAATAATCAAAGGTGTAAATATTGCATGTAACAGGAGAACGTCTATAACTGATCAACAAATAAAATAATCAAAGGGGTAAATATTACATGTAACAGGAGAACGTCTATAACTGATCAACAAATAATAAAATAATCAAAGGTGTAAATATTGCATGTAACAGGAGAACGTCTATAACTGATCAACAAATAATAAAATAATCAAAGGTGTAAATATTGCATGTAACAGGAGAACGTCTATAACTGATCAACAAATAATAAAATAATCAAAGGTGTAAATATTGCATGTAACAGGAGAACGTCTATAACTGATCAACAAATAAAATAATCAAAGGGGTAAATATTACATGTAACAGGAGAACGTCTATAACTGATCAACAAATAATAAAATAATCAAAGGTGTAAATATTGCATGTAACAGGAGAACGTCTATAACTGATCAACAAATAAAATAATCAAAGGTGTAAATATTGCATGTAACAGGAGAACGTCTATAACTGATCAACAAATAATAAAATAATCAAAGGTGTAAATATTGAATGTAACAGGAGAACGTCTATAACTGATCAACAAATAAAATAATCAAAGGGGTAAATATTACATGTAACAGGAGAACGTCTATAACTGATCAACAAATAATAAAATAATCAAAGGTGTAAATATTGCATGTAACAGGAGAACGTCTATAACTGATCAACAAATAATAAAATAATCAAAGGTGTAAATATTGCATGTAACAGGAGAACGTCTATAACTGATCAACAAATAAAATAATCAAAGGGGTAAATATTACATGTAACAGGAGAACGTCTATAACTGATCAACAAATAATAAAATAATCAAAGGTGTAAATATTGCATGTAACAGGAGAACGTCTATAACTGATCAACAAATAATAAAATAATCAAAGGTGTAAATATTACATGTAACAGGAGAACGTCTATAACTGATCAACAAATAATAAAATAATCAAAGGTGTAAATATTGCATGTAACAGGAGAACGTCTATAACTGATCAACAAATAATAAAATAATCAAGGTGTAAATATTACATGTAACAGGAGAACGTCTATAACTGATCAACAAATAATAAAATAATCAAAGGGGTAAATATTACATGTAACAGGAGAACGTCTATAAATATTACATGAAACATGAGAACATATATAACTGATCAACAAATAATCAATAAAATAGTCATGCTGTCTGCCTATGCAGCCCTCCTGCTCAGAGATGACTGTTAATCCAGGCTCCCATTGCAAGTTCCTTTTTTGAGCTTAATGAGGCAGATCAGAATTTTTACCTGTGAAGGCAGAACATAGGCCTAATTAAACTCCTAGTAAAAGCTGGAATGGCTCAAGCTGTTATGCAGTGGGAATTTGATCACTCTCTGCAGCCCTCACCCCTGGCTCATTAAATGATCCATTTTACTCATAAAAATATTCAAAGATGGCACCTCCACAGCTGCAGTAGAGAGGGAATTTCATATTGTTCTTTCTTTCTTAAGCTCAAGTTAAATTTTGCCTCTTGTCACGTCTGTTAGATCGCTCTTTAACGTGAGCTAATAATGCTGCTTTTGTCTTTCCCAGGATGCCTGATCTAAGTGATCTGTTTGTTATTTCTCTGTCGCTTTCTGGCTGCCGGATGCGCCCGCTCTGTCTCCGAATGTCCCAAGGCATCGGAAAGCATTTTTCTGGGGTTGTTTTTTTTCCTGTTCAGGTGATGTTTATTTGTTTTTGTTGCAGGTTGCTGCTGATGAACAGGATGCACCAGCTGCCCGTGAGTAGCAGATCCCCGCAGCTGCAGCAGAGATGGAGAAGCCGGGGACTGCGTTGCATTGGAGGCGTAATGTACAGGGTGTCTGCCACGAAGCTCTCGAAAACATCCAGCACGCCCAGCAAGTCCAGCGACCTGGGCAGCCGGAGCTTCACCAGAGCAGGTAGAAGTCCAGGGAAGAGCAAGCCGGGTTGGATTTGGGAGCGTTGCATCTGAATTTGCCCGCCGGGATCTGGTGAAACTGTGGGAAGCTAACGGGCTCCAATGTTGCCACCCTGGCCCTTAACCCCCCCCCCCAAAGCTCACCACTGTTGGTGGTCTGAAATCCTCCATTACAACTGGCCTGGCCTGAGACCAGATGCATTGGGTTCTGAGCCCAAATCTCGCAGGTCAACTTGTCAGAGCAGAGCCATTCGTGAGAGAAATGTGCACGCTTCCTTTTATTTATTCCACTCTGTCTCTAACGCTATTGTTTTTAAATGTTAGTTGACAACGCCGAAATAATTCCCTTCCGTTTGTGTAAATGTTGAAGACTAGGCCAGTCCTGGTGGTTCTCGAGCTTCCTCCTCCGTGGAGTCCCGATCATCGTTCAATGACAACACTTAGTGGCTGGAGCAGAATTGCGGCTTTTCAGCCGGATCCCTGGCCGAGGACCGTGGTTTTAGTCACTGGGCTTAGTGAGGGAAGAGAAAAGGGGGGGGGGGGGGCGGGGGGGGAATCTCCAAGCAACGGTGCCAGATCGCAGTCCTGATTCCACCCGACATGGAGGAGAAAACGGCCAGCTCTAAATGAATAAATAAAAGCACCTTGAAGACTAAGCGGCAGCATGCCAGCAAGCAGGAGGCTGTGGTCTGTGCTGGGGATCTCCTCCTGCCACTCTTCCACCCTCATGGCCGTGTGCTGCCTGTGGACTTCACAGAAAGAAGGGCAGCCCTGCCCTGACTCCCAGACCACAGACATTTTGGTGAGAGAGAAGTACAAACGCCTTATTACTGCTCACTCGCGCTCTCCCAGGATCTCTGGGACCCATCAGAAGTTAGGACAAATCATTTCATCTTTGAGTGGATGCTGGGAGGACAAGCTAGAGAATAGGGGACCTGGCTGGGCTGTTGTCTCCAGCATTTCCTTCTTCCTTGCATCCACAGGGGTGGGGCCGCTAAGCCATTTAAAGGGCCCCCTCTCTGGTAGAGCAGAGTTCGCACAATAGGGAATGCATTAAAGGAGGGCCTTACTGAACGGGGCAGGAAGAGGCAGCAGTCGCTCTTCTGGAAGCAGCTGTGCGAAGTGTCCCCAGTCACAGCAGGAAAGCAGGCAGTGAGGAGGCGGGAGGAATGGGGTATATAATATGAAAGCAGAGCTGGAGACGAAGGCCTGGCGTGGTCCTGTTTAGGTGCTGAGGTGCGTTCTCAGAGGATTTAGATGCCTAACTCCCCAACTGCTCCTTTAGCGATGTACCAGGGCTGAGTTTCAATAGGAGCCTAAATTTAGGAGCCTTAAAAGTGGGTGGCAGCAAGGGTGGGGCTAGCGCAGGGAAAAATGTTTTCAGCACGGGGGGGGGGGGGGGGGGGGCGGGGCCTCCCTCCCTCCCTCCCTCCCTCCCTCCCTCCCTCCCTCCCTCCCTCCCTTCCTTTAGGACCCCAGGATTTAGGTGCGTTTTCAGCCTAGCTCAGGGACTAAAGCCAGTCGCTGGGCTTTATTGAGTGGTGCACTGCGTGGGAAGTTACCCGGGCAGCTTTAGTTAGGATATTCAGTAGCACTTATCTGGGACTACATATCCCTAAAGTTATCCCCAACCTACGTGTATCTGGATAGCATGGAGCACACTCCCTGTCCTGCCTCTTATCTGGTTCAGTGTCACCCGGGGGAAAACTCTGTTTCTGCTTAGGCTGAGGCTGACGGGGGCAGGAAAGCATTGGATGGGTTTGCCGTGTGAGGAGCCAGCGTTTTGAAGGAGAACGTGGAGCCCAGGCCTGGGGAGAGTGGTTACACTGTGTGCACCTTCCCCGGGAGTATGGTTGCGCGGCTTACAGGGCATTGAAATGAGGCTGCCTGGTGATTATGCCAAGCATTTTGTTTGGCTTCCTGCTTTTCGACTGCATTTTCCTGACGTGGCTTTCATCCAATTTATTCCAGATTTTAGTGATGTCAGCGTGACTGTGCCTGTCTGTAAATGGATGAGAAGGCTCATGCGTGTGATAACAAAGCTGCCAAAATATTACGCGCCAGAGAGCAGGTTCTGATTCTGTCCGAAATTCACCATGAATACAATAAAATAATAAGGGAATACAATCCCTCATAAAGGGGGCTTTTTTGGGTTTCCTGAGCAGCCCTTTTCAGAGGACACAATTATGTTTCTTCACCTGAGGCAGCAAATCTCTTTTTTTTTTTTTTTGCTGGAAAATGTTCTAAGTCCTGAGCAGGTGTGAATCGAGCTCCTTAAGTTCAGAACTGCATATGTCCCGTCATGGAAGCGGAGCAGTAAATAAGCGAGATCTTATTTATTAAAGCCTGAACGCCGAGCGCTTGTGGGGAGAGGGGGGGTGAGCAAGGGAATTTTCCATTATTCTGACAGACGCCTGGGATAACAGCAGCCGCAGCATTAAGGGCGGGACCTGGCCCCAGAGGGAGCTCCGGACGGCTTCCTTGCACAGCTGGCCCAGCAGCTAAAGCTTGAAGAAGCCCCTCTGCAAATGAACCAGGTCTGAAAAACAAGATGGAAGCTGGCGTGCACCTGGGGTCAACTGATTGTGCAGGGATCAGATTTGAGCAAAAGTGGCAGGCTCAAGGTCTTAAAAAACAAAACAAAAAACCACCTTGCCCTTGAGGGGGAGAGGGTCAGGGGAGTTGGGAAACTCTCTTTTGGAGTTAGCTATTGCCCGGAGAGGAATGTTTGTTTAGTTTGCGTTTTGTATATCCTCACAATCTCAGCACTTAGGGAAACAACCGTACCCACCTTGGAGTGCCTTATCACATTTATAAAATAGATTTATGGCGATAAAAGTGGTTTCCTCTGCCATTGTAAACCGATATGATGTCCAACAACGAATGTCGGTATAGAAAAACCTTAAATAAATACATTTTCTGTGAGTGATCTCTCAGCAGACTTCTTAATGCCTGGAGGAGTTCTGTGGTGAAACTGATGATAAACCAACGGCGCCAACTTTTCCATGGAGCAGGACCAGACACTTGGAAGGGGGCTGGCCGGCTACAGCTATCCCTCCCCCCCCCCCACCCCACCACTATTTCTCCCTTACAAATCAAGCACGGACTTTTATCCTAGGCAGATTCTGCCTGCCTGTTTCTGGGGCTCAGGTTCGACTCTCCTCTTCCTCTGCAACTCCCAGAAGGGACAACGTGAAGCAGCAACAAGTGCGGCACAGTTGTGGGAGAGGCAGAGGAAGAGAAGAGTCAAACCGAGCCCCTAAAACCGGCAGATGATTGGAGACCTGCCAGGCTGCCACCTCTGACTGGTCCCTGGCCTTGCCTGACCCTTGTAACCGGACACTATACAACAGGCTTCTAAAACCGGGCTGTCCGGTCGAAAACCGGGCAGTTGGTCACCCTAGGTGCCATGGAAGGACAGAGCAAAGAAAAAAGACTAACAATGAAAACGTCTTCTCATGTTTCTAGAAGATTTCTGGATCTCTTTCCTCTTATTGGAAGGTTTTGGGCCAGGGCTGCCACCTTACCTGTTTTATGTCTGGCCTGCTTGCAGTGTCCCCGGAATGGGGACTTTTCTCTCGTTGTGCATATTAAGTCGATCAGAAATGTGACTAGATATTCTCGTTTACAGTGGACTTTCTGAAATTCTTGACAAAATTATTTTGCTATGTAAGAACCGGAGAAGTTCACCCAACTGCCTTGGCTGGGGGCACCTAAGGACATTGTGACCCACCAAAGCTTGCTCTTCTGCCACCCCATGTTCCTTCGATCCATAGATCAGTTATGGTGCGTGAACCATAGTATCAGCTTTACAACAAATTACAGTCACACAGAATCAACCTGACAAAACATTCCAACTACTTTATGTCTGCACCATTTTGTCTTTTCTTTGCCCTCTATAGCTATATTATGCTTCCTCTTCTTCATTCTATCCCTCCCTGTTGAAAACTCTTCCCATCATCAAGGACAATTTTGAAACTCTTTCCAGTGCTTTCTACCTGCACCCCTGCAAGCCGATTTTCAGAAGGAAACTCCTTTGTGGGGTTTCCCTTTAAAATTCCTGTAGTAGGCCAGCACCGTACTTTGCAGATAAAAGTACAGGGGGGTGAAGCAGGTTGTAATGCCAATGGAGAAAATGGACCCTTGTGACAGCAGTGTGGTTGACACAGCCTATCGAGCAAACCCACTAGGCCCACACCAGCAGAGAAGCCCATAGGCGAGACCAACTGGAGCTTCACCTAAACCAGCTGCCTCCCTTGCAGGTTGAGCCCTTGGGTTCTAGTGGCCGGCATGACTTAGGTGGGTCCCTGGGACTATCCAGATCGCGTGTCCAATCCAAGCAAGGGTCGGGGCAGGCAGCAGACAGCAGAACGGATACCAAGCCAGAGGGCATGGGCAGGGAACAGGAAGCCAGGGCCAGATGGGCAAGCAACAAGGCAAAGAGAAGTCAACCAAGAAGACAAGATAAAAATACAGGAACGGACAAGGCACAAGCAAGACACAGAACTCAGCTAGCAACACGCACTGGGACACAAGGATGCCAGGGGACCTGTTGCTGAGGTTCTGGCTGGTTACAGAGGACTTCTTGTATACTATGGAGGATGTGATGTCATCAGTGAGCACCACAGGAAGTCCTGGCTAGAGGACTTATAAAAGGAAGTACAGAGTTGTAGGGAGTTCTGTCCCAGGTCCTTGGAACAACATGCAGCCGGAGGCTTTGGATCAGGGGTGAGGGGTTAAACACAGGTGCAAGGGTTTCAAAATGAAATCCCCACACATACTTTTCTGGGGCCACTCTAACTCTGCTCCCAGCACTGCCCCTTTTCCCCTTATTTTCCACAGGTGAACATCACTTTACATATGCAAATCTCGTTGAATATTTCCTCATAGAATCCGCAGCTCCCCTTCTCTATGTTCTCTGCCTCCCCAGCCATTCTCTCTTCTGCCTTGTCCATGTTTTCTTTTCAGCCTTCCCCACTGTCCCTGAAAGCATCTCACGCTTTTCACTGTCGCCTCATCTCTGCTTCTCTTCTCCTTCTCCTTCTTCTCCTCCTCCTAGCAGGAGATATCTACCCCAGTCGTGGCTCTTCAAGTAAGCTCCCACTCCACTAGGCTCGCCAACCTTACCCCACCCCCCTTCTTAATCCCTTGTCCCTTATGGAATGCCCATTCTATTTCCAACAAGCTTACCTACATTCCTATCGACTTTCTCTCTCATTCCATCCATCTTCTTGCTATGACTAAAATCTGCTTTCCCCTGAGGACTCTGCTTCAGTTGTTACTCTCTGTCATGGAGAATCTCTTTTCTCCCGTTGTCAAACAGCTGTTCTCCTCCCCCTGCAGGTTTCAACCCCTTCTTCCTCCTCATTCCCATTCTTTTCTTCCTTTGAGGCCCACCCCACTGTCTCTACAGGTCATGTATCTAGTACCAGATAAAGTACCCCTCTTCCTGTCTTACCAACTTAGTCCTGGCTTACATTCTTCCTTGACCCATCTTCCCCCTCCCTTACTCTTGAGAGCTTTGACTTCCATGCTTATTCCTCAAAAGCTTCTTGCCTTAACCTCATTTGACCTCCAGTTATGTTCTGCCGCTCTCATTCGCCAGCTATCGCGCAAAAGGATGCCCTTTTTGAAAATGGCCTGCCGTTGCGTGGGTAACGATGCATGCTTTGTTTCACAGTGCAGATACCTCTAGTCACTTTTAGGGGCAGGGGCTGGGGAGAGGAGTTGAGAAACGTCATGCATAGATTGGATTTTCCCAACCAAAATCTGCCCGCAGGAAAAGCAGGTTCAACGTTTGCATGTCCTTTCTACCCATTGACCGTTTTAGAAAGGAAAAGTACGTTTGTACGCTCTCCTTTTTGAGAATTAGGTAGAAGTCTGTGGGACGAGAATAAAGGGGAATATTTTAAGGAGTGTTTAACTGGCCTTGGCTGGGTGCTACACATACAGGCTTTCAGTCCTAAGGGCATGTTTAGGCCAGGGAAGGTAAAGTCCATGCGTCTATGGCATTTTCCAAGCTTTGTGTGTACTCTTCCAGCAGAAGCTTTGCTTGTAGCTAAAACAGGTACAAGTGATCACTGCATCAAGTTTGGAAGTGAAAGCACAGGTGTAGGTAGGAAGTACGTGCACCAACGTCCGGAAACGTTTCTTCACGGAGAGGGTGGTGGATGCCTGGAATGCCCTTCCGGAGGAGGTGGTGAATGAAGACAAAAACAGTGAAGGAATTCAAAGGGGCATGGGATAAACACTGTGGATCCCTAACGGCTAGAGGATGGGAATAAAGAAAAGAGTGCATGGGGGTAACTGAGGGTAACTTGCTGGTGTGGCGGTTACTACCCTTAACAATTAAGCCTCGATACTGCTAATGCAAATCCATTATTGATCTCTGCTTCAAAGACAGTGTGAAAAGGGGAATTGGATTCAGACAGCAACAATGAGGGCCCCGACTTTTACAGTCTGGGGAACAAATAAACATGGGGGTAACTTGCTGATGCGGCTGTTACTTCCCTTCATCACTAAGCCTGATACTTTTGATGCGCCTCCAACATTGCTCTCTGCTTCCACTGCAAGGGTTAAGGGAAATTGGATTCAAACAGCATCGGAGAGCCCTGAATTTTACAGTCTGGGAAACTGCTAAGCACGGGGGTAACCTGCACAGTGCAGCAGAGACTGGCATAAGCTTGCTGGGCAGACTGGGTGGATCACTTGGTCCTTTTCTGCCGTCATTTCTCTGTTTCTTTGGCCCAACGCAAACAGTTTAAAACGTGACCCCTAAATGACACTCCTGCTCAGCTGCCAGAGTTGTCTTTCAGTGGACATCCGCCAGCTCTTACAGGATTTCCACGCGCACTGCCTCCTGATGCCTGGTTAGATCTGGGATTCACCCGGGTTTCTTTGGACCCATACTTTTCTGTAAGATATTCATGGCTGAGTGCTTGCGTTGCATCTTGGAAGGGACAAAAAATATCCTCATAGTTCCTCCCTCCAGACAAGCAAGCGGAATCCCTTGCCCTATTGAACACAGGAGAGGAATGTGGAAAGCAGCTGGTCCATGCGACTTACAATGCTTTTGGAATGGCTTTGGAAGCTTCTGCAGTGGCTATCGGCACCTGCAGGCTTTCATGGTTGTGAGTCTCAGGGAGGATGTGCGGCTCAGCTTGCAGGCATGCCCCGCAGTGAACACCTCTTCAGAGAGAAAGTCAGAGAGGTGGCGGGTCTGATTAAGGACCGATGTTCGATGCGCTGGGCAGCCACCTCTGATCTGCCTTCCTCTGCAAAGAGCAGCGTGAACCAGCAAGGAGAGAGCTTTTTCCATCCAGAAGGGTGTTCTGCTCAGTCCACCCACCTCCATCAATAGCTGAGCTCTCGTGCTTGCAGGAGCTTCAAGCCTCACACAGCCGCCCAGTGCAGAGCATACGGTGTTGAACAGAAATCACATGCTACAAAGCGTGCGGGCTGAGAAACTTAGTCTAAGCCTGAGAGCTGGCCGCGTCATGAAGGGCACCCTGTGAGTGCTGTGGTGGGACTGGAACTTGGATCTGCAGCACTGCAGGGTTCAAGCGTGAGCCGAGGCATGCTGTGCTGCATGTGGCATACACCTGATGGAGGATCATTTTACCTGCTGAAGCTCCAGATGGGTGTTACAGGTTTTGTTTCAACTGCTGTGTCTGCGCTGTTTTCCCATCCCTGCCATCCCCCGCTCCAAGACAAAGCACACTTTGATTATTCAGCCTTCGAAGACTGTAGGAAGCTCCCACAGCCCTGGAAGATATCACAAGGCTGCCAGAAGTGATAAAAAAGTCATCTGTCTTGCTAAGTGAGAGGCAAAAGACAGTTCTCTGCTGCTCAGCCATGGGTACTGCAGTCCTGAGCGCTCTGCGGTTCAGCATTGAACCTGTGTCCATTTACGCTGCTGGCAGAACTCCCCAGGTATCAGAATTACATCGGATTTATTGAGTCCAGGAAAATATTTGACAATTTGCTGCTATTTTTGGTTGCTTAAGTTAAGAACGGACATCGGTTTGCCCTCCATGCTTGCTCGCCTTCTGTGCTCGGTGCAGCTGTAGCAGGAGCTGTGGTACCTGTGAACCCAGTTTCCAGTCCCACCTTGGCCATTCAGAGTCACATGAATTTATCGGCATCACAATTTTATAAAGTGCTGCCAAAGTAATAAACAGAATGATTAAATCAAGAAAGGGTGAGAAATGTAAGGAAAAAAAATGAGAAACTAATACTAATAGTAGTAAAGTGAAGTTACAGGTTACAGAAAGCCCAATATCAGGGACATGTTGTGAGTTTCCCTCTGAAAGTCACTCATACTCCCTCTGGTCCGATACATTTTGAACCCTTTGGTCATTGTAGTAATGTGATTTATGATGTGCACTGCTGCATACACTGACAAACTCTACGACACAATAAATGTCACTTGTTGCTATTCTGTAAAAAGAAGAGGAAGTTGAAAACAAGGCTGGTTCCTGGAACCCCCGGGCTGCGCTGGCAGCCTCTTCCAGGCACTGGGGGGTCAGCACCAGCCTTCTAGGCCTTAGATTCTAGGTTGAAATACTCTGGAAGGGATTAAGGTCAGAGCCACTTTCAGTACAGTGTTAGTCTTGGTCCTCTGCCTTTCCATCTATTGTTGGAAAGCACTGTATCTTCGTAGCCTTTCAGTGACACGCTAGGTGCGAGCTCCAGCATCGCTGAATGATTTCAGGGTGCTAGGTATGTATTTAGTGAGTTTCTTAATAGACCGCCTCCTCGGCCCAAAGCAGCATGCAATATTAAAATCATTCCAGTTTTCTGGAACAGGGGCCATGATCCCAGTGAAAAAAAAGCTTCCTGCAGCCTGTTTCCCTAGTTTAGAGAGAAAGCGTCGGCTGCATTGTGGTAGGAGTTGCTCTGAGGCACCCTTGTAACAGTCCATGTATACCAGTCATGTGCACTCTGAGCTAAACTCACAGGAAAACGGAGACTTTTTCTGCTGACAGGTAGTTATTTGTTTATTTAAAAATGTATATTCCACTGCTTCTGGATTACAGATCTGTCCAGCGCGGATTACAAATGACATTCATAGCACGTAAACATACATTAACATAAAACATTTTTTACATTACAATAATAAAACATATTCATCATTTATAGCTGTTATCCATAAGCCTGTCTAAACAGTAAGGCGATCAATTGTTCCCTAAACGCGCTTCTATCTGTCTCACACCGCAACTGCACCTCTGCACTAGCATTCCATAATGATGGTGCCCCCCATCGGAAAAAGTTTGCATACGTTTATATCCCTTCCTTGAAGGAATCTGCCTTAAACTTGTCTCTGCAGAAAGTGAAGTTCCTTCGGGGGCATACCAGTTAAGTTTACATTTCAGTGAGCATGATTCCTCAGAGAAAAGCAAACTCTGGATTACAACGAGCATCCTGGATTTACTTTGAAACCTTGTAGGAAGCCAGCGTAGATGTTGGAGAGAGGGACTTATATGACTCATCCCATGTAAAATGTGGGCAGCAACAATCGTAAAACTTTAAACAATTTATCTGGTAAACCTAATAATATTTTCAGCCTTTGTAGTGCTTCTGTGCCATTTCCCTTCTGTCTCCCTCCATACCCTCTCTGCTTTTCTTTTTTCTTGGTCACCGGCGCCTCTGCTCGATATGGGATCAGCTAAACCAAGCCACCTTTGATCCTTGCAAGTTGGGTACATTTTATACCCACTCAGCACATTTCTTCTTTGATAAAACAGTTCTCCTTTCAGCATAATGCCGATTTTTCAACCAAAGGCTTTAAAAGAATCCCCACAGGGCTCCCAGAAGCTGTCCTTCATGGGCCATCACTGTTTGGGTGATGGCCACAACATCTCTGCACGTAGCTTCTGTGCCAGCTGTCAATAAGGGTAATTCCACCCTGGTAAGACAGGCTGCAAGTCTGCCTATCCAGTATGAGTAAATCCAGCTTGAAACTGGCCTCAAAGACCCAAGGAACTGACTCCTGCTGTACTAATAGCCAGGCCTTGCCAAAGCAGATCAGCTCCTTAATCCAAACATAGTCTCTAGGTCAGAACCATGCTCTGTTTCTCCTCACTCAAGCCACTCCCACAGGATCTTGAAGGACTGACCATACTAGCTGAAATGGACAAACCTTTAGCCTCTAAAGGAGGCATCAGAGGGTTGGCACGTTCTGTCAGTGCATGACTTCAAGGGCTTGGATGTGTTTGACGTGGCCCAGACTCCAAATTAGACCATGCCTGGAGGGGTGTTCATTCTCCAGTGCCAGGTTGGATCTGTTCTGATCTCCAGATGGCCATCCACCAGTCTTCAAAGAATGACTCCACACTGCCTTTGTGGATTAGTCAAATAGCATAAGAATCTTTCCTGCTGGGTCAGACCAATGGCCCATCGAGGCCAGCATCCTGTGTCTGACAGGGGCCAGTCCTGGTCACCTGGGACTACCCAGCAAATTCCAATATGAAAGTCTGTTTCATGTTACTCTTCCCAAGAATTTAGAGGTGGAGAAACCCAAGTCTCTCTGGATCAGAGTTGTTTATGGACCTGTCCTTCAAATACTTGTCCAAACATTTTAAAACTTAGTTATACTATTACACTTAACCACATTTTCTGGCAACAAACTGTGTGTAAGATTCAAAAAATACTTTCTCCAATGTGTTTTCCATCTGCTACCTGCTAGTTTCAGGGAATTTCTCCTAGTCACAGCGTTATTTATTTCTTTAAAATATTTGTTTTTCACCTGTAACATGTGCTAAGTGAATTGTAATATTTGATATCGAAATACAGATTAAAAAGGGAAAAAAAGAAACTACAAGCTAAAACAATGCAAACAGTTAAAGCACATAAAGTTCACGTGGCTTGCTAACTCTTGACTATTTTCTCCCCTTGCAATGAGCCCATCCAGTAATACCAAAAGTCTCTTTACAAAGGGAGCCTTTTCAGCTGCTTACGAAATGCTAAAACATCAGTCAGGCTTCTCAATGATTCTGGCAACTTGTTCCAGAGAGTAAGGCCAATGGAAAAAAAAAGGCCTGCTGCCTGGTCCCAGTTAATTTAAGGCAAAAAAACAGAGGGGACTACCTTACACCGTGGAAAGACTTTTATTAGAATTGCCCGACTCAAAATACAAGCTGAGTTTCGCCAAAAGGCTGCATCAGGGGCTAAAACAATCAAGAACAATAGATATTACCACAAACAAGCTCTATATTAAAAATTATAAACAATCTGCTAGAAAATGGATGATTGCTCATCTCTATGTAACTCTGCCATAATAGTCTACACTCATAATATTCATATATAACATACATATTTAAATCATTAATGTGCAACGTGACCCATTCACTCTATTTTAAACCTACTACTATTTAAAACAAACATCATTTTTATAAAAAAATTGTTTTAAAAAATAATTTTAAAAAATATATGAAAACACTGAAATCATTACCTTTATGCTGTAACCGTATACTCACAGCTACATATATCAGTATATCAATCTGACCATTAATTGTTGCAGTAAAGCTGTTAATAAAATGATCATTAAAAAACATAAAATGAGAGAAAGTCTCGTATACACAAATATATCAATAAATAATATTAAGAAACCATATGCATATCAAATCACACGTACAGACTATAAATAATATTCATAATACACACATCTAAAGCTGAAAATTATAAAAACAGCAATCAAGCTATTGCAGTAAGTTCAATATCAGTGCACTCATAACTTCTTCCATTTAAATGACAACAATGCAGATATAATTAAAACTGCCTGATAAATAAAACAAAATTGTATTGACAAATCGCACTAAACACATTTTAGCGCTAAAACCATTTTTTATCGCTAAAACTTAGTATAACACATAAATAAAGTCTTAAGCTGTTATTTTAGTAATCCCTAAGTTGTTGTGATATATATAACTAATACTCAACGAGCAGCTCTACAAAAAAAAATTTTACTTTACATCTCGCAAAAACTAGCACTGCAACTAAGAAAAATCCTCTGCTATATTGTCATTTATATGGCATTCTTCAAAAACAAAGTCTCACATTCGGACTATGAAAGAGACCTAATACACACATCTAAAAACTGAAAATTATAAGAACAGAAAATAACCTATTAACAATGAGTTAAATATCAGTGCACTCATAGCTTCTTCTATCTAAATGATAACGTCACAGACATGAATGGCCATAGAGATAAATAATTAAAAATTAAAACTACCCGGTATCTGAAGCAAAGGTGTATTGACAAATCACACTAAACAGATTTAAGCACAAAAACCATTTTATATCGCTAAAACTAAAATAAAATCTTAAGCTTTTACTTTACTAATCCCTAAGTTGTTATATTATATATAACTAATACTCAATGAGCAACTCTACAAAGAGAAAATTTTAGAAAGTAGTCTCAAGGCTATCTACTTTACCTTTGTCAGTCAATGAAACATCTCGCAAAGACTTGCACTGCAACTAAGAAGAGTCCTCTGCTGTGTTGTCATTTATATAAAGTTCTTCAAAAGCAAACCGGGCCAAAAAACTATGACATCATTTCCTGTGAAATGTGTCAATCACGTAGTCAAGGAGACAAAATTCTAGAGAACCAATTTCGATATTAATCAAAAGCATGGCTATTTTCACTGCACCAAAATAAACATTACATCATTTCCTTTGTTGCATGGTTTATGTATATTTATGAAGGCTGACACTTAAAAAGAGGACTGTGTTGTATATATCTAGATATACCATGATCGCTACTGTGTCTATATGAAACCAGGCTTACTATGTAACGTTTAAAACAACAGAAGGAAAATTTATCCTTGTCAAGATCGCTACAGAGTAGCGCTTAAAGAGGAAAATATGTGTCTATATCAAACCGGAGTCATTATATAACATTTGGACCAACGAAGAATAGACTAGTTGTATATCAGTGATTCTTTATAACAATGAAGGATAAACTAGCTGTATATCAGTGACAGGTTCACTAAGTGACGTGCAAAACCCAAAGAAGGAGGGGAAGAGAGAAACTAATACTATCAATAATGCATCTCCTTTAAAACGGGGTCACTGTCTGGCGATCGGAACACAGGAGTGCAACTGAATATATATAGGTGAAAGCGGGTCACTTGTCTAAAAAAATTATAAGAAAACAGAAAAATCTATTATAAGAAAACAGAAAAATCTATTTCTTGATTTAACCCTGCCGGTTCTACAGTATTATATTTAAAAATAAGACGTTGTTCTATGCGTAGTAAGACCTTATCCAGATCTCCACCTCTCCAGTTCAAATTAGGTTTATATAATACACAGAATTTGTAGTCTTCAAAATTATGGTTAGCTTGACTGGAATGCTCAACCATTGGTTTACCTTCTAACTTTCTGTTGATCGCACTCCTGTGTTCAATCAAACGTTTGTTCAGTGGTCGAATGGTCTTACCAATGTAAAATTTGTTGCATGTGCAATATGCTACATAGACCACACCCTCACTTTTGCAGTTAGTGAATTTCATCAATTTATATGGTTCTGATTGGTTATTGAACAAAACCTGTTTAGCCTTCGGATTCACAGAGCACACTGAGCAGTGACCACATGGGTAGTGGCCCTGAGGTCTCAAATCTTTGAACTGTTTACGTGGAAGTGCAGAGGGGACAAGAAAAATCTCTTAAATTGCGTTCACGTCTGTTAGCTATAACAAGTCTGCTGTTTTCGAAGCACTCTAAATTCCGCACAATTTCCCAATTTTTTCTAATAATTCCAACAATTCTATGTGTCATGTGATTATATGTTAAGGGGAATGCCACAATATCCTTTGTTTCTCTCTTTTTGGATTTCAAAAGTGTATGTCTTACTTGTGTCTGTGCTCTCATATATCCAGCCTTTATATGTGGTGCTGGATAATGTTTCTGTATAAACCTCACTTCAAGTTCTCTTGCCCTTTGTTGGAACACATCCTCATCTGTACACAATCTTCGTATCCTTAAAAACTGGGAATAAGGAAGATTATTTTTCATGGATTTATTATGACAACTAGTGTAATCTAAAAATTTATTAGTATCTGTCGGTTTCTTATACAGGTCCATACTAAATTTACCGTCTTGTACTGTAATTTGGATATTCAAATATGAAACTGTTTCTTTGGAGTATGTCATAGTAAATTTGAGATTGGTGTCTATACTGTTTAACCAAACCAAAAAAGAAGGGAGGTCATTCATGTCACCTTTCCAAATCATAAAAACATCATCGATGTACCTACGCCATAAAGCTATATTTCGCATATGTTGTTGGTCTAGCTTCATTTTATCTTCAAAAACACTGACGTACAAGTTGGCTATCGAGGGAGCCATGGTAGCGCCCATGGCTACACCTTTGCATTGAAGAAAATATTTATGTTCAAATTCAAAAAAATTTTTTGTAAGTGCTATCCTTGCTAATTCTAAAATAATCCATGTAGGTATACGCTTACATTCTTCGCGTCTATGTAGAACATCTTCTATGATCAAGAGTGCTTCTGATTGAGGTACGTTTGTATAAAGGGACTCAATATCCAAACAAACCAAGGTAATATCATCATCTTCTTTTAGGTCCAAGGTTTCTAAAGTATTGATAATATCATTGGAATCTTTAACATATGAGGCAATCTTAGGTACCTGAGGTCTCAAAAACTTATCGATAAACTTTGAAATTGGTTCCAATAGTGAACCCATAGCAGAAACTATGGGTCTCCCTGGGGGTGCTGTTACAGATTTATGTATCTTCGGAAGGATGTATATAGTTGGCATAAAGGTAATGATTTCAGTGTTTTCATATATTTTTTAAAATTATTTTTTAAAACAATTTTTTTATAAAAATGATGTTTGTTTTAAATAGTAGTAGGTTTAAAATAGAGTGAATGGGTCACGTTGCACATTAATGATTTAAATATGTATGTTATATATGAATATTATGAGTGTAGACTATTATGGCAGAGTTACATAGAGATGAGCAATCATCCATTTTCTAGCAGATTGTTTATAATTTTTAATATAGAGCTTGTTTGTGGTAATATCTATTGTTCTTGATTGTTTTAGCCCCTGATGCAGCCTTTTGGCGAAACTCAGCTTGTATTTTGAGTCGGGCAATTCTAATAAAAGTCTTTCCACGGTGTAAGGTAGTCCCCTCTGTTTTTTTGCCTTGGCTACGTGGGACCACCTTCCGGTTTGTTTCATTGGACCTTCCCTTGCGCGGACAATGTCTTTTTCACTGTGGAAGGATATTTTAAGTTATGGAGAGGCACAAATTAATGATTTGATACCGTCCGAAACGTTCTTCAAAGAAAATGAAGTTTTTGAGGATTTTCTCCAAAAATGGGAGGACACTATTAATCGAAGTAAAGGATATGTGAGGAGTCACCTCCATGCATCCACTCTTTTGGAATACTGTCGCCACAAGAGAATCCCTAGAGGATTACGTGTCAACAAAGCACCTACTATGTATACTGAAGATCAAGTCTTTATGAAATCATGGGAAGCTATTTTGAACAAATGTTCATTGGACCTGATGATCCTTATTATTAAGACATCGAAACAACGTGAAGAACAGATTAAGGTGGATTTAGATAAGGATTTGGAGTTTCTAAAACAGAATGATTTATGTTTTGAAATGATATACGCTGATTATAAAGTTAATTTAGAGAAGTTTTCGAATGATTTAAAGAAGAATAAAATAGAGAAATTTAGAAGGGATGAGGTTGATTATCAAAAAAACAATGTGTATATGTGGTCACGTCAACTCAATCAGGCATGTTATATAATAAAGGATATCCACCTACAACCAAGCCAAGACAGAAAAAAATAGAAGAAAATAGGGATCAAACACGTGATCGTAGCCCAGTAGTAGAGAGAAACACCAAACGGATGAGGAAACTCTCAGGACTCACTCCTGAACCATCCTTATCTCTTTTTTCTCCAACACATATTTCTCAGACACAAATGCCATGTGTCAACCAAGAACCCTGTACAGTTTCAAAAAACGAGCAACTCTGTCACTTAGAAAAGATTTGGAGGAGGGATTCTTGGACACGAGAACAGGAAACAGACAAATGGGAGCATCAGAATATCAGAGGGAATTACAGAGGGAGAGGGTGGTTCAGGGGGAGAGGGCAAGGCAAGACCTTTTACAACCAACAATATCAGAACCAATGGTAGAGCAGAATAATATGATACTCAATATTTCAAACGAAGTATCAGTTCTTAACAAAGGTCTTTCGTTTGTTCCTACACCCAGATATAATGCTTTTCAAACTCGCATCGATGTGTTCAAATTTGTACGTAAGTTGAAAATAATGGAGGTGTTTTCAAACAAATCAAGTTACGTTGATCAATCTATTGTTAAGAAGCCAAGTAAGTGGCTACCCACTGGACCAACTAATCCATTGATTTCTACTTTTCAAACACTGGTCCTGAAGGATATTGAAAAGTTAGAAGGTAAACGTAATTTTGTCACACATAATATCACTAAAGAAGAAAGGATAGCTATTGAAAATTTACAAAGGAATGAGAAAATTGTCATAAAACCGGCGGATAAAGGAGGGAAAATTGTGATTATGGATAGGGAGAAATATACCACAGAAATAAACAGACAACTTTCAGACCCAACTTTTTACAGTAAAC
Organism: Rhinatrema bivittatum; assembly: GCF_901001135.1. NCBI lineage: Eukaryota > Metazoa > Chordata > Amphibia > Gymnophiona > Rhinatrematidae > Rhinatrema > Rhinatrema bivittatum. The sequence goes on along the minus strand of NC_042616.1, from coordinate 807,393,769 downwards.
TACAGGCCAACCCAACAGATTCTATTAAAAAAGAAATAGACGACATTTTAGATGTAGCAAGGAAGACCAATGTCCTTACTAAGAAGGAACTAGATTTTTTAACTGTATCCAAACCAGTTATGCCAACTATATACATCCTTCCGAAGATACATAAATCTGTAACAGCACCCCCAGGGAGACCCATAGTTTCTGCTATGGGTTCACTATTGGAACCAATTTCAAAGTTTATCGATAAGTTTTTGAGACCTCAGGTACCTAAGATTGCCTCATATGTTAAAGATTCCAATGATATTATCAATACTTTAGAAACCTTGGACCTAAAAGAAGATGATGATATTACCTTGGTTTGTTTGGATATTGAGTCCCTTTATACAAACGTACCTCAATCAGAAGCACTCTTGATCATAGAAGATGTTCTACATAGATGCGAAGAATGTAAGCGTATACCTACATGGATTATTTTAGAATTAGCAAGGATAGCACTTACAAAAAATTTTTTTGAATTTGAACATAAATATTTTCTTCAATGCAAAGGTGTAGCCATGGGCGCTACCATGGCTCCCTCGATAGCCAACTTGTACGTCAGTGTTTTTGAAGATAAAATGAAGCTAGACCAACAACATATGCGAAATATAGCTTTATGGCGTAGGTACATCGACGATGTTTTTATGATTTGGAAAGGTGACATGAATGACCTCCCTTCTTTTTTGGTTTGGTTAAACAGTATAGACACCAATCTCAAATTTACTATGACATACTCCAAAGAAACAGTTTCATATTTGGATATCCAAATTACAGTACAAGACGGTAAATTTAGTATGGACCTGTATAAGAAACCGACAGATACTAATAAATTTTTAGATTACACTAGTTGTCATAATAAATCCATGAAAAATAATCTTCCTTATTCCCAGTTTTTAAGGATACGAAGATTGTGTACAGATGAGGATGTGTTCCAACAAAGGGCAAGAGAACTTGAAGTGAGGTTTATACAGAAACATTATCCAGCACCACATATAAAGGCTGGATATATGAGAGCACAGACACAAGTAAGACATACACTTTTGAAATCCAAAAAGAGAGAAACAAAGGATATTGTGGCATTCCCCTTAACATATAATCACATGACACATAGAATTGTTGGAATTATTAGAAAAAATTGGGAAATTGTGCGGAATTTAGAGTGCTTCGAAAACAGCAGACTTGTTATAGCTAACAGACGTGAACGCAATTTAAGAGATTTTCTTGTCCCCTCTGCACTTCCACGTAAACAGTTCAAAGATTTGAGACCTCAGGGCCACTACCCATGTGGTCACTGCTCAGTGTGCTCTGTGAATCCGAAGGCTAAACAGGTTTTGTTCAATAACCAATCAGAACCATATAAATTGATGAAATTCACTAACTGCAAAAGTGAGGGTGTGGTCTATGTAGCATATTGCACATGCAACAAATTTTACATTGGTAAGACCATTCGACCACTGAACAAACGTTTGATTGAACACAGGAGTGCGATCAACAGAAAGTTAGAAGGTAAACCAATGGTTGAGCATTCCAGTCAAGCTAACCATAATTTTGAAGACTACAAATTCTGTGTATTATATAAACCTAATTTGAACTGGAGAGGTGGAGATCTGGATAAGGTCTTACTACGCATAGAACAACGTCTTACTTTTAAATATAATACTGTAGAACCGGCAGGGTTAAATCAAGAAATAGATTTTTCTGTTTTCTTATAATAGATTTTTCTGTTTTCTTATAATTATTTTTTTAGACAAGTGACCCGCTTTCACCTATATATATTCAGTTGCACTCCTGTGTTCCGATCGCCAGACAGTGACCCTCTTTTATTTTTTTTTTTTGTTATTAATTTTTATTGGAGTTTGCAGTATCACAAGCAATACAGCCCAAAACAACGGATAATTATCCATCAAGAAAGTACAAAACAGCATGGTATACAATACACATCCGGATACCAATGAAAGATAAGTGCAAAAATTACAACATTAAACACCAAGAGTAAACCCCAGTTTTCTTAACCTCCATTTTTCCTTCACCTCTCCTTCCCCCCCCCCCCCTTTCCCCACCTCCATGCAGTAACTAAACTCGTACGTGGTACAGGAGCAATGTGAACTATCCGTAAATAAGAAAAATAACATATGACATCAGCGTCGTAACATATAACAAAAGGTAATAACAGATGGTCCATAATAGACACATAAAACATAGGACATAGGACATAGGAGAACGTGTGATCTAATACAAGAAATCATATGATCTGGTACAGGTGATCCTCAAAGGGGCTTTAGGTTGGAAACCAGCTATGTAACAGAGGTTCGCCAGGGTACAGCACTTTAAAGAACTAACTAAGTAATTCAATAACTGGCCCGTCCCCTGGTGATGTGGGACTAGGTTTTAAGTATGCCAAAAAAGGCTCCCATACTTCAGCACCTCTTTTCGCTACTGATGGTTTCTGCTGTGTAAGTCCATACATCTCATGCGTGCACAGGCGAAGCATATATTTAAACCATTCTTCAAAAGATGGCACATTGTCAACCAGCCAGTGGAACAGAATTGTCTTTTTCCCAACCACAGCCGCTTTAGCTATAAACAAACTCAACAGTGCATTCATGCTAACGTTATCAGAGGGTATAACCCCAAACAGCCACTGAATAGGATCTAAGAGAATATAACATTTCCAAATAAGCATACAAAACCGTTGTATACCCTGCCAAAATTCCTGTATATGTTTACATTCCCAAAAGACATGGTAATACGAGCCCGGAGCCTCCCCACACTTCATACACGTCGGCGAATCACTAAGTTTAAGCGTGTATGCAAGCGCTGGAGAGATGAACCCCTGCCATAAAAACTTATATTGTGTTTCACGAAGGTCCTCATTAATTGTAATAGACTGTATATTAGGGAACACACTTATAAATGTCTCATAAGATAATGTAAAGGCCGACCACTGTGTCCACTTGCCATAAAGCTTCTGTAAAGGTATGGGCACAGAACAGCAAATTTCCAGTTCCTTATAAAAAAGGGAGATTTTTGGGCCCTTCGTGGAGGTGCTGGAAAATAGGTCCCTCAAAGCACTAGTACTACTAAGTGTATGCCAGTGATTAGAATGAGTTTGCATAAAATGTTGAATTTGCAGAAAGGCATAGAAGTCTGCATGAGGTAACCCAAACTGATTTTGCAAATCTTGAAAACTGTATAAATGACCCGTTAATGGATGAATTAATTGATAGAGATATCGAAGCCCCTTATTGTTCCAACGCATAAAGGGGGAAACTCCCATTCCCGGGGAAAACATAGGGTTAAAAATCAGTGTTAGCATTGGGGTCACCCCTAAAGGTTGTCTCAAGCGGTGACATAATCTTGTCCACGTCTTCCTACATGTTACCACAAGGATATGATCTCGTATGGGTAAAGGCAATTGGCATGTAGGCATATGCAACAAGCAATTCAATGAGGGCACTTGATACCAGGCCGTGAGGAGCTGAGTAGGTGTAAAATAAGAGGTGTCATATAGCCAGTCTTTAAGGAAACGCAAGTTACATGCTACATTATATTGGCTCAAATTTGGACAACCCAATCCCCCTTTTGAGAGAGGAGTTTGCAAAGTACGAAGCGAGATCCGGGGTTTCTTGCCCCCCCACAGAAACAATCTAAGGGCCTTGTCTACACTACAAATATCCTTTGACAACAGGGAAATAGGTAACATTTGCAAAATATATAGCCATTTGGGTAAGATTATCATTTGAAATAGGTGAATTCGCCCTTTAAGCGATAATGGTAGATTCCGCCACCGTATTAAAGTCTCTTGAGTATATGTTACTTTCGGGGCTATGTTTAGCTGGTATAGAGTGTCAAGAGATGCTGGAATCTTAACCCCCAGGTATTTAAGGTCCTTGGCAGCCCATCTCAAAGGAAAGATTCCCCGCCAACTAGATTGAACCTCCGGGGTTACAGCCAAAGCCTCAGATTTGTCTCTGTTAATCTTGAGTCCCGCATAAGAGCCAAACCATTCCTGAAGCGACAACAAATGTCCCAAAGATTTCTCCGGATCAGTTAGGAACACCAGAACATCATCGGCAAAAGCCGCCGTCTTAAAGGAATGAGCCGCCCTCTGAAAGCCCCGGATCTCCTCATTTGTCATTATCTTCCGTAATAATGGATCAATAGTGAGAATATATAGAAGTGGGGACAGTGGACATCCCTGACGAACTCCCCGCTGTATAGATACCCCCCCGGAGCAAACGTTGTTCACAATAATGTGGGATATGGGATCACTATATAATAACTTAAGGTATTGCAAGAACGGCCCAGCAAACCCATATTTGCGCAACACTGAAAACATATAAGACCAGGACACCCGGTCAAAGGCCTTCTCAGAATCAAACCCTATAGCCATAGCAGATATCCCCTGTTGTTGACAAAATTTTATTGCCGAAATTAATTTGAGAATATGACCAGTGACCGTGCGGCCCTTAACAAAGCCTACCTGCTGATCTGAAATCAGTTGGGGTAAAAGCATGTTTAGCCTATTTGCCAGTACCTTGGCCAATATTTTGAGATCGCTGTTCAGGAGGGAGATCGGACGGTAAGATTCGGGTTTCTCTCGGTCCTTACCCGGTTTAGGTAGGACTATTATATGGGCTGTATTAAACGATATGGGAAATGAATCTCTTGCCAAGCCATTGACATAAAAATCCGTTAGTGGGGTAACAATGTGTTCCTTAAGCAGCTTATAGAAATCATATGAAAACCCGTCAGGTCCAGGCGCCTTCCCAAAAGGCATAGTATTGATGGTCTGTAACACCTCATAGGTCTGAATAGGGCCGTTCATGTATTCTCTTTGAGAAGGAGTAATATTTGGCAGGGTAAGGTCAGCAAAGAAGTCCCGTTCACGATCTGGGGGTGGAGTAGGGTCTGCTTTATACAGGGAATTATAGAAACTGCGGAAAATTTCGCAGATATCCGCAATGTCAGTGACTTGGTGTCCTTGAGTCGTACGCATACCATGAATCATGGTTCGCGGTCTAGCTGCCCTAACCAAATTCGCAAGTGGTCTCCCCACTTTATTACCAAAGCGAAAATAGTTGTGCTGGGCAACTTGTAAAGCATAGCTTGCCCGTGTGTGAAGTACAGTGTTAAGCCGTCTTAGAATGTTAAAATAGTGTTTTTTATTATTTTCTGTGGGAAATTGCACCATAACACTACGTGCCGTTCGTAACATGGAATCGAGCTGTAAAATTTCCTTATTAATGCGCTTTCGCCGTGTGCAAACATAGCTGATAATTTCCCCTCTAAGAACCGCCTTTCCCGCTTCCCAATATAATTGGGGGTCACCAGTATGCTGGGCATTATGTGTAGCATACTCACGCCATTTTTCACGTAAGAACTGTTGAAAATCTTTATCCGTCCGCAGAGCCCGAGGAAACTTCCATATGTTTGCCCCTACCTTATTAGGCCCAAACCTCAAAGAAACAGACACAGGGGAGTGGTCAGAAATAACTGGTGTTTCAATGGCAGCCGTAAGGACCTGGGGAAAAACTTCCTCAGCTAAAAGTATATAATCAATTCTAGAAAAGGACCCGTGTGGGTGGGAATAAAAGGTGAAGTCCTTTTCTGTTGGGTGTAAAGTCCGCCAAATGTCAGTAAGCCTCAACTGAGTACTAAGGTGAGCAATCCCCGACCCCGGAGTTCTTGCATGAGATCCCCTGGATGTTGATTTATCCAGCACCTCATCCGCCACACAGTTAAGATCTCCAGCTAACACCAATAACCCAGTTTGGTGAGATAAAACTATTCTGGCAAAATCTTTTAAGTAACCGTGCGGATTCGTGGTGGGGACATACACATTACAGATGGTAACCAACATTCCTTGCCAACGCCCCATTATTAGCACATATCTGCCCTTCGGATCTGTCACTGAGTTTTCCAACACGAAATCCGTAGATTTGCGAATAAGAATCGCAACACCTGCTTTTCTTTGCTGTGCTGCCGCAAATATGCAGGTTTCTACCCAGTCCCTTTGCAGCTTGGCACTCTCTTGGGCATTCAAATGGGTCTCTTGGAGACACACTATATCTCCCTTTAAACGGTGTAAGTGAGTGAGGACTTTTTTCCGTTTAATGGGGGAACCTAGTCCGTGCACATTCCAAGAAATAAGTTTCGTCATCTAATACACCCTGAAAAGAGAAAGGTCAGAGCACACAGAAATGCAACTTCAAGGGAGGAGGTCCCAGCTACCCCCTCCCACACATGGTTGACACAGCAACTCATTCCCCAATCCAGTTCTTGCCCTACGTCCTGTATAATAAGGATCACACATACCATCAGTCGATCACACAAACTCACACGTAACACCCCATACCACAATAGTAATGTTAACCAAAAAACTCCCTTCCCTACTCTCCCCTCTGTACCTAAGCTACCCCCCCCTACCCCCCTCCCTCCCCCCCCACCAACTCCCCCCCTTCCCCATTCCCTTGAAATGCTTAACAAAGAACCTGCACCCCTGTTATTCTACAGGGGTACGGATTTGAGGGCACGTTTAAGAAGCGTTCCGGTGCCCCGACCCCGCTTCTGAATAAAAGTCTGGCGCCATCCACATAACACTCCCAGATTGTCTCCAGTCGGGCATAGCGCCCATTCAGAACCCAGGTGTCATGCCGACCCCCACAAAAGGGCTGCACCACGCTCATGAAAGATGGAAAGGCAGTCCGTAAGTCCTGCAATTGACCGTTCCCAAGCTAAAGCCCAGTGCGGTTAGGCTAGCTGTACCTTCCCCAGGTAATTGCAAGTAAGAAAAAATAGAATAGTCCTGCTTTAACCGGAGCCAGCAACTTGTTGTAGAAATTTGAGCTCGACAGAAATTGAAATAGGCCAACACAAACTGGCTGATAACCTCACAAGAGTAATGCCGGTGCACAAAGTTCAAGGTATGCTGGTACTACAGATGAGAACAGATTATCAGTACAAGCAGCTATACAAACGTAGGTAAGGTCTCCAGGAATATAAACGTAGAGAGTCAAAGATTTGCTCGCGAGGGCAGTCACTTAATATTCCTCTGAGTTATTGTCCTGGTCCGGGGAGTCCCAGATTCATGGAGCTTGAAAAAACCTTTGCGCCGCTTCTGGATCGGAGAAACTGTGTTGTTTGCCGTCTTTCCATATCTTAAGCACCGCCGGGTATTGCAGGGCAAATTTTATTTTTTTATCAAACAGCGCAGAGCAGACCGGAGAGAACTTTTTCCGCTGCTGCGATACAAGGACAGAATAGTCCTGCGTTATCCGAATCTTATGGCCTTGATACAGAACCTCAGGGCACTTTCGGTAGGCAATCCAGATCTTTTGTTTCACTGCAGAATTTAGAATTTTCGCTATTGCGATTCTAGGGCGTGACTCAGAGGGTCGTCGGATACCAAGTCTATGAGCCCTCTCGATTTTGAGTTCCCCTTTAATATCCGCCAGCCCTATTGCCTCCGGTAGCCAAGACTCCAAAAAAGGTCCCAAGCCCTGTTCATCCAGTGCCTCCGGTAGGCCTAAGAAACGTAAATTATCACGTCTGAGCCGATTTTCTAACTCATCCAATTTGTCTTGGCACGATTGGAGTGCAGCAGAGTGAGAAGTAACAGAGGTCTCTATCGCGGTCGCCTTGTCTTCCACCTCCGCCACCCTCCCCTCCAGCTGGTCAATTCTCGGGCTCAGTTCTAACAACGCCGATTTTACCTCTGTGAGCTGATGAGCTATCCCGGCCAATTTTGTGTCCAAAGTGGCATCCAGCGTTTGCTGCAGCACGTCTACTGTCAACGGCAAACTCGTGGTAGGCCCAGAGTCTCCGGAGCCGGCCGCCATCTTGGCATCTGCCGGTTTCAATTTCTCCTTATCTTTTTTTCCTCCACGGGAAGCCATCGGCGGCGGCGTTTTGTTCATAAAATGAACAATCGACATTAGCTGAATATGGGCAGCAATCCGGTGCGCAATTAGGCAGTAAAAGATAGCTGATGCCGGTGGATGCAGGAGCGCGGCACCCGGAGCTAAGGGAGAGCACGTCTACCCTAGCACATCGCCTCACGTGACCGACCCTCTTTTAAAGGAGATGCATTATTGATAGTATTAGTTTCTGTTTTCTTAAAAATTATTATTATTATTTTTTTTTTAAATTTTAGACAAGTGACCTGCTTTCACCTATATAAATTCAGTTGCACGCCTGTGTTCCGATCGCCAGACAGTGACCCCGTTTTAAAGGAGATGCATTATTGATAGTATTAGTTTCTCTCTTCCCCTCCTTCTTTGGGTTTTGCACGTCACTTAGTGAACCTGTCACTGATATACAGCTAGTTTATCCTTCATTGTTATAAAGAATCACTGATATACAACTAGTCTATTCTTCGTTGGTCCAAATATATAATGACTCCGGTTTGATATAGACACATATTTTCCTCTTTAAGCGCTACTCTGTAGCGATCTTGACAAGGATAAATTTTCCTTCTGTTGTTTTAAACGTTACATAGTAAGCCTGGTTTCATATAGACACAGTAGCGATCATGGTATATCTAGATATATACAACACAGTCCTCTTTTTAAGTGTCAGCCTTCATAAATATACATAAACCGTGCAACAAAGGAAATGATGTAATGTTTATTTTGGTGCAGTGAAAATAGCCATGCTTTTGATTAATATCGAAATTGGTTCTCTAGAATTTTGTCTCCTTGACTACGTGATTGACACATTTCACAGGAAATGATGTCATAGTTTTTTGGCCCGGTTTGCTTTTGAAGAACTTTATATAAATGACAACACAGCAGAGGACTCTTCTTAGTTGCAGTGCAAGTCTTTGCGAGATGTTTCATTGACTGACAAAGGTAAAGTAGATAGCCTTGAGACTACTTTCTAAAATTTTCTCTTTGTAGAGTTGCTCATTGAGTATTAGTTATATATAATATAACAACTTAGGGATTAGTAAAGTAAAAGCTTAAGATTTTATTTTAGTTTTAGCGATATAAAATGGTTTTTGTGCTTAAATCTGTTTAGTGTGATTTGTCAATACACCTTTGCTTCAGATACCGGGTAGTTTTAATTTTTAATTATTTATCTCTATGGCCATTCATGTCTGTGACGTTATCATTTAGATAGAAGAAGCTATGAGTGCACTGATATTTAACTCATTGTTAATAGGTTATTTTCTGTTCTTATAATTTTCAGTTTTTAGATGTGTGTATTAGGTCTCTTTCATAGTCCGAATGTGAGACTTTGTTTTTGAAGAATGCCATATAAATGACAATATAGCAGAGAATTTTTCTTAGTTGCAGTGCTAGTTTTTGCGAGATGTAAAGTAAAATTTTTTTTTGTAGAGCTGCTCGTTGAGTATTAGTTATATATATCACAACAACTTAGGGATTACTAAAATAACAGCTTAAGACTTTATTTATGTGTTATACTAAGTTTTAGCGCTAAAATGTGTTTAGTGCGATTTGTCAATACAATTTTGTTTTATTTATCAGGCAGTTTTAATTATATCTGCATTGTTGTCATTTAAATGGAAGAAGTTATGAGTGCACTGATATTGAACTTACTGCAATAGTTTGATTGCTGTTTTTATAATTTTCAGCTTTAGATGTGTGTATTATGAATATTATTTATAGTCTGTACGTGTGATTTGATATGCATATGGTTTCTTAATATTATTTATTGATATATTTGTGTATACGAGACTTTCTCTCATTTTATGTTTTTTAATGATCATTTTTATTAACAGCTTTACTGCAACAATTAATGGTCAGATTGATATACTGATATATGTAGCTGTGAGTATACGGTTACAGCATAAAGGTAATGATTTCAGTGTTTTCATATATTTTTTAAAATTATTTTTTAAAACAATTTTTTTATAAAAATGATGTTTGTTTTAAATAGTAGTAGGTTTAAAATAGAGTGAATGGGTCACGTTGCACATTAATGATTTAAATATGTATGTTATATATGAATATTATGAGTGTAGACTATTATGGCAGAGTTACATAGAGATGAGCAATCATCCATTTTCTAGCAGATTGTTTATAATTTTTAATATAGAGCTTGTTTGTGGTAATATCTATTGTTCTTGATTGTTTTAGCCCCTGATGCAGCCTTTTGGCGAAACTCAGCTTGTATTTTGAGTCGGGCAATTCTAATAAAAGTCTTTCCACGGTGTAAGGTAGTCCCCTCTGTTTTTTTGCCTTGGCTACGTGGGACCACCTTCCGGTTTGTTTCATTGGACCCAGTTAATTTAATCCACCAGGCAGAGAGGAGCAGAGAGTTCCAGAAGGATGTAATAATTGCAGTAGCTCTGAAAGATAAGAAGGATCACCCCTCCTTTTTCCAGCAAGGGTGGGC